>NC_090931.1:27418328-27723180 GCF_040938575.1 Ambystoma mexicanum
GGTGTGGTTTTGGGTTAAATGTATGGTTAGAGATTGGGTTTGGTTTATCATGATGGTTAGAGTTGGGTTAGGGTAAGAGTTTGGTTTAGGGTTAGAGGTATGGTTAGGTGTAGCATGATGGTTAGAGATGGGTTAGGGTAAGAGTTTGGTTTAGGGTTAGAGGTATGGTTAGGTCTAGCATGAGGGCAAGGGTTTGGTTTATGATTAGGTTTATGGTTAGAGATTGGGTTCGGTTTATCATGATGGTTAGAGTTGGGTTAGGGTAAGAGTTTGGTTTAGGGTTAGAGGTATGGTTAGGTCTAGCATGAGGGCAAGGGTTTGGTTTATGATTAGGTTTATGGTTAGAGATTGGGTTCGGTTTATCATGATGGTTAGAGTTGGGTTAGGGTAAGAGTTTGGTTTAGGGTTAGAGGTATGGTTAGGTCTAGCATGATGGTTAGAGATGGGTTAGGGTAAGAGTTTGGTTTAGGGTTAGAGGTATGGGTAGGTCTAGCATGAGGGCAAGGGTTTGGTTTATGATTAGGTTTATGGTTAGAGATTGGGTTCGGTTTATCATGATGGTTAGAGTTGGGTTAGGGTAAGAGTTTGGTTTAGGGTTAGAGGTATGGTTAGGTCTAGCATGATGGTTAGAGATGGGTTAGGGTAAGAGTTTGGTTTAGGGTTGGAGGTATGGTTAGGTCTAGCATGAGGGCAAGGGTTTGGTTTATGATTAGGTTTATGGTTAGAGATTGGGTTCGGTTTATCATGATGGTTAGAGTTGGGTTAGGGTAAGAGTTTGGTTTAGGGTAGAGGTATGGTTAGGTCTAGCATGATGGTTAGAGTTGGGTTAGGGTAAGAGTTTGGTTTACACCTCTACACCTCTACACCTGGTCACTTCATTCGCATGGTGTCTTCACCTCACTGTGTTCCACAGTTGTGGTAAACTAGGGTTTTTTCTCCCCTCGCAGGATTCTCAAATTTAGGTGGCCTCTCCACTGTGTACCTAATACGCATTTACTGTTGTTTCTGAAATGTGGTAAACTAGGGTTTTTTCTCCCCTCGCAGGATTCTCAAGTTTAGGTGGCCTCTCCACTGTGTACCTAATAGTCATTTTACTGTTGTTTCTGAAATGTGGTAAACTTGGGCATGCCGCTCACTTCCTGTCTGCGTGCTCTCGTATCGTCTGTCTTCCCCCCACTCCCTCCTACTCCATGGTGCTCTCTATCTCGCCTATCTTCTCTAACTGCTTCTCTATTGACTATCCTGCTCTCCTCAGTAAATCTGGTAGGAAAAAGTTTAAAAAGGACATCCTGGTCTCCAACCCAGGCCTCCCTATCGCTGACACCTACACTAGTGCCTGCTCCAAGGAAACTCTCACTGACATCCTCTTTTTCGTGCCTTCGCCTGACCTATGGACCCTTCATATGGTCTCTGTGCTCTCTCCTTTCTCCTCTTCTCCCATTAATGGTGGCACCCGTTGGGATGTCCTCTTGGCCCCCTTCCGCTCCTCTAAGGCCATCATTAATGTCTACGCTAATGGGACCGTCTTGGTCCAAGGCCCTCAGGCCAACCTTCACCTCTTTGATAGACGCTTCCCACGCCTCATCAACTTCCTTTCCTCTCCT
Organism: Ambystoma mexicanum; assembly: GCF_040938575.1. Lineage (NCBI taxonomy): Eukaryota > Metazoa > Chordata > Amphibia > Caudata > Ambystomatidae > Ambystoma > Ambystoma mexicanum. The sequence goes on from NC_090931.1 coordinate 27,419,933, forward strand.
GCTGTCCCCCCTCCTCTGTCCTCGGCTACCTTGCCTCTACCCTCCCTCCCTGCCCCCTCTCATACTCATTCTTCACCTCCCTCTTCTACACCTCCACAGGGCGTACCTCTGATCTGTACCCCTCCCCGGAAGTCCTTCAAGGATGGCAACCTTCTCCACATTGCCACTCTTAACTCTCGCTCTGCCATCAAGCATTCCTCTGATATCTGTCGCCTTCTTGAGGAACTGGACCTTGACGTCCTCGGTCTCACTGAGACATGGTTCACGGCCAGCTCTGTCACCAGCTTTGACACTCTCCTACCTGACGGTTACAAGATCCTCTCTGTGCCCAGGCCCAACCGTGCAGGGGGGGGCGTTGCCCTTATTTTCCCTGAGTGGATTCCTGCCACTGTCACTCCTACACAGACCTATTCATCTTTTGAATGTCTTGTCTGCCGACTCTCTCTCTCTCCTAGCCATTCCCTTACCGTGGCTACTATCTATCGGCCACCTGGTCAAATTTCCTCCTTCCTCTCTGAGTGGGCTGACCTCTCCTCCTCACTCCTGTCCTCAACCACTCAACTCCTCATTCTTGGTGACTTCAACATCCACCTGGATGCCTCCTGTCCCACGACCGGACTCTTTCGTGACCTATGCGACTCTCTCTCACTCTCTATTCTCCCGTCTGGGCCTACTCATTCTGCAGGGCACACTCTCGATGCTCTGATCTCTTCTGACCTTCCCCTCTCCGTCCCTCTCTCCACTCTTCTCTCCTGGAGTGATCACTTTCTCCTATCCTCCCACCTCACCCTCCCTACCCCACAGGCAAAGCCACCCTCATCATTGCCACCCACCTTCTCGGTCATCCGACCCATGAAGCGCGTGTCAGTTGAGGCTTTCGCTGCAACCTTCTCCCCCCCTCCCCCTTCGGCTGACTCCCACCCTGACACAGCCCTCTCCATGCTCCACTCTGCTATATCTGACACTCTTGATATCCTTGCCCCCGTCATGAGAATCCGCCTGAAGCCCAAAGCCAAATGTAACTCCTGGTATGACTCGGATCTCGTCACCCTAAAACGCAAGTGCAAGGTGGCAGAGAGGAAATGGCATGCTTCTTGTTCATCCTCTGACAAACTGGCCTGCCGCCAGCTCCAAAGGCAATACCGTCTCTCCGTTCTCACCAAGAAGAGAGCCCTTATCCAAGCCCGCATCTCTGCGGCATCTAACAACTCGGCCGAACTCTTTAAAATCTGCAAGGAGCTTGCCAACCCTGCTGCAGTCTCTACCTCTCCTGTCCCCTCCCAGGCCCTCTGCACTGCACTGGCCTCTCACTTCATCTCTAAAACTCAGGACATCCTGTCCTCACTCTCCTCCTATCACCTCCCTCCCTCTCTTCCCGGCTCTTCCCCTGGCCCTTCTGCAGCCACCCCTCCTCCCTCCTTCTCTGCCTTTCCCCATTTTTCTGCTGACGATGTTTCCAGACAAGTTGATCTATGAAAGTCTTGTCTAAACAGGTTCACCCCTGTTCCTCCAAAACTATCAAGGAACACATCGACTCCCTGGCTCCTGCCCTGGCTGACTTTTGCAACCACTTCTTCGCCTCTGGAGTCTTCCCTTCCCCCCTCAAGCAGTCCCTTGTGCACCCTCTTCTTAAGAAACCCTCTTCCGACTCCTCCTGCCCGGCTAACTATCGCCCAATCTCCATCACTCCCTTCCTGGGCAAGTTCCTGGAGAAACTGGCCATCTCCCAGCTTAACCTCCATGCTGAATCTGTTGGTAGTCTTCATGACCATCAATCTGGCTTCAGAGCTGCCAGAAGCACGGAAACTGCTCTCTTGAACACCCGTGAGGACCTGCTCTTGAACCTCGACTCAAACACTCCGTGTGTTCTCATTCTGCTCGATCTCTCTTCTGCCTTTGACACTGTCAACCATGCCATCCTGCTCAACCGTCTCCGTGATAACCTGGGTATCACTGGTCAGGCTCTGGCGTGGCTGACCTCTTTCCTTTCCAATCGACCCTCCCAGGTCCAACTGGGGTCTTTCCTCTCTGACATCTTGTTCTCCACCTGTGGTGTCCCCCAGGGATCTAATCTCTCTCCCTGGCTGTTCAACTAGTATCTAGCACTCCTTTCCCACCGCATCGCCGCTCTCTGCCCCAACTTTCAGTGCTATGCGGACGATACCCAGCTCATTTTCAGGCTACCCTCGGCCTCCTCCTCTCCTTCCCTCAACTCTGACTGTCTGTCCGCTATCCAGGAATGGTGTGCCGCCAATGACCTCTGCCTTAATGCCAGTAAGACTGAGATTCTACTCATCAGCACACCCACTCCCTCCTTCCCTGCAGCCCTCTGGCCAGCCTCTCTTGGTCCTCTTCCTGCTCCTACCTGCAAGGCAAAAAACCTTGGGGTCATCTTCGACTCCACACTCTCCTTCTCTCCTCATATCACTACCAGCTGCACCTCCTCAGAGGTATTCCTCCCTTCCTCTCCTTCCCCCAGAAGCTCACTGTCTCCCGAGCCCTGGTTCTCTCGAAGCTGGACTACTGTAACAGCCTCTATCTTAATCTGCCTGCCTCCACTCTCCGCCCTCTGCAACTCATCCAGAACAGAACTGCGAGACTTGTCCTTGGCCTCAAGCCCAGGGACCGTATGTCTCCAGGACTGAAATCTCTACACTGGCTCCCAGTGGCTGCGAGGATTAAGTTCAAAACCCTCTGCATTGTCCACAAGGCCTTCTGGGGCTTGGGGCCTAAATACCTTTAACTCTCTCTTCCTAAATATCTTCCTTCCCGAGCCCTTCGCTCATCCGTCTCCAACTCCCTCAGGGTCAGCCGCTTCTCGAAGCAACGAGCTGGGGGTAGATCTCTCTCCGCGGCAGGGGCCTCCCTCTGGAACAGCCTTCCTGCCTCCCTCAAACTTGAGGAGAACCATCTCCGGTTCCGGAAGCTCCTCAAAACCTTCCTCTTTGTCTCTGCTTTCTCTCTCCCTCTCGCCTGCTAAATTCTTCACTGAAACTGCTCTGAATCTGCAACTGGGCCACTCTCACCGACCTCGGTCCTGGGCCCAGCCACTCTCCACTTGCACTGCCTCCCTGGCAACACCTGCACTGCAGGACTGTCTCTGTATCCCTACAGCCCCCCCTTCCCAGCACTTGTGTGCACTTACCTTGCACTTGCCACCAGCTCGCCCTATTTATTTATTTATTTTTTATTCTACTTACTTTGCACTGCACTTCCCACCCTCCCCCTCCCCTTGCACTTTCTCCCTTCCTCCTACCCCTGCACTTGCACGATCTGAATGACACCTGGCCTAGTAGGATCGTTGTCTGTCTTCCCGTTGTTCCCCCCTCCCTGCCTCGTCGCGCCTTGAAACACTTGTGTATAGGCGCGTTACAAATGCCATATCATATCATATCATATTACAGGGTTAGAGGTATGGTTAGGTCTAGCATGATGGTTAGAGATGGGTTAGGGTAAGAGTTTGGTTTAGGGTTAGAGGTATGTTTAGGTCTAGCATGATGGTTAGAGTTGGGTTAGGGTAAGAGTTTGGATTAGGGTTAGAGGTATGGTTAGGTCTAGCATGATGGTTAGAGTTGGGTTAGGGTAAGAGTTTGGTTTAGGGTTAGAGGTATGTTTAGGTCTAGCATGATGGTTAGAGATGGGTTAGGGTAAGAGTTTGGTTTAGGGTTACAGGTATGGTTAGGTCTAGCATGATGGTTAGAGTTGGGTTAGGGTAAGAGTTTGGTTTAGGGTTAGAGGTATGGTTAGGTCTAGCATGATGGTTAGAGTTGGGTTAGGGTAAGAGTTTGGTTTAGGGTTAGAGGTATGGTTAGGGCTAGCATGAGGGCAAGGGTTTGGTTTATGATTGGGTTTATGGTTAGAGATTGGGTTTGGTTTATCATGATGGTTAGAGTTGGGTTAGGGTAAGAGTTTGGTTTAGGGTTAGAGGTATGGTTAGGTCTAGCATGATGGTTAGAGTTGGGTTAGGGTAAGAGTTTGGTTTAGGGTTAGAGGTATGGTTAGGTCTAGCATGATGGTTAGAGATGGGTTAGGGTAAGAGTTTGGTTTAGGGTTAGAGGTATGGTTAGGTCTAGCATGATGGTTAGAGATGGGATAGGGTAAGAGTTTGGTTTAGGGTTAGAGGTATGGTTAGGTCTAGCATGAGGGCAAGGGTTTGGTTTATGATTAGGTTTATCGTCAGAGATAGGGTTGAGTCTTGCCTGATGGTTAAAGCTATGGTTAGGGGAAGCATAGCGTTAAGTGTAAGCTTAAGGCAGTAGATATATGTTTACGGTTAAGTATTTATACACACTCAGAGATCAAGAAATGCGCCAAGTTTTTTTGTGCCATAAGTTTGAATTTTAATATTGTGCCCTTAGTGATGACACGTGTTTTGGCTACTGAAAGCCTTTCTCAAATCAGGGCTAATTGTGCTTCTCCCAGAGAATACGCGAGCAGCAGCGCAAGCACGATAGACGCCGGAGGGCTTGAACTCGAGGGACTGGACCCTTAAAAAAGGAACTCAAACAAACCAACAAGGACTTTAAATGTTATAATGCTGCAAAGCACAATTAGCCCTGATTTGAGAAAGGCTTTCAGTAGCCGAAACATGTGTCATCACTAAGGGCACAATATTAAAATTCAAATTTATGGCACAAAAAAACTTGGAACATTTCTTGATCTCTCTGTGTGTATAGATACTCTACTATTTCCAAGGCGGTTTTATAGACTTCCTACCGCCTAACTCAGTCTAGATGTGACAGACCAGCAACACTGGAAACTCTGAAAAAAACAAATCTTGAATTACCAAAAGTGTCGCCTGACAGAGTAGTCTCTTAAAGGAGTCTAATTACGCATATATATGTTTAAGGTTAGCTGCCAGGTTATGGTTGGGGTTAAGTGTGGAATAGGCAAAAGAATATGGGTTGGAAAAGAAGGTGATTTACAGGAGTTCCATCGACGCCTCTAATGACGAAGTGACATCTAGAAAAAGGGTAAAACTGAAGAAGTAAATGTCGTGACAGGTATAAGTGACAAAGTGAATGAATGGCGAGTGAATGCATACGAACTAAATGCATCCATCCATGTAAGAGTAAAGCTAAAGGACGCAGTGGGAGGGACCTGGGGGACACCTCATGCAAGTTAAAATGGCAACGGGCGGAGGATGGCTGAACAGGAATTCATGCCTAGTGATCTACAGTGCATACTCAGGCTAGAGAGATGCTTTTTCGGGGTATCTGGAGCTTACAAATGACCGCCAGTTGGGTAGTGGGTTTCCAGTGCTGACTGTAGGTGAAGTGGTTTGTGTTTTTGACTCTGGGAATGCTGTTTCTTGGGTATCTAGTACTGGAGCTTTGAGATCAGAGTTGTCAGTCTCTAGAGATGGCCATGTGGCAGAGCCGACTTAGTGTTCTCCAGCATTCAATAAATGCTGCTGGGGCTGCTTTGGAGATCTTGTTCTTACGCTGCACAAAGTGGTGGCTTGGTTTTCCCTCTACATTCACAAGTAGAGCTTGTTTGCGGGTGCAGTGTTCTTACATTGGGTGGAAAGCTGATTTGTGAGGTGCTCTGTGCTCACTCTGTACAGAGAGAGCAATCAGCATCTTCTGTAAACATACGGGACGGAGAGGTGACCAGCGGGACCTGGAGGGAGAATACTGGGTTAGGGTCCCCAACACTTACGCGGGGCAGAGAGTCGGTTTGGAGGTCCCAGGAGGGCAGAACGATCCTTCAGGGCAGGCGTTGCACTCTCCCACTCTGCCATTCTTGAGACTGGTGCTGAACGTTCCTGGTGGACACGGGAACTGGGTGCTTGTCTGGGAGCCTTTCAGGGGAGAAGAAAACAAAAGCAAAAAGTCAGGACCTACAAAGATGGGCATTTGCTTTGAAGATTTTCCATGCTATCAATGGCCGTGAGCAAGATGTTTTATGTAGCGCTTCCTTCTCCTAATGAACCTTAAACACTTTAATGGTTATCAATTGATCTCATAAGTGAGGCAGATGTGGACTTTGATCTGGTTGACCATGATCTGCCCTGTCATAACCTCTCCTCCCTCTTCCACTTCTCCACAGAGGCTGTCTCCTGGATTAAATTGTTCCTCAGTGACAGGACCTCTAGAGTGTTCATCGATAACCACTCAGCTGATCCCCTTCCAGTCCCCCTCGTTGTCCCACAAGGATCCTGCTTATCCCCCACCATCTATAACACTTAACACAAAACCAGACTCTGATATCCTCGACACCTTAGGTATCACGTATCCCAACGTAACATATGATATGCAAATTCTCATCCCTATCTCTGGCAACAACAACAATGACACTGCCACCATCAATAAAGTGTTCAGCACTATCCAAAACTGGATGGCCACCCATAACGTATGTCTTAGTGATGAGAAGACAGAGTTACTCATCGTTGGCTCCCCAAACCACCTCAAAGCACTCACCCCCTTCCTATTCCTCATTCCTTATCGATGGCTCCACTGTCCATCTTCTTAAACACGTGAAGACAATTCGATTCTATTCTATTGTATATCATTTCTGGAAAGAGCTAGTTTGCAGCGGGCCTCAAAGTGTTGACAAGTAACATAGAACAGACTAGACAATCATTATATATTAAGAATGATCCATATACCAATCAATCTAAGGTTCCAGGGTAACGATATGAAGGATAGAACTAAATACCTCTGCCGTCAAACTCATTTTAATAGATTTTCTAAATTGAGCATATGGCGGCAATTGCCCAAGGGCAGTTGGGAGGTCATTCCAAACTTTCGGCTCCCAAGAATTGAAGCAAAGGTTCCCGTACAACTTCAATCTGAAGCGTGGTTGTTGCAACAATAGGTGTTTACCTTGACGCAGAGCTATCCATGTCCATTTACATTAATGCCCTTGCCTCCTCTACTGCCCATACTGCCAAGCTCATCTCACTAAGCAGACAGTTCCTGACTGTCAACAACTGCCTGACCCTTGCCTGAGCTATGATATTGAGTTAACTCGACTACTGTAAAATACTCTTCAAGGGCTTATCAGCATCCAATCTGACCAAGCTGCAGTTACTGCAAAATAAAACCCTGCGTGCAGCCTTCGGCCTCCGCAGGTCTGACCACATCTCCACCACACAACGGGAGGTGCACTTGCTACCGATAAAAGCCAGGATTGACTTTAAAACCTTGACCATTGCGCACTGGTGCATCCACAAAGAAGCACGCCAAAGCCTGGACAACAGCATTGTTAGAAGCCACCACTGCAGATCTGTGCTCCACCGGACAACTCACCCTGGTGGTCCCTCGGTTTAAGCTTGCCAGGGCTGGAAGTGTCAGGCACTCTCTGGAACTCACTCCCTCCTTACATCAGATGTACAGAGGGAGTGAGTGACAGATATGACTAATTCGAACTGTGTATGAAAGACGTCTTCACCTTGCTACCATCTGCTGTGTATAAATACGTTTACGCCTATTTTGTTCCTATGCTACAAATGCTGTGATACCGGTGGGTCTGGGCATTAAACAAATGTGAAAATAAATACAAAATAAATATATATTTATAGATATATTCAGTGAAAGAAATGTGTTAATAGGATGTTGTGGTTCCTCCACCAGACCCAAGAGAGCCCAGCACTCCAACCAGCTCCTTGTCCTGGCTGTTAAAAGAGCCAACGCCGGAGGGGCAAGCTCTGTTCCTTGCACCCAAAAATTGGAACATGCTACCCACCTCACTCAGGAGTGAGACCTCCCTTTCAGCTTTCCGGAAAGAACTCAAAACCAAGCTGTTTAACTAGTCATGCTCTCCTAAGCAATACATCACCTCTCCTCTCTGCAAACCCTTGAACCCGCTGCAATCACATTTGTTGTAAATGTTTATCTTCTCCACTGTTTCTGTGTCAATGTAATGCCTTATTCCCCACAACCACTGTAACTATCTTAACCACTTTTCTGTTCTCCCATACTTTGTAACTGTAACTAAGCAAGCATACTCTGTAACAGTGCCACGATGCCCTTGGACTGCTGTGCGCTTTATAAATTCAAATAAATAAATAAATGGTTCAGTTACACTAATACAAACCTATGAAATCTAGTGACAACACTGTGTTAAAGGGACGTTATGGTTAAGTTGCACTAATAAAAACCTATGACATTCAGTGAAAAAACGTTGGTAAAGAAATGTTATTGTTACAAGTAAAACTGAAAAATCCCAAAAAATGTGCCAGTTATGGTAAGCTAAGCAACCATAACTGACACCAGCACCATGCACTGCTAAGCCTAACACCCGAAGACATCAAAGATGACAAACACAAATATCATTGATGACATCACTGATGACATCACATATCCAGAAGAGAATAGTCTGGAAGAGAATAAAAGAAAAGTAGATATTTATAAAGTCATACATTTATATATATATTTATAAAATCATATATTTACGTTTATAAAACCATTCAAGACAAGGAAGAAAGAAGCGAATAGCCGAATTTGTCGACAGAAATAGACAGAGGAAATAAGAGATGGAAAGGAGAAAAAGATAAGGCTGACGAGGTAGCGCGCGGACAAAATGAATGTATGGGAGGACAGATATTACTTAAGATGGATGGGAAAAGTATTGAGGAAGTTAGGCATAGAGAAGATAAGGACGAACAAGAGGGGAAGGAAAAGGAACAAGAGAGGAGATTAAAGGAAGATGTGCAAAGAAAGAAAAGTAGGGATACATGAGAACAGATATATCAGGAGGAACAGGAGAAAGACGAAAAATGGGCAGAGGAACAAAGAAAGTATGACAATAGGCAAAGTGCGATAGAAGAGAGGGACAGAAAGGAAAGGAAGAGAGAGGAGGAAGAAGCACAAAGATTAAGGGACAAAAGGTTGCAGAGAAGAAGAGAAGAATAGGCACAAAGAGAAGGAGTAAGGAGAGAAGAACGCAGGCAGGAGGAAGAAACAGTTAGAAGAGATAGGAGAAAGCGAAGGGAAGTAGATGAAGAAATAGAGTGAGAAAGGAGACAGCAAGATTTCACTGCCAGTTTTACTCTTAAAGAACAAAGGAGGCTGAGCCCAGAAATACAATGGGACAGAGTGGAAGAGATTCTCCCAGTAAAGGAAGTAACTCCAGCACCACCTAGAGTAGCGCTAGAAGATGAAAGATATGATGCAGAAGGCATTGGAGAAAGCATCAATAAAGCCTATCAACAATTAAGATGAGATAGCGAGTATGGAGCTCGAAGGAACAATGATCTATCCCCAGTACCTCAATCATTAAGTGAGGAAGGAAACCTGTTTAGTGATGAACGTCGAGCATTATCCTTGAACGGACTGAACCTAGATAAAGGAGGATGATAGTCATTCTAGTTGTGGCCTAGACAGGTCGGACGAGGAAAGAGAGTTCCATTTTAGGGCAGAAGAAGGGAGCGTGTGCGCCCCTGAAGGAAGCATGCAAATGGATAAGGAAGTGAGATGGTCAGATCTGAAACATCATAAAGAAGGCAAGCCAGATCCCATAGCATGTCCTGAGTGTCCCCGAGGATGATCATATAGTGAGAAGGGAGTGTCTCCACAATATGTAAGCTGGTTAAGGTCATTACCTGCCATGGATAGAATAATAGTGGGATCTGACTGTATTCCCCTTGTTAGAGAAGGGGTAAGCAAGACCGCAATACATTCCATGGCCACAGATGGACAAGGATAACTTAAAATATAAGCTCCCTAGTTTGCCTTTGGGGGCTGGGAAATGGATATACAAATTAGAGAAAATGACAGGAGGAAATATGCTGGCCATACGAGACATAAACGGTCTCCTGGCAGCCATTCTTGGAGAGAGGGCTGATGACATATGGAGGAGAGCGGTACATTCAAGTGTGACTGCAAAAAACATGGCACATGATTGAGCGCCATTTAATAATTGTAGGGCAGATGTTTTGAGGGCTCTCAGAATACAGTATCCTGATGCATCAGATATGGGTGCAATTATGACACGTAAAATGATAGAAGATGATGACCCTATTGCTTATATTCAAGATATTCAGGAGAAATGGCAGCTTGAAACTCACAAGCCGTGGGAAAAGACAGTGGCATTGTTTAACCATATTTTATGTCAAGGGTTGAGCAAGTACAGAGACAGATGAAAAACAAGTGGGGATGGAAGCGAAACCTTGGACTGAGATACAGTTGACAATTGTACACCATTGATGGTTATTACAAGAGAAGAACAAAAAGAAAGATGAAAATAGAAAGATTGAGGAAGCCAAGTTGGTTCAGAAAAGGTTGTCAAAATTTGCTGTAGAAGGGGCGGTATTGACTGTGCCTGATTGACCAAGGTGGGTATGGGTTTACGCCACAGGGCGTAGGTATGGGTTATAGGGGAAGAGGAGGCGTGTTTCAGAATAACCAAGGTGGGTTTCAAAACACACATAGCGAGAACTAGAGCGCTCAGGGTGGATATAACCAAGGGGGGTTTACCAGAAGGGTTCCCCCAGTATGTTGGAGCTGTGGAATGACAGGACATATTGCACGCGTATGTGAGAGCCGAGGGAGTGTACAAAACAGCCCGTTCTCTAGAGGGGGGACAGTTTATCAACCGTCATACAGCACACCGACCAGAGAGGGCTTTGCCCAAGAACACACATCTTATCAGGTATAAGCACTGCGAGTACAGCAGATGCCACAGTAGGGACAAGCACAAATGAATCCACTCCAGGGACAGTCGCAACAAGCTCCTATGCAGACACATCAGTATGCCAATACAGGACAAATACTAACACCTAGAATAGGAGGTGTCACTGTGGTAGGAGGAAATCCTTTCGCAGGGACAGGGAGGAGCTTGTACCCGCAATGGGACAGCTCACAGGGTGACTTGAAGTGTTCAGTACTATCTGTTACACCAGACCCTCAAGAGGAACCAAGGCTCGATGTGACGATAGGAGGCAAATCTTTCTCTTTTCCTGTAGACACTGCAGCAACTTGTTTGTGTATACAGGAAGGAAAATATCCAATGTCAGGGATTGCCATGAATGATCAATGGTTCTCTGGAGCTACAAGCTGAGTTCCTTTTACTGATAAATTACTGGTCTTCAAAGGAGTGGCACGGGTCGGAGACTTATGGAAGGAGGGAAAATGGGTGGATTTAAACACCCTTACAGAAGACAATGAAATACACAGAGGGTAATACTTGCAGCACAAGAGCATGGTGCAAACTATCAAGAGGAGGTGGCTGGACCTCACTGAGAAAAGAGAAATACTGGAAGATCTAGATAGTTGGTACGACATCTCCGAAGGAGGATATACGAAATCCAGACTGTACTAACAGATCATGAAAACTAACAACATTAGGACACTACAGGTGCGGGACCAATGGGCGGTGGAACTCTAGAAGCCCTTCACAGATCAAGGCTTGGCAAGTGTCCTAAAATATACAAAAACGGTCTTGAGGAATGCAAAATTCAAGCAGACACAGATTTATGCCACCCATAGAGCATACCTCACCCCAAAAAGACTATCAAAAATGTGAAACAAAGACTCCCAAACGTGTACAAGATGTCCTGCAGAGATTGCAAACATGTTCCACATGTTTTGGGGGTGCCCGGTAATACAAACATTTTGGGAAGACATCAAGGCAAGGGCGGCTGCGAGTGGAGTGCAAAGGCAACAATGGGCACCAGAAAGCTACTTATTAGGACTATTCCCAAGGGGGGGAAAACAAAGGACACACATATCCAAGATGACGGACTTGATGTGCATCATGGTGAAACGCCTGATTGCTATGGCATGGAACTTCGAAACGGGACCCAGGGTAGAAGCATGGTGGGCCGATTTGAAGCGTTGGGCTTGGCAGAGACAGTAGTATGGACTAGCACTGTACAAAGAGGGTTGAGAGAAAGTAGCAACAAGCTGTTGGCGTGGAATACACTCCTACATGAAATTCAGAGATCCAGAGGAGACAGTGTCATTGAGGACCCTGAAGAGTCGGAGGGCGTGGTTGTCTACCCAGCGGACTAGGAGAGGAGTCCTGAGGTAGGCGTATAACCAGTCTTGGGAGCCATCCAAACACTCATGGGGTTGGGTTAAAGGACATGCAGCCAAAAATGGATACCCGAGGATTGTGCATACGGTGGATGGCAAGTGCCGTCATCATCGCTACTGTGAGTGACTCCCCACAGTCAGTGACATTAGTTTGTTATGTTTTGATGTTTGTATTGTAGTTTATGTTGAATGTTATCAACATACAATAAAGAAATTAAAATAAAATAAAATTACTGGTCTCCATTGGAGAATGTGACATGTCCATCCCGTTGCTATATTCACAACAGACAGCAGTGAACAATTTAGGAAGAAATTTAATGATGAAACTTAATGTGACAATTTCATTTACTGATCAAGGAATAGTGTGCTCCACTCCAGGAATAAACTATTTAAACGTGGAGAGTTAATACTGGTGCCCACAGGGCAAGTGGCTCTGCGAGGTGTACCATTAGATCCAGAGATTGTTCTATATGGAGTAAGCATTTTGCTGACATGGCTACCTGGTCTGGTAGGACATATTGGGCGGATACCTGATGAGCTTCTCTTTAGACCACAAATGAATATGATATGATATTTTATTTATAGCGCGCCTATACACAAGTGTTTCAAGGCGCAATGGGGAAAGGGTGGGACAAGGGAGGACAAGACAATGATCTTACTAGGCTAAAGTGACATTGAGATTGTGCAAATGCGGGGAGAGTGAAGGGGAAAAGTGCAATGGGAAGGGGAGGGGAAGAAGTGTGAGGCATAGGATCACCACATAAGAAAATAGTGCAGCCAACCGGATGTTTGCAAGTAGGGGGACTGTAGGGATACAGACACAGCCCCCAAGTGTACGGTTGCCAGGAGTCAGTGCAAGTGTGCAACTGAGAGGGCAGGGACCTGGGACTGTGGTTCAGAGGGTAGCCAGGAGACCAGTGCATTCTCAGACAGGAGATCAGCAGGGAAGTGGAAGAGAGAAGGCAGAAGCAAAGAGGAAAGTCGTGAGCTGCTTCCAGAACCGGAGATGGTTCTGCTCAAGTTTCAGAGAGGCACACAGGCTCTTCTAGAGGGAGCCACCGGCCGAAGATAGAGATCTGCCCCCAACTTGTTGCTTAAAAAAACAACTGACCCTCAAGGAGTTGGAGGATGAAGAGAGAAGAGCTCAAGAAGGAAGATACGTGTGAAGAGAAAGCTGGAGGTATTTTGGACCCTGGCCCCAGAAGGCCTTGTGGACAATGCAGAGGGTCTTGAACTTAATCCTTGCAGCCACTGGGAGCCAATGGAGAGATTTCAGTGCTGGAGATATCCGATACCTGGGCTTGAGGCCAAGGATAAGTCTTGCAGTCCTGTTCTGGATGAGTTGCAGAGGACGGAGAGTAGAGGAGGGTAGATTCAAAAAGAGGCTGTTACAGTAGTCACGCCTAGAGAGAACCAGAGCTCTGGAGACATTGAGCTTCTGGGGGAAGGAGAGGAAAGGAAGAATACCTATGAGAAGGTGCAGCTGCTAGTGTGACTTCTTAGAGACGTTGGAAATGTGAGGGGAGAAGGAGAGGGTGGAGTCAAAGATAACCCTGAGTTTCTTAGCCTCGCAGGTGGGAGCAGGAAAAGCACCAAGAGAGGTCAGCAAGAGAGTGGCTTGAAAGGTGGGTGCAGGTGTGCCAATGAGGAGGATTTCTGTTTTACTGGCATTCAGGCAGAGATCATTGGTGGCGCACCACTCCTGATTGCTGACAGACGGGATGAAAGAAGAAGAAGACGTGGCAGAGGGGAGCCTGAAGGCGAGCTGGGTGTCATCCGCATAGCACTGGAAGTTGGAGCAGGGAGCAGCAATGAGGAGGGAGAGAGGTGCCAGGTATTGGTTGAACAACCAGGGAGAAAGGTTAGACCCCTGGGGAACACCATAGGTGGAATGAGAGAAAAGGGATACGAAGGACCCAAGTTGGACCTTGGCGGGTCGGTCAGAGAGGAAAGACGCCAGCCATGCCAGAGACTGATAAATGATACCCAGATTATCAAGGTGCAGGTTGAGCAGGAAGGCATGGTTGACTGTGTCAAAGGCAGAAGAGAGACCCAGTAGGATGAGGACAGAGGAGTGGTTAGAATCAAGGTTAAAGAGCAGTTCTTCATGGATGTTGAGGAGAGCAGTTTCTGTGCTTCTGGCTACTCTGGAGCCAGGCGGATGGTCATGGAGACCACCAACAGATTCAGTGTGAAGATTAAGCTGGGAGATGGCAAGCTTTTCCAGGGGTTTGCCCAGGAAAGGGGTGATGGAGCTTGCACGCTTGTTAGCCGGGCATGAAGGGTCGACAGTGGGTTTCTTGAGTAGAGGTGTACAAGATAATCTTTATGTGGGGGCAAGGGGAAGGTTCCAGTGGTGAATGAGTGGTTGCAGAAGTCAGCCAAGGCTGGGACAACGGTGTCAATGTGGTCATTGATGGTTTTGGAAGAACAGGTAAGAACCTGCTTAGATGAGGTTTTCATAGATCAGACTTGTCTAGAAACCTTGTCAGGGGAGAAGAGAGGAAAGGCAGAGAAATAGAAGAGAGGGGGGTGGCCGCAACGGCTCTAGAGTAAGAGGAGGGAATGGAGGGAGAAGCAGGAGAAGCAGAGAGGGTGGACAGGATGTCTTTGGTCAGAGCACCTGAGAAGGGACAGGGGAGGTAGAGACTGGAGAAGGGTTGGCCAGGTCCTTGCAGATTTTAAGGAGTTCAGCCGAGTTGTTAGATGCTGCAGAAACGCAGGCTTGGTAAGGACAGAGCGTTAGTATTGCCTTTGGAGCTGGCGGCAGGCCAGTTTGTCAGAGGATGTACAAGATGCCAACCACTTCCTCTCAGCCACCTTACACTTACGTTTAATGGTGATGAGGTCTGAGTCATACCAGGACTTGCACTTGGTTTTAGGCTTCATGCGGATCCTCATGACAGGGGCAAGTACATCGACTGTGTCAGAGATAGCAGAGGGGAGCATAGAAAGGGCTGTGTCAGGGGGTGAGTCAGCCAGAGGTGCAGGAGGGGGAGAGAAAGATGCAGCAAAAGACTCAACTGACACACGCTTCATGGGTCGAATGACTGAGAAGGTGGGTGACAGTTTGGGGGTAGGATTGGCCTGGGGGTAGTGAGAGAGAGATGAGAGGAGAAAGTGGTCCCTCCACGAGAGAGGAGTGGTGAGACGGTTAGAGAGGGGGAGGTCTGTGGAGATCAGAACATCAAGAGTGTGCCTGCAGGGTGAGTTGGGCCAGAGGGAAGACGAGAGAGAGAGAGAGAGAGAGAGAGAGAGAGAGAGAGAGAGAGATAGAGAGAGAGAGAGAGAGAGAGAGAGAGAGAGAGAGAGAGAGAGAGAGAGAGAGAGTCACAGAGGTGGCAAAGAGACACATGGCAGGACCAGAGGCTTCCGGATGGATGTTTAAGTCTCCAAGGAGGAGGAGTTGAGTGGTTGAGGCCTCAACCACTCAACTCCTCCTCCTTGGAGACTTAAACATCCATCCGGAGAGGAAGGAGATGATCTGACCAGGTGGCTGGTAGATAGTGGCAACTGTGAGGGAGTGGCCAGAAGGGAGAGAGAGACTACAGACCAGGCATTCAAAGGAGGAGTAGCAATGATAGAGGAAGGGATCCAGTCCAGAAAGATCAAGGCTACACCCCCACCAGGAGGGTTGGATCTGAGTGTGGACGGGATCTTGTAGCCATCAGGAAGGAGAGTGTCAAAGCTCGTGACAGAGCTGGCTGTCAACCATGTCTCAGTGAGACCGAGGACATTGAGGTCAAGTTCTTCCAGGAGGCGGCAGATGTCAGAGGAGTGTTTGACAGTTGAGCGAGAGTTAAGAGTGGCGAGGTGGAGAAGGTTGGAAGAAGAGGCAGGCACCACATAGTCCATTAGATTGAAATATATTCCTAATTTAGTAATCCCTTGTTTCATTTGTAGCAGCGATCTGATGTAGGCCGATCCTATGACACAAGGATCCACCTCTAATAGCAAACAAAAAAGCTGGTGTAACTCCCCAGTAATGCCAGAAGCTCTCAAGCTGCTCTGAAGAGCTGCAATGTTCTCAATCATGTTCATTCCAATTCTTTTTATATACGTATTCCGATGTGCTCCACATTTTGTATTAAAGTTGTAAGAATTGTCATTAATCTACTCGATTTTCTAAATAATAATGTAATCCAATTAATAAAGTCTAGAAACAAATTGTTAAGGCAAACAACTTCCTTAGCAGAATGTGTCTCAAAACCAATGCATTTCCTATCTTCAGGGCTATAAAAGTAAACATCAAAACCACACAATAGATAGTAATACATCAATGTGTACATACCGAACTGTATCAAGTCAGCAATATGGAAAACAAGAGAATTCATGGACAAGTCATTAGAATAAATGGTAGTGCCATCATAGCTAGATTGTGCATCTTGAATCACATAGACTGGTTTCCCATTAACAAGAACACTGTATTTCATACCTTATTTGCAGAGTCTTCAATCACTGTGGGTAAATAGTGTATTCAACTATTGTTTAACTCGGGCAGAAACAAAATGTTGATATGTAAAATCTCCAAACAACATGTTACCTGTTGGTATTTCTCTGCAATCATAGGAAGCCTGTATTCTGGAAGGATACCATAAAGTATAAATCAAGCTTTATTCTGAGAATGATATGCTTGCACGGAAAGCCCGCTAATGTGTGGGTTCTTACGTGTTCAGCTGAGCGTTCTGCTCACAGAGATGCCGTTCGCAAGGGTGCGCATCTGTGAGAGCGTTTGTTTAGTTACTATGGGTACCTCTGTGGTGTCACATCACGCGCAGCTGGCGTGTTCACGTGACGGAGTCTCATGTCCCAGCCCTCGTATGAAAATAGGGAGGCCGGGACTGGGTCAGATCATTACGGTATCTGCGAAAAAATATAACAATTAAAACGTGCTCAATTTTACGCCACGGCCAAACAACAAGAAATATTTACTGTGAGTAGCTGATCCTATGAAAGTCACAGAACTACCTTACTCTGAGCTGCGTTATCTCTAAACACCACTACCTCTACTTGAGGTTTAAGTGACTTGGTTTGTTGGACATCCACTATAAAAAATAAACAGAAGTTAAAAAATGGCATTTGGATTCATAGTCCAAACAGTGTATGGACAATGAATAGAACGCAGGCAAAGCTACCATTACATAGAAACTGGGCATCAACATCATGAATTTAGTAAACCAGGACCCATGAAGCGGGAAGGGAAAACTGTGTTGCAGCAAGAATAAGCAGAATTGTGGAGCTGCAAGACAAGGTTGTCTGGTCCGGACTCAAGACTGAAGCAGCCAAGGACAGCTATCTATTCTGGAAGTGTGCGCATGTGCGGAGGATGAATCATCCCTGGTTAAGGTGAAAAGAAAGAACAGCAAGTGTGCCAAGTTTAAGTCATTTAAAGCATTTAAAACTTGCAAAATGGACAAAATTGTGCTCTCCTGTCACGTGAGCCAAGGATGGAAATAGAGTTCGAACTTGGAGTCCTAGAACAATGAAACTGAGTGCCCTCACTCCCGTGTATTCTAAAAGACAAGGATACTTTACAAGGCCAGGTTCAAAGACAATCTTCATGGCAGAAGGCCTGGGAGATGAGAGATGCTGGGTTAATTGGGTAGGGAGGTAGTGTCATGCCCCATCTCCTTGCACCTGGGTCTGGGCGTACGTGCTGCTAAGTGAACCAAATGTTCCAGACATGGCACCAGCGTGCCAACCAGTTATATCAGCCCATATAATTAGGGCCCTTATAGTTTGAAGACCAATTAGAAACTGTGTATCTAATGTTTCTGAAGATGACATGTTTTAGAGGTAGGCATATGTCGTCCGCCTGATAGTGGGCAGCCAATCACAATCCTAGTTCCTATAGAAAGAATACTTAGATGTTCCCCTTAGCTAATCCCAACCCTTTATAGGTTTTTCATTATTGCCATGTGGTATGATGTCACCTCTGACATTTTTGGTATAAAGTCTATGCTTTGTGTAAAGATCGCTGAGAGACTGAACGTACATCTGTTGATGTTCGTTGTAAACTCCCTGTTTTAGACAATTGCTAATAAAACAGTAGTTTGCCATCTACCTGAGTTGGTTCAGTTATTTGGACTTGGAATTATTCTGTATGATTCCATCCATTACATATGCACGTTCCTAAAGGGCCCTAAATTCATTCATGTGCAAAGTGTCAAAATATCTAACACACAAATCGGAGAGAAGATACTCATGAAGGGCATCCGATGGACAGAAGTCTACATCCCGGAGGATATCACTGCATCGCACCAGAAGGAACTCCCCAGAAATGGCATTGTATATTATCTCAGAGACCCAAGCCCACCACCGGACGATGCTATGAACATTGCAGATCTAGCATGGCTGATCAACAGAAGCAGAGACCCACAAGCCGAAATGTGCGCTACGTTGAGTCATCCCCGAGAAATCAGTCCGGATCCCAGTCATCATCAAGAGGTGACAGAAAGAGATGGTATGTCCATGCCATCTGTAACAGAATGCAACAGAATTCAGAAAGGAATGTTGAGTGTGCCTGTTCATACGCGGACAAGGCTGAAAAAGTGACATACCCGGAGGCAGCGTACTGAGTTTTTAAGTTGGCGATCAAGATGGGTTTGGTACACATCATGTAGCAGTTAATGTCGGCGCACAAGTCCAGCCCCAAAGACATGGTGGTTCAAATGTTCCCATCACATTTTCAGGGTTTGGGAAAACTAAATGAAAAGCAAATACATCTACACATTGACAAACGGATAAAGCTGAGAGCTCAGCACCACAGAGGGAGTCCCCTGAACATTCAAGTACAAGTGGAACAGGAGCTGCAATCCTTACTCGCCAAGGACGTTATAGAGCACATAAAAGGGCTGACGCCGTGGGTGTCCCCAATTGCACCAGTGCAAAAAAGGGAGCACAGTGACAAAATATGCCGGCGCGTGGACACGCGAAAGTCAAATCAAGCGATAGAAAGGGAAAGACACCTCTCACTCCGAATGACGGATATGAAGCACATGCTGCATGGCGCCAAGGTGTTCTCTAAATTAGACCTCAACAAAGGCTATCACCAGCTGGAGTTAAATCCAGACAGGAGCTACATCACCATGTTCACAACGCACGTGGGACTCTTCAGGTACAAGCGTTTAAGCTTCGGCGTGTCCTAGGCCCTGACATATTTCTGAATGAGATTCACCAGGTTATCAAGCACATTCTCCTGTGCTTGAACTACAGTGATGACATCTTAATACGTGCACCGATGAGCTCAGTGTCGTGGTCGCTCGGCAGTAATACACCCTGCCCCATCCTCTGAGAGCCAGGAGCACGAGGGACATCCTGCAGGGCACAGCCTGCACACACATCCAGATGACTGCTACCCTTCCCCGTGGCCTGAGAGGGAGGGGGAAGTGGGATGTCTGCCCTCTGAAGCAGGGTTCAAGTCAAGGGTACACGCGGGTGGATTGAGTTCACCCATTTTTTCAGAGGGTGGCCTCAGTCCTCCCCAAGCTAAAATGAGAAAAACTGAATGTCCTCTTTGAATTTATGAATTAAAGCCGACTTCGGGGATCGAAACGCAGTTGTCAGGTTTGCAGGCCGGACACTTCACCACTAAAATGTCATCACCAAATTTCCCAATGGCAGAGGGCAACTACCTATGGTTTGGGGTTTTATTCAAACCAGGGTTAGTTAATGTGTTTTTTTGTCTTCTTTTAATCTGAGGTGCAATTAAGAACAAGTAGTTTAAAACATGGAATAAGACTTTTATTCAGCACTGCACTATATAACCTGATGAAAAATAACAAACAACTAAAGGCGATATATATTTCAGTGCTGCAAGTTCCAAGGAAAGCATTTCTATTGGTTCTTGGGGTTTAAAACATGGACACCTTTTAACGTTTATAAAAACACTATTAGAAGAAAATATTTTCTCTTGGTTTTACGTGTGTGTTGATTTTATGAAAGGCAAATGCCATTCGTCCTGTGCAATTTGTGTGGTTATGCAAATCCAATTTAATAAAATGTGCATATTTCACCTTGATATGCTAATTTCTGGCGACATCACACCCCATTGCGTATGTTGATGAGTCCCCCCACTTTAATTTTTAGGACTTGACCATTGTCTGAGTTTGAGGAGCAAGAGGGACATCCTGCAGAGCGAAGCCTGCATACAAATCAAAACACAAATAAGCCAGCATGTTTTATTATTATATGTTTTGGAGCCCTGGCCAGATTTCCCATGGCAGAGTGCAACTACCTATGGTTTAGGGATTTATTGTAAGCATCATATCAGCAAGACATGTATGTGAGTCAGCATTCTACATGCCGAGAAGGATGAGAAGTGAAGGATTGGCTCCGCCCATCTGCTTGCATCACCACCTACAAAAAATAATGTCTGCGCCCACCTGCGCGCGCACCCAGAAGTGCACAGGAAGTGCTGTTTGTTCTGGGGAGACGCTGACCTCTACCGCTGCTACAGTGTGGAAAACGTGTGGAGAGTTCCTTGCAGCGTTTCAACCCTATGCGGCTGGTGCCTATCTATTCCCCGTGCTATGCCCACACTGAACTATGTTTAAAGACTTTTAATGACTATAGACTCTAGACTATCTTCTACATATGGAGTTTTTAACTCGTAATGTATTGTATTTTGCTATTAGGATTGGCTATGTCCGCCTGGTTGCATCACCGCCTACAAAAAGTAACGTCTGCGCACACCCAGAAGTACAAAGGAAGTGCTGTTAAACTGTACTGCGGTGCTGAGGGCGTGGGCACCTGGTGTTTGTCCACTTTTCCTGTCATTTTGTCTTCTCTGTATAAGCATAATTGTGAGTCCTATGGTTATTCCAAGCGCCTTAGCTCAATGACAACAGTAGCTCCACAACATGTTACTTTAGCCATATTATGGCATGCAAGACAAGTGAGACTTTCATCATGCACAGGTCTGAACTACCACCACCGCACACAATCCTACCAAACCCCCTCCACACACTGCCAATACCACACTACAGGAGTATCGAGGGACGACAACGCATAAGGATCCCACCCCCATTGCCCACCCACCCAGTTTACAGATGCCCTACCCCACATAACAGCCCCCAACAGCAGTCTGAAAGGCACGCTGATTAATGCTCGCTCTCTGGGAGCTCATGCTATTGACATTCATGATTTACTCCTCGATCAAAATCTAGACTTCTTAGCCATCATGGAAACCTGGCTACACCCAGCATCAGGCCCATCCCTCGCTCTAGCTATCCCTCCAGACTTAACAATCTTTAGGGTGGACAGTCTGGATACCATAGGAAGTGGAGCAGCCCTAATAGCCAAATCCACATTGCAGTTCAGACCATGCCCATTAGATCCTAATCCAAGATATGAACTCCTACTCTTAAAGCTCACGACTGACCCTAAAAGTACATTCAATTTCCTCATCATCTACAGACAACCTAATAATTCCAACCACCCTGACCTTGACATCGCTTTGCTTATCACTCCTCTATTGAAACCTGTTACCAAATTTATTATCCTAGGAGATATTAACCTTGGATTCAATGATAAACTGGACCACACAGCCACTGCATTTTCCACTGCCCTCCTTGAAATGCACTTTACACAAATCGTCAACTCTCCCACTCATGCCGAAGGAATAATCCTTGACTTGACCCTGACGTTGAATGCAGTTATATATTTAGAATGTATTTCTGAAGTTACTTGGACGGACCGCCACCCAATATGTTTTGACCTCCTGACCATGAAGGTACAGGCAACCTGCTAGCCAGCCCCCCATTTTTATATCCCTATTCTTGCAGATACCCTCAAGACTTACTCAACTACAGACTCTAACCCCGACAGTATCTCTACTTTTTACCACACGTCTAAAATCCACTATTGACTCAGTAAAAAGAACCCGTCCACCAGCACAACTAAGACACTTACTGCAGCTAATAAAACCTACAAATCAGCTGTGAAGGCCCACAAAGCTAATTCCCTCAACACTTGCATTACTAATGCATCTTCAAACACCAAGGTACTATTCACCATACTTAGAGAATAAGAATCACCCATCCCCTCAACAACCTTTGCCAACACAGACAAAGCCTGGTGCACCACCATCCAAAATACTCTAGCACACAAAATCCTCACCTTACAAGAGAAAATACATAACAAGAGAAATCTACTGGCTGTATGCCCTCTATTGCACCTTGCGCAAATGCCCAAAACACTGTGCCCCAATTCAAATGTAGTACTGTATCCAAAGACCAGGTTTTGGCTGCTATCACTACCCTGAAACCCTCCAATTGCAAAGGCGACAGTTTCCCTGCCTGGTTGGTCAAACTGTGTGCACCTTCCTTAGTACCCATTATCACTGACTTCATTAATGCCTCCTTCACCACCAATTCAGTGCCTTCCAGTATCAAAGTGGCATGGGTAACCTCATTACTTAAGAAACCTTCCATGGATCCTACCACTCCCACTAACTATTGTCCCATCACTACCGTCCCATTCCTACTAAAGATAGCTGATCGAATAGGCTATACTCAAATCCAATATTACTTGGAAAGTAACCACTTGGTAGGAGCCAGGCAATTGGGCTTCCGCCTTAAACATAGCACCAAAATGGCACTACTAGACTTAAAAATCCAGATGGATAGCATCCGAGATTCCGCCAACATAGCCATTCTCCTCCAACCCGATCTGTCAGCTGCTTTTGACCTGGTAGACCATGAAAAGCTGTGCCTTGCTCTGACCGGAAACTTCTGATTCTCCCCAGAATCCACCCTGTGGATTAAATCATTCCTGTCAGAATGCGCTTCCAGAGTCTTTAGGTGTCCCTCAAGGTCCTGTCTATCGCCCACACTGTATAAGGCTTACACCAAACTACTATTTGCAGCTCTGGATTCCAAGGGCATCATCTACTCTAGCTTTGCAGATCCTGATTCTCATCACTGGAGACCACAAACAAGACTCTGTCACCACCAATAAGATCTACGCAATCATCCAAAACTGGATGGCCCCCCATAGCCTATGCCAGAATGACGAAACAACAGAGATCCTCGGTGTAGGTTCTCCCGCCCATCTAATATCACTACACATCAACTATTCTGCCATAACCATTGATGGGACATCCATCCTAGGCCGGAAACAGGTAACAACATTGGGCGTCTACTTAGATGCTAATCTTATCATGACCGAACACATTAACACCCTAACGTCCTCCACTGCCTATACCTCAAAACTCATCTCACTCAGCAGACGATTCCTGGCACCCCAAAATTGCCTCACACTAGCTGGAGCCCTCATCCTTTCAAAACTAGACTACTGTAACCTCCTTCTACTTGGTACCATGATGACCAATCTTGGCTCCCTGTCAAAGCCACAATCCTATCACTGTCCATACATGTATCATGAACGATGCCCCTGCCTATCTGAACAAGAGTGTAACCCGACAGATCTCAACCAGGTCATTAAGATTTTGTACCAGCAGTCACCTAAGCATCCCGAGGTCCAAGAGTCAAAGGGCCGGAGGCTCTAGTGTTCCAGTAGTTGCACCAACGCTCTGGAACACTTTACCGACTCACATCAGAAATTAGCCTTCGCACCAGCGTTTCAAGAGTTTGATCACAACTTGGCTATTTGACAAATTTGACCAAGGCCTTTCCATGTGTTGTAATATGTGATTGTATGACTGCATGGCTTTATGTGACCTCATCTGCAACTAGGGGATAACCAACGCAGTGATACCTCTGGGTTTGAGCGTGTAACAAATGCAATAAATAAATAAATAAATATCAGTGGCGTCAAGGTGCATTATTGCTTTCATTCCAACGGCAAGAGGAGTGCCTCCAATGAAATGCCTCCTCCGGGTCCTGTGATGTCAATTGATTAGAATCCTGCCACTAGTTGCTGGTTTGTCAATGTTGGCACACGTACATTACTCAGTGCAATGGAAAACTCCCGGAGTTAAGGCGGGTGGGCCGGTATTGTGTTAGTAGCTTGTGCTGAAGTGTCTATAGAGTGCTAGTGTGACGCGTGACCCTGTTATTTCGGAAGAGGAAAGCAGGTGAAGCGGAGCACTCCCCCAGCACTTCCCTTTGCCGCAGGTGCATGCGATGAGACGTATGTGACCAGCTAGTGTCACCTTGCACAGCGGGCTCTGAGTGCCCCCCATAGCTGAAAGAGTTGCCAAGTGTTGCAGAGTGCTTGCTCATAGCGAAAGAGGAAGACATGGCGGTGTGTGTTGAGCAACCTAGTTTATCACCTAACTGCTTCTTTTCTGAGGTTTCCTCGCACCAGCCTCCCCCAAGTAATCTAACGGCATGGAACCAGTCAATCTAGTAAGCTTGGAAGCACCTGCTACTGAGGCTACAGGCAACAATACAGAGGTATGTGTTGCCAACACAATAGGACGCCCTAATGAAATATTGAGTGCTGCTGCTCGAGAGGAAACTACCAGCATAACACGGGAAAATGGCAATAGTGCAGTGGTGTGTACCCTCAACCAGTGCTGCCCATTGGCTTGGATCGGACACCAGATTGTATGAATAAATACCCCTATTAACATCACACAAATTGCAGCCACCCAACTGCTTTCAGACGGGAGCTGCAGGAGCTGTGCCGGGTGGGGTTCAAGTAAGAGAAAACGTTGCTTATGGCGAACAGAAATCACCCTGCTTGAATAGTACCCAGGGGGGAGCTTTTTTTTTTTTTTATAAAATGGGATGCAAACTGCATTTTAAAGAATATTTACTCAGCAACACTGGCCAAAACTATTATCCGCACAGTGAAGTAACTCCTCACGGTGCCATGGAAGTGGATTAAAGTGGAATTGATATATAGTTTGGAAAAGAAGCAGCATGAAAGAAATAGAGCCATTTTAAACTATTATTTTGGCTATTTCCTTTGGAGGTCAACTGCCAGCTCCACCCCCCTACCCCCGCCTCCTCAGGCACCACTACCCCCCTAGGCTCAGCCCCCCAACCTGGACCCTTGTGGGCTCCCCCACCCATTTATTTCCATTTCCACCACTGCCCTCAACCAACTTAGTACAGCAAATGAATGTAGCAAAGGCGATACGACACCCTGTTATCACCCCCTGGGCGGCCTGGCTCACGACCACACTTGCGACACCCTGTTATCACCCCCTGGGCGGCCTGGCTCACGACCACACTAGAGACACCCTGTTATCACCCCCTGGGCGGCCTGGCTCACGACCACACTTGCGACACCCTGTTATCACCCCCTGGGCGGCCTGGCTCACGACCACACTAGCGACACCCTGTTATCACCCCCTGGGCGGCCTGGCTCACGACCACACTAGCGACACCCTGTTATCACCCCCTGGGCGGCCTGGCTCACGACCACACTAGCGACACCCTGTTATCACCCCCTGGGCGGCCTGGCTCACGACCACACTAGCGACACCCTGTTATCACCCCCTGGGCGGCCTGGCTCACGACCACACTAGAGACACCCTGTTATCACCCACTGGGCGGCCTGGCTCACGACCACACTAGCGACACCATGTTATCACCCCCTGGGCGGCCTGGCTCACGACCACACTAGCGACACCCTGTTATCACCCCCTGGGCGGCCTGGCTCACGACCACACTAGCGACACCCTGTTATCACCCCCTGGGCGGCCTGGCTCACGACCACACTAGCGACACCCTGTTATCACCCCCTGGGCGGCCTGGCTCACGACCACACTAGCGACACCCTGTTATCACCCCCTGGGCGGCCTGGCTCACGACCACACTAGCGACACCCTGTTATCACCCCCTGGGCGGCCTGGCTCACGACCACACTTGCGACACCCTGTTATCACCCCCTGGGCGGCCTGGCTCACGACCACACTAGCGACACCCTGTTATCACCCCCTGGGCGGCCTGGCTCACGACCACACTAGCGACACCCTGTTATCACCCCCTGGGCGGCCTGGCTCACGACCACACTAGCGACACCCTGTTATCACCCCCTGGGCGGCCTGGCTCATGACGTGGCAATAGAACATGCCTTCCCAAAACAATAACTTCCATCAGTGCCACACCGGCGACAGAGTGAAAGAAATGGGTGCAATGATAAACTATTACCCACAAATGGATCCCGATAAAACGAATAAAGTGCTTGATAGCCCAGGACAAAGGGTGTCCCCTAACGAAGACATGTTAAGTGGTTCCATGACCACAATGGAAAAAGTAGTGGCAGCAAAAGAGCTCGCGCAAGAATGAAAGGATCTATTTCCGTGTTTGACTAGTAAACCCATTGAGAATGTTCCTAACCCTACAGCGAAAGTTACCACGAATGAGGCTCAGATGTAATCCATGACATCTAATGGGCAGGGATATGTTCACACACATGCACATACATGTGCCAATCTCACTAAGTACACCCCCATCCCCTCCTCCTACTTCTCTGAGTGGCTCTCCGACCCCCGAAGGGATAACAGCAGACCTCGAGCACAGACCCTTGGCAGACTATGCATCCAATTTAAATATTGCAACCCAACATCTCAGAGACTTATGATGCCATTGTAATGGTCCGAAGGATGCACGTGTTCCATCAGAGATCACAGCGATGCATGATGTAGACGCCCCAGTTCTACCCTTACCTATGCCACACGAGCCTCGCTCGACCAGGCCAATAATAGTACACCCAGTATAGGCTCTGAGGCAATCTCTGAAATAGTGGAGCACCTCCTGTGCAGTCCAGATGAAAACTATGAAAGATTAGAGAACAAATTGGATGTTCAATCGCTCTTATTGCATAAAATCATCAACCGAACAAGACGAGTATACAAAGACGCTGCCAGAAATACTGATGCGTTGAGCTCATCCCCCATGTTCTCCTCCAAACCCTCACCCCCATTTTCTCCCCTATACCCTCGCCCCCATTCACTGCTAAAAGAAAACGAAAAACAAAACTGAAAAGCAAAAAACAAGTAATTTCACAAGTGCGCATGAACTCGTCTAAACATCAACCAAAGAAATCTGATGGTTGTGTCCATAATGACAACACTAATGAGCCAATGATTACACAGGAGTTAGTTATCTCTGAATTTAGTGCTGGAAATGATGAAGTAACTAACGAAGGGTCAGACTGTAGTGCGGTACTCCTCCCTCTTGTCCATGACCATGCTAACCAAAATGACAGAGCCCTGGCCAACCCTGAACTACGAAATGCATCTCTGTGTCATAATGATATCTGAAACTATCTACGCAAACTTATTCCGGAATCCCAGAATATGTCCATAGGCGACAAAGAGGTATCAGAAAGCCAAGGGATAGCCAAGAAAAGAGCTACTGTCAATTTTTGTGAAGACATAACAGACAACCAATTACTCACTGTTAGCAACCAGGGAAGAGAACTGCCTAAAGAATCGAGTATTGTTAAGAATGCAGGGAAAGAAGCATCCAAACTAGCAAGCGACACCTATGATATGACGGGTACTGAAAGAAACTGTCTAACTAATGCTGAAGCGACCAATATAGCCATCATTAATCCTCCTGAAATGATCAAAGCATTAAAGATAGAATCCGCAAGAGGAATTGATAGTCACCCACCTCTGAATAGAATAACGGTATCGCCTATTCTGCATGCAATAATACCACTCAGAAGGATAACTTCAGATGATATCCTTATCGCCGATCAGTTGGAAGATAAAACCCATGTCACGTCTAAAATATGGCTTCAATCTCACCTTATTTTTGCCCTACATATTAAAACATGAGGTTGAGTTATTCAAACTAGGCTATGGGTGTAAAGAAATAGAAATAAGGAAAATAAAGTACCCGATTAATAT
The DNA here is from genome assembly GCF_040938575.1 of Ambystoma mexicanum. Classification (NCBI taxonomy): domain Eukaryota; kingdom Metazoa; phylum Chordata; class Amphibia; order Caudata; family Ambystomatidae; genus Ambystoma; species Ambystoma mexicanum. The sequence continues at coordinate 27,447,689 of NC_090931.1, forward strand.
TTCCAAATCCTTACCCAAAGTACTAACTTCTAATACATAAATAGCCATGAGAAATGATACACCCCAAGCATTACCACAAATAGATACATTGGCTGCAAAGCAGGAACCTAATATTACCAATAAACTCTTAGAAGTAGGCGAAGAACACGATGAAGCCGTTATGCTGAATAACCCAGATACCACCGCCTTGTGCGTTCCTGGATCACCAGGGCTTTTGCACATTTATCATCAGATGACGGCTTATTAGATAATATTGACCTCTTTATAATAGTGGCGTTACAAGAGACATGGATGGCCGAAGTGTTCAAGAGAGACGGACGCAGTTTGCTGCAAGTCCCGGCGACTAAAGGACCAGTTTGTCAACCTCGTGGTGGCCTGCTGGTCACTGTGCGTCATCCCTGGTCACTGTGCGTCATCCCTGGAGGCTAATACTAATTTGTTGCACCCCAATGTTACTAGCGGTGAAAATCAGTATCTGGAAATCGATAAATGAAGAGATAATATGAATAAAAATATCTACGACCCCCAAACAAGGTAGCCTCTAAAAACAACACAGAAATTCTGAAACAAATACTTCTAACAATTATAAAGAATGTTCCAGTATTTGCACTAGGCGACTTCAATGCAAGAATGTATGACCACACTGGCTGCCCATTTAGGCAAAGTGAGTTTGGTCCTTTGCCTTTAATTCAGACGGATCTGCAAGGTAAAGTATGGCTTGAACTGTTTACACGCTTTCATTTCACTATGCATAATGGTAGTTGTAAAAGTGATCCCTTGAGGGCATTCACTAGAGTCAGTGATAAGAGCGCGTCAATCATTGATTATGTCTTCGTTAATGAAGCAGCTGGGCCCATCGTCAATGATGGCCGTCATATATCGCGAGGAAAGTGGTCACCTGCTGCTCTGTGTCATGCTTGACATGATAGTGAATGAAAGTAAAACGTTTCAAAATGGAGATATCTTTCTTCATCCAAGTAACAACAGAATAAGTTGGAATCCCACAAACTTAGAGACAGCCCAGTCAGCAGAAGGTTTACACCGTTTTGCCGCAAACTGCTAGTTGTCGTCGGATAACCAAATATCTTCCATCTTAACTGACTTGTCTGATTTAATGCGACGGATTAGTGCAGCACCAAAAAAAACCGATGTACAGGATCCCGTCTGAACGCTGGAATAGGTCAACAAATAAACATCAGAGGTTTGACTATAAGATTCAAATTGCAAAAGGAGAGATGAGTAAAGACATTGCCAACACTATGAGAAATGAGGGAGTGTGCCCCACCCTGCATAACATCCCAAACTTGTGAAAGAAATCAAAAAACAATATAGCTGCTTCCTACGTAGATACGACAGGAAGAAACCCTACAGTTTATGGATGGAATTGGCATACCCACATTAAGACCACCTTGGGTGGCAACTTACCCTGCGATGAAGGTCATAACATAGGTGAAGCGAGATGGTCCCGTGGAGCAGCTATAGAGCACATTTCACGCATGATAATCAAACTACCAACTTCTCGCGCTATAGGTCCTGATGGCACCAGCGATACTTTACTAAAGTTACCCCCTAGTTCTTGGGCTCAAGGTCTTCATCCGTTCTTTAATGGAATTGGTGCTAGTGGCCTAATAACTGATCCATGGAGGGAGAGCACAATTCTTCAGTGTATAAAAAAGGCTACTGGAAGTCACCAGCAAACTATAACATACTAGCCATGTTCCACATCCCTGCTAAAATATCAGCTTGTGTACTTTTAAAAGAGCTTACCCAGCCTACAAACCAACATGGCATCCCACCCGTTAACCAGACTGGCTTCTGAACCGAATCCAGTACCAGCCATAGTCTGATCTGCTTGACGTTCACTATAGACTACGCCTGGGAAAGACGTCAACTGCCGCTACATGCGGCTTTCATTGATTTTAGTGCCGCTTTCCACACGTTCATGAGGAACAAACTATGAGCTAACTAGTAACATGGAATATTCCTCATGGCCTGTTGAAGAGGATGCAGCTGCTGTAGACTGAACACCAAAGTCCGAGTGAGAACTAACAGCTGGGGCCATGTTACGGAATCATTCCCCGCAGTCCGCGGAGTAAAACAGGGTTCTTTTTGCCCGCGACATTGTTTAACCTGCATCTGGTTGACTTGGTCGCAACATTAAATCTGGTGGAAAAAAGTGCTGCTAAACTTGGCTCATTGAGCTATATCTGCCTAGGGTATGCCAAACATCTTTGGCTGGTCGACTACTCTGCCAAAGGCTTGCAAACATTGCTGGATGCCCTGGGAGTGTATGCAGACAGCAATGGTCCTCTGATTAAAATCGAGAAAACGAAGATTGTAGCGTTTTCTATTAAAACTAAGCACAAAACCCCAGCTCGTCTTAAATGGAAACTCAGAGAGAAAGAGAGAACGAGTGGAAGGCTTGGCATACCTTGCCACCATCATTGATAACAAGCTGAGTTGTGCCCAGCAATGGAAAGCAAATGAATTGAACTGCATGAAAATTGCACTTACCCTGAGTAATTTCATAGGAAGACAAAGTGGCAATTCCATTAAAACTATTGTATTGCTGCATTCCTCCAAGATAGTCCCTTGCATGTTTTACGGAGTCGAGGTATGGGGTCAAAATATGACCATCAAAATTGCTAACCTAGAGGCCAAAATGAATTCCTCCTACTAGAATTTACCATCTTAAAAATAACTGGAGTGATAGAACATACATTGGTGATGCTCCATGAGAAACGGCAGTGTCTTGATCAGTCCCACTTGCCTTTAGTTGTATTGATAACCACACACATCCTGGCACTCTTGGCTGTTTGCATCGTAAACATCAGATCTGGGCAAAGGACAAACCAATACCAAGTGTCCCTTGTTCTCAGAAGGTATTAAAACACCGCTTAAAGGCAAATATAAAGAACTGCGCCAAGACGGGGACACGGGAAGGCTCGCGTCGCGGGTAAACCGCGCCCCCTGTATGGCAGATACCAGGTGCAATTATGAACAGTGATAGCATCCGCAATGACTTGCTATGTGAGATTAACCGCTCAGAGGTGCTGAAGTAGGGGGAGCACGAATGCGAGGGGCACACGATGAATGATCGGAGTGGTGATTTATGTGGCGTAAATACAATTGAATCCACGAAGTGTATAGTGTGTGTGTGTGGGCGAGAGCCGGGTAACTTTAAGAACACATACTATGCGGGCGTTCTCACACACAGCAAATGAGCAGTCACAGACAGCGCGGTGCTGCAATTTGATGGAAGGTAACGGTACTGGCGTGATATATCACATGATTACATTTTACGTAGAAATTATGAAGATTTTAAAAGCTTTAACTGAATGATGATTGTGGCCACGGAATGTTGAAATAGCTATGGATGTCTAGTTTAGATCGGTTGTGGTTACAGGTATACATTGTATTCATAATAATGTGATGTGTTGTAATTGTCTGTTTTATATAAAGCCTATATTGACTATATGTATAATAAAAAAAATAAAACCAGGGTTAATGTGTTTTTTTCTTCACTCAATCTGAGGAGCAATGAAGAACAATTAGTACAAAACAAGGGACACGACTTCTATCTAACCTACCTGGACGGCTCTCGGAGCCTTTTAGGCGAGGCATCATTAAAAGGTGAACGTGTCTACAGGGAGAGAACACTGGATGTGTAATTTTGAGGGTTTTTTTTGTCGCCAAACTGAAAACTGTTACTTATTGTGATATCGATTAGCCATGATGATTGGGCGTGCATGAATTACCTGTGTTCATATTTTTGGACGAGGCCTTAGCAAGTGAAGTGAAGTTGACCTATCCGTGTGCAATGCGAAGGCTGCCATTGTGTAAAAGGGGGCCCTGTTTCTCTAATGGGGGCTGCACCAGATGGCCGGCAGTGCGTACGTTCTGAGCATCACGGCTGAAATACAGAGACTTACGCTTTAAAGTGTTTTTTGTTTCTTAATTCGGCCTTTGGTCTAAGTCAGCGGTATTCAAACTGTGGGGCGAGACACCCCATGGGTCTGCGGGTGCATCCCTGGGGGGCCCTGAGAGCTCAGCATGAAATATAAAAAAAAAAAAATTGGAAGAAATGGGCAGGGGTGGCTCACATGGTCGGGCTGAAGCATGAAACTGTCTCAGGCAAAAAAGTTGTAAATGGATATTCATTCCTTTAGTCACAGACTGGGCCTCGTTACATCTAGGGTGGTACGGTAACAACGGTGCCTGTAAGCTACTGGCATCGTTGCTGCCGTACCGCCATAGTAAGAGTTGTGCTCGCGGGTGCGTGACAGCCGGCCAGGTCTGACCTGGCAGGCCGTGCGGCACCCGCGAGCACAGCTCGTCAGATACACCAGCACCATTATTAACGGAACGGTGCATCCGAGCTCCCCATTCCCATTGAGCCCTATGGGGCCAAATGGGAAGGGCGATCTACCGGCACCCGCGAAAGGGCAATTATCAGGTCTGCCTACCTCGGCACGACCCAGTAATTGGCCATTCGCAGATGCCGGACCCGGATGCAACTCCGGTGGTAGCCGTGCCGGTTTTACCAGCACAGCTACTGTCAGGGTTGTAATGAGGCCCACTGATTCAATAGTGCTTTGTGTTAAAATGTAAGTAAATTGTGATATATTCAGCAACAATGTTCAAAATTACTAACTGCATAGTTAAGTAACTCATCAAACTGGTCCACATTGGCCAAAATGGTGGCCCATTTTGACTGGTCCACACTAGCATTTTACATTTTTGGTACAGGCATTGCCCTATAGGCCAGTCCGAGCCTGGCGGCTCATCCATAATGGCGAGGGGGCACCCACCCAGTGGCCCCTCACCCATTATGGAGGAGCTAAGGAGCCAGCCCAGTGAAACACTGAGCACTCCCTCAGCTGCTTTTTCCAGCTGATGGAGTGCTCCTGGGCTGGCTGACCTGTCAAAGGGAAACACTGTTTCCCTTTGACGGTTCAGTTTAGTTCCCCAGCTGCACATGCTCACTGAGCCATGCAAGTGCTGGGGCGTTTCGCCAGCATTGCATAGCTCATTGGAAATGTTGGCTGGGGCACTGCATGTCTGTATGTGCGAGGGGGAGCTCCTTCGCCTCCTCGCACATACGGACAGAGCAGCCTGGAGTAGGGCGTTTCAGCACCCACACGCAGGCCCCTGCAGAAGGTACGTTTATGTTCATTGTTTTTATTTAAACATGTGGATGGATGCGTGTATGCTTATATTATAGTATCGGTCGCTATGGCATTTTTGGGGGAAATAGTTATGCCCCTCCACTTAAAAAAAATCACCAGCCGTCACTGGCCCTCAGACTGTGTTGGGAACGGGATGAGGGGAACCCCGGGACTATGGTGGGAGCACAATGGGCGGGAACCATGGGATAGTGGTGGGAGCAGAGTGGGGAGAGCCCAGGGTGTGTGATGGGGTGGGAAGAGACCAGGGACTGGGTAGGAGTGGGATGAGGGAGCCCAGCGACTGTGATGGGAGCAGGTGACGGCACGCAATATATACTGTCTATTTAGCATTTTTGGGGGGTCCTGACCTGCCCACATTTTTCTCAGGGGGGGCCCCGGCCAAAAAGGTTTGAAGACCACTGGTCTAAGTGAACTTATGCTGCATGTGAAGTGTACTGGTATGCGTATGCATTATTCCCAGTTTGCCTGGTTGCTGACTTTTCTGTCAGCTGTTGCAAGGGGTACCTGAAGGTGGACCTCACCTCACTCCAGGTGGGGGCCCACTTCTTTGCATGTTTTTTATGCAGGAGCTGTTCTCGCATAGCGCCTAGTATCGGAAGAACTCAGGGCACTCGCTGCTTCGGGGTGGTGTAGCCTATCCGCAAGCAGAGCTTGCTTTACACACACTTCCTGGACACTACATCACCCCATACACCTAGCGCTACATCCTACGAAGCGCTTGAACCTCGCCCCCTACTGACAGAAGCGCTACACAAACAGCCCTCCTTGGCCGGAGCAGGGACTCCAATGCCCATACCACACCTGACCCATCAGTGCGATTCCCTTCTGCTTCCATTTACCTTCTGGGCAGTAATGTCCGGAACTACATCTCCCAGAGGGACCATCGGCTCCTGCCAGGCAGAACCATCCTGAGGGGCAAGGGTAGCACTCTGCCGTCGATGCCAGCTTAGTCCGGTCACTCCAGGTTCCAGAGGGGCACGCATACTGCTTGGCTTGCTTGGTCCCCGGTGGGCAGTAATGACCAGCTGGGCATGGCGCGGGAGGCCTCTGCTTCCCTCCTGTTCCTGGAAATAAGAAAGTGAGACAGGACGACAAGGAGCTCAGGGGTCTGGGGGTCGTACAATTAAACAGCTATTACACAATAGGAGGGCACTAGGATTGCCCTCAGGACCACCAGTGCAGACATTATAGAATGGCAAACCACTTCACTCCCATGACCTAACACGTAAACAAGGGCACACAAAACACACACACACACACACACACACACACACACACACACACACACACACCTCTTCTGTGTGAGGTCTGCAGCCTTAAATGGGGCACCCTTTGTAGTGCCTTGAAGTTTGGTTTATCAGGCACCCCACTTGGAATGGACTGGTCATCCACGTCGCAATTCCTTTGCCGAGTCCAGCCTTGGACTGACCTAATAAGCAATAGGACAATCTCCGAAGGCCACCCCAAGATGCTAGATGTTAGGAAAGATTTCATATTTGAATGTAATTTTCCCTCCATGTGTCGACCCCCAAACTTTTTGCTGCTGTTTTACACCCTGATCTAACCTTTGCCAGAGTAGCGCAGCCCTCAGCCGCACTCCTCTGGGCTTTCGCTCACTTCTTATGGGGAAACTGACATGCCCTTAAAACAGTCAGTACTGGGAGACTTTGTTTCCCTTAGTCCTTTCCTCATGTTGCAGCTTTTGTGCAACATGTAACAAGAGTGCAATGTAACTTACTTTTCCACACACTTGGGTCTCTAGTCATTCCAAAGGCCCTAGAAACTCTCACTGGACTTATTATGAACTGTGCAGGTGTGTCACGGACAGGACTGGTGGCAGCTATCGTTTATCTTATGTTTTGAACCCTTTTTTGCCATGTTATCCACGCCTACTGCGTTTGGCACGAATAGTTGGCCTGGCTCCAAAATGGCCATGCCACGCGGTTCTTTGTACTGTCCTTTGGCCACCGTGCCCCTTCACCTTCCCCAGGTCGAGCCGACCCGGGTCAGTCCTTATTTGGTCATGCACTTTCCAGCGAAACCCAAAGCTTTTGCGGGCATCTGCATGCCATGTGTGTGTGCCTCCATGATGTGGGCTGGGACGTCTGTTCCCAATACACATCCTGGGTGCCAGAGAGTCTGGAGTGTCCTGAATGCCTGGGACCACCGTGGTCCGTGATTGGTCCACGTATGGAGTGAGTGTTTGTGAGCAGATCTCCCATTGGGTCCTCTCCATTTTGGCGCAAAGGGAACTTTGGATAAGAGGAGGCCGAAAACACCACTACCATGTCGATCTCCTGAGTTCACACGAACAAAGGATAAGGAGCCAAGTATCCTGCACCAACTGCAACAAGAAGCCGAATCGAGGAACTGCTGGTGACCCGCTGGAAGGTTTGGCACCCTGAGCCCGCTGTCGTCCTGCGAGACCCCTCTGCATCTGATCATCCTAGAAGGTCTGCGAAGGCACTTCGACACATTGGAATAGTGGGACCAACTATGCTCGGCACCTTCATCAACCCCTGTAAGTAAGCCTCTTCGGAAGTGTCCCTGGGCCAACCAGTGGGCTGACCAGCTTACACGGGACATTTGCTCTGTCACCGCCGCCGTTTCGGGGAAGCCCTCGAAACTTGGTATTCTGCTTGCTCTGTGTCCCCGGCACCCTCACACCGAATTTCGTACACTTGACATTCCCAGGTCTGAAGTGAGACGAGTGCGCACAGACTGGAGTAAAGGCCGTTACCGTGTTGCCCTGCTGCGGCAACGACCTGTGGAAGATTGCTGCACTTGTGACCCCCTTGACCCTGATTCCTCCTACCGCGGAAACTACACGGCGTCGAGACGTCCTGATTGTCACATCCGAACTTGCCAGCAAAGTGAACTGAACAGGCGAAGTCTGGGTCTGCCTGCGTCGGGGACCGGTGAATAGTCCATACTCCAACCGGTGGCCCCTAGCACAGGAACCCATTTCTTTTCTACCGCTGTTGTGAAATAGCGGCTCCATCCCGGACTCTCACCCTGCCTCTGCCCGCAAGTGGAGGTCTTGCTTGAGTAGTGGGGACTTGTTCTTCATCACCTCATCCACCTTCCTGAACTGTCAAAGACCCTTGAAGAGACCCATGCACAAGCGTGTGCATGTACTATTGAGCATAAGGCTCCTCTCTTCGTAGGGCTTGGACTGCCTCTTAGTTAGGTGTATTTCTGATGTCGAACTGGGTCTAATGATTACTTGCACTGCCTGTTTCCCCCCCCATCTAGGTGGTCCACATATTTCGTGCTTTTAACTCCTTAGACCCCTCGGTCTTGTATATATATTGTATGGTGTCCAGTCATATTTTCGAATACAATATTTTCGAAAGTCAAAATGTCGAAAATATTTATTCGAAAATAAAAATGTCGAAAAACAACAAAGTCGAATTTTTTTTGATTTTTTTCGATTTTATGTGTTAATTATAAATATTTTATTAAACTTTTTTTTAAATAATTAAAGGTATATCCATGGGGGTGGGGGTGATGGGGAGGAGGGGGGGGTTGGGGGTAGGGGTTTGGGATTTTTTTTAAAATAATTAATTAATTATTTAATATTATATTAAAGATTTTTTTAAAATAATTAAAGGTATATCTATGGGGGGTGGGGGGGATGGGGAGGGGGGGGGGGGGTTGGGGTAGGGGTTTGGGATGGGGGGGTTGGGGGGGGACCCCCCCATAAAAAATGTTAGTATTTGTGTAAAAAAAAAAAAAAAAAGTGTTTTGGGGTTTCGATTTTTTTTTCGACATTTTTTTTTCGAAATTATGACTTTTCCTATTATATGTATGTGTTTTCGACTTTTTTACATTCGACATTTTTTTTTCGACATTTTTGCTATTCGAAATTAAGTTTTCGACTTTTTGACTATAAACCATATTGTATTGATTGTGAAGTGTTGGTTTACTTCAGTATTATTGTGATTCTTTGCTATGGTCGATGTTACAAAAGCCTTGTAACAAATGTGTCTATATTTTTAATATAACACCTGTCTGGAGTAATTTGTAAGTGTCCTTGCTTTGTGTGCTCATTGAGGTCTTTCAGTCACCCTCACCCCTCTTGAGACTTAGTCTTGACCTCCGCCATAGCTACCCTGATTGGTCTGGCTTGTCCAGAGGTTACCCTGTTCCAAGAAACTAGGCTGGCCTTCTGAACCTCTGCCCCTCCAGGTCAGAGTTCAGAAATCCATCTTAACACTAGAGTGTCCCAGTTTGTTTTTCCGTGCAAGTGGGCCAGTTTGAGGAGTTAATGCTCTGTGAAGCTGACCGTAAATGAGCTGCACGCCCAGCGTGCATCATGTACTTAGGGACTAAGCACACAACCTTTCTGTTCAGTAGAAAGATCTGAGGTCATTCTTCTGTTCCTAGAATGCTCTTTGATTATATGCAAAGCATGATGGAACCCTCATTGGTGCTATTTGTCCCCTTTCCCATTCTTGTATTTTGAAGAGTGCAATAGGAGCGTGCCAGACTGTACCTTCTACTCGAAAATAACTTACATTTTTATTCTAGATTTTGATAATGTGCTTTGCTAATTAAGGCAAGTGTAACATTCGAAAGTCTTCTACATAAAATGGAAACAACCATTAGGAATAACATTTTAAAAAGAGCCTGTTTAAAATGTTAGCCTGTTTAAAAAAAATGCAGCCCTCCACCCCCAAGATATGTTTTTTATTCTGGCCATATGTTTTCCTTTATCGGCTAGAGTGACACTGGCAAAAACCTACATCTAACTACCCGACTCTCCCATCCACATAGAAAGAGACAAAGACAGAAAGAGCGAGGAAGAGAGTGGGAGAGAGAGTGAGTTAGAGAGTGACACAGTGAGAGAGGCAGAGAGAGGAGAAAGAGAGAGATCGGAGAGATATCAGAGAGAATGAGTCAGAGAGATTGTGAGGAATCCGACCATCCGCACGGGGAGAGTGCACTCGCCTGGGCATTTTAGATTTTTTAATCATGAAACTGAATGATGTAAGACCAGCCTCAAAGAAAAGTGCAAGGGCATTCTGTGCACATTTAACCCACTTCCAGCACAAAACACATAGTCACGTGTACTCCGGGAAGACATAGCCTAAAGGCACCGTCTTCCCCTTTCATATTCAGTTGGAATGTGACAGCCCCGGGTACATCAAAGTATCTCAAGAAGGGGGCAATGCACACATTCCTCCAGCCATGGGCAGCCTAATTTAAATATCAAAGGCTCCATGGATATATGATATGATAGGTTATTTAAAATGTGCTTAATACCCAGAGGTTTCTAAGCACGGACCCAGGGATCGACCTGTGGTACTCCATGTCGTCTTGCTTCAAAGGCGAGCACACTGCCCCTGAGCTATCCTCCCAATATCTGCATTCCATTTGTCTACTCCGGCTGGTGGCAGTGCATACTAACAAAATAATTGAGGCAAGCCTGAGAGGCTTGGTTGCCAGAAGAGACAAGAGGAAGTCAGGACTAACAACTCTTTGGTATGCAATGTGTAAACTTGAAGCTAGTTCTCACCTCTCTGTATGAAAGGCAGTGAATGGCCTGTATGGGTCCTGTCTGGGTCCCCCTTGTCTGTCCCCCATGTCTATCCTGTTGCAGAGCACTCTGGTCCTGACCTCATGCATAACAGAAGATTGTTGGTGGGGACCCGAGATTGGTTCATTAAGGTGAGCTTACCCTGCACCAATCACTGGGGCCCATTTGGATTTAAAAGAGGGGTCACTTCATCCGACGAGGTTGAAAGGAGTAAGAAGGACTAATTTGGACCCGGGCTCAAGGTACAGTCTACCGTACATATTCCGCCACTGATGGAAGGCCAGGAGGACCAAGACGAAAGCAAGATGCCTCCCCTAAACATCTACCAGGAAACAGAGGGAGATACCAGACTCAGAGGACCCATCTAGCAGCTCCAGAACTGGTACCCAGCCAGCACACAGCATGCCCTGCTAGGATCTGCCAGCAAGATTCTTAGGTGAGAAGTGCCAGAGAGTATCTCGACAAGGGACAAGGCTGTTGCCTGCAAGCAGTCTCCTGAGCTTTGGGCTGTCTGCCTTGAAAGGACATGAGCCCTGCAAAGAAGCTAGGAGCAGTTCCACACACGAATCATACTGCATCCATCTTTTAAGGACATTTTTCGAGACAGTCAAGACCTCAAACCACATCCGGCTGCACAGCTGATTGTTGTCACGCCGTAATTGCAAGTTCCATCCCAGCCGCCTCAACCAGCATTCCAGATCCACCAACCAGCACAGAGATAACGATTCTTGACCCTGAGCCGCCACGCCGGACAGCCTGCAGACATCCGTCCAGCCTCGCTTACCGAACTGCCTGCTGCCTGATACCTGCAGCTGTCTCCCACCAGTAACTCTGTGTCAAGGGCTGCAAAACACTGTGGGACCACCCCTACGCTGTTGAGCAGCAAGAACTTCTTCAGCACTAGGTACATTGTGGTGCTGCCCCCCCTGGTCTTTCTCGGATGGCCCCTATATACAGTTACGACCCTCTGCTCCTTTGGTGCTGGAAATGAATTCCTGGACCTGCTGGAACTGAACAGTAAGACTGATTACTTTACCAACTACCCCCCTGTCAGTATCCAGAATGTGTCCCTTTACTTCATGAAACTAATCAACGATCCACAACCTTGCAGAGATAAGACTGACATTCTGTCCATGTTACCAAAATTGGACATGGGGGGGTCTTATAATTCTCTTGTATTCCAATCTGTTTGGATGCCTTCTGGTGTACTAGAGGTGTGGGGTTGATTGATGGTTTAGAAACCGATATTCTTCCCTGGAGCACTGGTGCCCTGGAAGTTGATTTGTCTTAGAGATAGCGAGAGAGTTTAGAGAGAGATCAGAAAAAGTGAGACAGAGAGGGATAGAGAGCAAATGCGAGAAACAGAAAGAAAGAAAGGCAGACAAAGAGATAGAAAGAGAGAAAGAGAGTAGACAGAGATCAGAAAGAGTGAGACAGAGAGATGGACAGAGAGGTAGAGAGAGTGAGAGAGAACAAGAGAGTGAGAGCATGAGACAGTGAAAGAGAAAGAGAGTAGAAAGAGAGATCAGAGAGAATGAGACAGAGAGAGACACAGATAGAGAGCGAGCGAGAGAGAGAGAGAGAGAGAGAGAGAGAGAGGGAGAGTAGAGAGAGATCAGAAAACAAGTCAAGTGAGACAGAGGGAGAGAGAGCAAAGGAGAGAAACAGAGAGACAATGAGACAGATAAGGAGAAATAGAGAATGCGACAGAGAGAGGGAGACAGAGAGAGACAGGGCTGGATCAGCATATGATACACCAGGTGCAGCTTGCAATGCTTTAAATCATATTATTACTAGAGTCATTATTGAGTGGGTACCGAGCGTTCGGAAGCAACTGAGCGCTTTACAATCAAAGGGGGGAGATCACACTGAGGGCAGCAGTGAGAAAAGGAGTAGGGAGCTAACAGCGGAGGGTGATGTTGATCAATTGGCAGCGAGGGATCTTCAAGCAACCTGGGGCAAAGACCGTGGGGAGCAGATCACAGAGTCTCAGGGAGTGTGGGGAGAGCAGGGTGTGGGGACCTAGGTGCTAAAGAGGAGCCATTCCTTGAGGAGGAAGTTCTTGAGCTATTTCCTGAACAGTAGAAGTGATGGGGCAAGTCTGATGTTGACAGGGAGGTGGTTCCAGAGTCTTGGAGCATAGACAGAGAAGGCCTGTCTTCTGGTTCTTTCCTTCCTACATCTGTGGAGTTCAAGTCTGCACATGTCCTTACCTCTGGTGGATTGTTGGCCTCTAGGGATGCTGAGTTCCTCACTGGGGTCACTTGGGGACTTCAGGGTGACAGCGTAGTAGATGATGCAGCAGGATGTGAAGGTGATGTGGGCTTGCAGTGAGGGCCAGTGCAGTTCGATGAGTGTCGGGTGATGTGGTTGAATTTGCAAAGTCATTCAACGAGTCTTGCTACAGCATTCAGGACCCATTTCAGGGGGGCCAGGTGTATGGGTGTAGAAGAAGGAGACTGACACATCAGTGGCATGGTTGTGGCCAAACACATTTATTCACCAGAAAATAAAGAGAAGTTCCCACCTCTTCATAAATATAAGAAGGGTTTCCCTAACTCACCCAAAATACTCAGGATTCAGTCAGGATGCCCATGTTAATCAGGAGTCCAGTGTCTTGTGGTAAAGCTCTGCTTCTGTCTCTTACACTTGCAACTAAACTAAAGAGGTGGTGGATCTTCTTGGTCCAGAAGAATGACTCTCTTCGCCTCGACAACGGATCACAGTTCTAGTTGTAAGGTGGGACCTTTACCTGCAGGAATGATTCCTTTCCCCCAGGTCTTAATTCCTTTCCAAAGTACAAAACACAGTTCCATGTTCAACTGTCAACAAGCAGCAAAGGTCTCAGCTCAACTCAAAAGCATAACGTTACGACTTTTAGTTAGGATCTTTACCTGACAGAATGGCTCGCTTCCCCAGTATACAATCCCTTTCCAAGGCACAAAACAATGTTCCAGATTAATGTTCCGACTTAAACATCATCATTCCTTATTGCTCAAAGTTGTTTCTTCACTATTGGATTCCCTTCTCCAGGTATCTTGCTCTCGACATTCTCACCATGCCAGGGAAACACTTCTCTTCCACTGGCCTTTTCTCAGGTTTAATTTGTCGTTCACAATGCCAGTGGGAACGAGTCCCTTCCGCTGGCCTTTTCTCAAGCTCAGTTTGCAATTTACAATGCCAGTGGGAATGATTCCCTTTTGATGGCCTTTTCTCAAGCTCACTTTGCAGTTCACAATGCCAGTGGTAGTGATTCCCTTCTGCTGGCCTTTTCTCAAGCTCACTTTGCAGTTCACAATGCCAGTGGGAGTGATTCCCTTCTGCTGGCCTTTTCCCAAGCTCACTTTGCAGTTCACAATGCCAGTGGGAGTGATTCCCATCTGCTGGAATTTTCTGAAGCTCACTTTGCAGTTCACAATGCCAGTGGGAGTGATTCCCTTCTGCTGGCCTCTTCTCAAGTTCACTTTGCCGTTCACAATACCAGTGGGAGTGATTCCCTTCTGCTGGCCTTTTCTCAAGCTCATTTTGCAGTTCACAATGCCAGTGGGAGTGACTCCCTTCCGCTGGCCTTGACTTTGCAGTTCACTATGCCAGCAGGAATGACTCCCTTCCGCTGGCCTCTTCTCAAGCTCACTTTGCAGTTCACAATGCCAGTGGGAGTGATTCCCTTCTGCTGGCCTTTTCCCAAGCTCACTTTGCATTTCACAATGCCAGTGGGAGTGATTCCCTTCTGCTGGCATTTTCTGAAGCTCACTTTGCAGTTCACAATGCCAGTGGGAGTGATTCCCTTCTGCTGGCCTCTTCTCCAGCTCACTTTGCCATTCACAATGCCAGTGGGAGTAATTCCCTTCTGCTGGCCTTTTCTCAAGCTCACTTTGCAGTTCACAATGCCAGTGGGAATGACTCCCTTCCGCTGGCCTCTTCTTAGGCTCACATGCAGTTCGCAATGCCAGTGGGAATGACTGCCTTCCACTGGCCTTTTCTGAGACTTACTTTGTCATTCACAATGGCAGTGGGAGTGATTCCCTTTCCGCTGGCCTCTTCTCAAGCTCACTTTGCAGTTCACAGTGCCAGTGGGAATGACTCCCATCCGCTGGCCTCTTTTCAAGCTCACTTTGCAGTTCACAGTGCCAGTGGGAGTGATTCCTTCTGTGGGCCTTTTCTCAAGCTCACTTTGCAGTTCACAATGCCAGTGGGAGTGATTTCCTTCTGCTGGCCTTTTCTCAAGCTCACTTTGCAGTTCACAATGCCAGTGGGAATGACTCCCTTCCGCTGGCCTCTTCTCACGCTCACTTTGCCGTTCACAATGCCAGTGGGAGTGATTCCCTTCTGCTGGCCTTTTCTCAAGCTCACTTTACAGTTCACAAAGCCAGTGGGAGTGACTCCCTTCCGCTGGCCTTTACTTTGCAGTTCACAATGCCAGTGGGAATAACTCCCTTCTGCTGGCCTCTTCACAGGCTCACTTTGCAGTTCACAATGCCAGTGGGAATGACTCCCTTCCTCTGGCCTCTTCTCAGGCTCACTTTGCAGTTCACAATGCCAGTGGGAGTGACTCCCTTCTGCTGGCCTCTTCTCAGGCTCACTTTGCAGTTCACAGTGGCAGTGGGAGTGATTCCCTTCCGCTGGCCTCATCTCAGGCTCACTTTGCAGTTCACAGTGCCAGTGGGAATGACTCCCTTCCGCTGGCCTCTTCTCAGGCTCACTTTGCAGTTCACAATGCCAGTGGGAGTGATTCCCTTCTGCTGGCCTCTTCTCAAGTTCACTTTGCCGTTCACAATACCAGTGGGAGTGATTCCCTTCTGCTGGCCTTTTCTCAAGCTCATTTTGCAGTTCACAATGCCAGTGGGAGTGACTCCCTTCCGCTGGCCTTGACTTTGCAGTTCACTATGCCAGCAGGAATGATTCCCTTCCGCTGGCCTCTTCTCAAGCTCACTTTGCAGTTCACAATGCCAGTGGGAGTGATTCCCTTCTGCTGGCCTCTTCTCCAGCTCACTTTGCCATTCACAATGCCAGTGGGAGTGATTCCCTTCTGCTGGCCTTTTCTCAAGCTCACTTTGCAGTTCACAATGCCAGTGGGAATGACTCCCTTCGGCTGGCCTCTTCTCAGGCTCACATGCAGTTCACAGTGCCAGTGGGAACTACTCCCTTCCGCTGGCCTCTTCTCAAGCTCACTTTGCAGTTCACAATGCCAGTGGGAATGACTCCCTTCCGCTGGCCTCTTCTCAAGCTCACTTTGCAGTTCGCATGCCAGTGGGAATGACTGCCTTCCACTGGCATTTTCTGAGACTTACTTTGTCATTCACAATGGCAGTGGGAGTGATTCCCTTCCGCTGGCCTCTTCTCAAGCTCACTTTGCAGTTCACAGTGCCAGTGGGAATGACTCCCGTCCGCTGGCCTCTTTTCAAGCTCACTTTGCAGTTCACAGTGCCAGTGGGAGTGATTCCTTCTGTGGGCCTTTTCTCAAGCTCACTTTGCAGTTCACAATGCCAGTGGGAGTGATTTCCTTCTGCTGGCCTTTTCTCAAGTTCACTTTGCAGTTCACAATGCCAGTGGGAATGACTCCCTTCCGCTGGCCTCTTCTCACGCTCACTTTGCCGTTCACAATGCCAGTGGTAGTGATTCCCTTCTGCTGGCCTTTTCTCAAGCTCACTTTACAGTTCACAAAGCCAGTGGGAGTGACTCCCTTCCGCTGGCCTGCCAGTGGGAATGACTCCCTTCCGCTGGCCTCTTCTCAGGCTCACTTTGCAGTTCACAATGCCAGTGGGAATGACTCCCTTCTGCTGGCCTCTTCTCAGGCTCACTTTGCAGTTCACAGTGGCAGTGGGAGTGATTCCCTTCCGCTGGCCTCATCTCAGGCTCACTTTGCCGTTCACAGTGCCAGTGGGAATGACTCCCTTCCACTGGCCTCTTCTCAAGCTCACTTTGCAGTTCACAGTGCCAGTGGGAATGACTGCCTTCCACTGGCCTTTTCTGAGACTTACTTTGTCATTCACAATGCCAGTGGGAGTGATTTCCTTCCGCTGGCCTCTTCTCAGGCTCACTTTGCAGTTCACAATGCCAGTGGGAATGACTCCCTTCCGCTGGCCTCTTCTCAAGCTCACTTTGCAGTTCACAATGCCAGTGGGAATGACTGCCTTCCACTGGCCTTTTCTGAGACTTACTTTGTCATTCACAATGCCAGTGGGAGTGATTCCCTTCTGCTGACCTCTTCTCAGGCTCACATGCAGTTCACAGTGCCAGTGGGAATGACTCCCTTCCGCTGGCCTCTTCTCAAGCTCACTTTGCAGTTCACAATGCCAGTGGGAATGACTGCCTTCCACTGGCCTTTTCTGAGACTTACTTTGTCATTCACAATGCCAGTGGGAGTGATTCCCTTCTGCTGACCTCTTCTCAGGCTCACATGCAGTTCACAATGCCAGTGGGAGTGACTCCCTTCCGCTGGCCTTTTCTCAAGCTCACTTTGCAGTTCACAATGCCAGTGGGAGTGATTCCCTTCCGCTGGCCTTTTCTCAAACTCACTTTGCAGTTCACAATGCCAGTGGGAATGACTCCCTTCCGCTGGCCTCTTCTCAAGCTCACTTTGCCGTTCACAATCCCAGTGGGAGTGATTCCCTTCCGCTGGCCTTTTCTCAAACTCACTTTGCACTTCACAATGCCAGTGGGAGTGATTCCCTTCTGCTGGCCTTTTCTCAAGCTCACTTTGCAATTCACAATGCCAGTGGGAATGACTCCCTTCCGCTGGCCTCTTCTCAGGCTCACTTTGCAGTTCACAGTGCCAGTGGGAATGATTCCCTATGACTCCCTTCCACTGGCCTTTTCTCAGGCTCACTTTGCAGTTCACAGTGCCAGTGGGAATGATTACCTTCCAATAGCCTTTTTTCAGGGTTAGTTTACACGGTTAACAGCTGACAAAAGAGTCACATACCCTCTTCTCCCTCTTTTGGCTCAGCCCCCTTGGTTCACTCTCCTGCCAAGGGTTGCTGCGAGGAAGACATCTATTTTCTCTGGGGGTCGTGAATCCTGGCATCTCTTGCTCCTTACTTTGACCAACGTGGCTCCTTCTCCCGCCAAGTACTGTCATGAGGAAGATGGCTAATTGTTGTATGTTGGTCTCAGACACTGTTTTCCAAGCCTCCACTGGCACCGGCCTCTAGCTCTCTATCTTCACAGGCCTCTGGACGCTCTGCCAGTCCTCCTCGGGTGCGTGTGGTTGTTCGCCAGGCTGCAGGGGTGTTTCTCTGCCCACTTGTCTGGATCTGTGCTTCTCATACCAGGCACAGGTCTCCTGCTCCCACTGCTGCTCTAGGTTCACTCTGCAACACCGGGCCCTCTGTTTCCTCGAGACAGGAGGAATTTCTTCTTCTCTGCATCTTGATCAAATTTTCCAGGCTGGGTGGTCCTTCTGCTGCTGGTGTTTGTGATACAGTTCCTCTAGTTTCTCCGGCTTCTCCGGCCTCTCAGACTTCTCTGGCCTTTTGCACAATTCTATGAGTCCTTTGTCCATTTTTATCCTAATGTCGCAGTCACACCACCGTGGAAAGCTAGAATGGTTAATACCATTCCACCAGGTATTCCTCATGGCTCTGCGCCTCTTCTTAGTCTCATTTGGTGTGAGGAATTCAGCCATCCGCACGGTGGGTGTGTGCTCATCTTGGCTTTTTTGAAATTGTATTTGAAATTGAATGATGGTAGATCAACCTCTGGAAAATGTGTGGGGCTAATCCGCCCACATTTTCCTATACCCACTGCACAGCATACACATAGACCCGTGTAGTCTGGGTGGACACAGCCTTCAGACACTGTCCCCCTATCAAATTTAGTTGGGATATGACAGGTGGAGTACACAATGCCTCTCAGAAGGGGGAAGGCAAAACCTTCCTCCTGCCATGGCCATCCTAATGAACTATCAAAGGCTCCATGTATCCACCCTGTCTGTTTGTTTACCATCTGCAGATGGTGGCAGCAATTAACATAACTAACATACTAATAGAGTATACTCCAAACAGGCACACATGGGGCCTAGCGGAAGAGGCTAAAACAAAAGAGACAGAAAACCCCAACAACCTTTGAAATGCACAGTGTCCACCTAAAGCCAGCTCCCGCCTCTCAGTGTCAAGAGCAGTGACCTGTCATGTCTGGGACTACGTGTTTACAGCAGTCAACCCCCTCAGGGGGACCCCATTCAGAAGGCATGAGTATGTGGATTGATGGAGACAGAAAGTCTGTTCTCACCGCAGCTTTAAGGGAGACCTGCCACTTTAATCAGGAACCAAAGAGAGCTCAATTAATCAGACAGACCCTTTGATCAACAACAGACAGGAAGATGGGTGGTACTTAGTACTACGTGTTTTCATCCCTTTACCTTTTCTGTTGCAAATCACTCTGGGTATGACCTCAGGAATACAGGAGATTTGTTGGTGGGGACCCCGGATTGGTTTGTTAAGGTAGGCTCAGCCAACACTAATCAATGTGTCCCATTTGGCTTCAAAAGAGGGCTGAGTGGGCAGATTATCTGAAGACTTTGGCACAGGGGGAACAAGAAGAACTCTACATTAGACCCTGGCTGAAGGTACAGTGTGCCTTACATCTTCTGCCAGTGAAGGAAGGCCAGGACCTCCAAGGAGGGAAGAAATATCCGTCCCCAAACATTTCCCAAACATTTCCCAGGGAGATACCGAATCCAGAGGACCCGCCAGCAGCTCCTCAACCGGTACCCAGACAGCACACAGCGTGCCCTGCTAGGCTCTGCAGCAAGCTTCCTAGGTGGGAATTGCCAGAGAGTCTCTGAACCAAACCCAGGACAATGCTGTTGCGTGCAACACTCTCCTCAGCTGTGGGCCGTCCACCTTAAAGGACAACACAAGCCCAGTGAATAAGCTAGAAGTGCATCGACAATCATCTACCCATGTCTGCCTTAGAGGACATTTTCGAGCCAGTCGATCCCCTCGAACTGCAACCGAGTGAACCGCTGCCTGTTATCACACCGCAGTCACTAACATCATCTGAGATGCTTCGACCAGTACTTCAGACCCGCCAGCTAGCATTGAGAGGATTCCTGACCCTGAGCCGCTGTGTAGGCCAACCTGTAGCTGTCCATCCAGCCTTGCTTGCTGAACTCCTGCCCCCTGATGCCCACAGCTGTCTCCCATCCTGAACTCTTTCGCAGAAGCTGCAAAGTGCCTAGAAACCGACTTTACACAGTTGAGCACTAAGAACTTCGACAAACACACAGTACATTCTGGTGCTGTCCCCCTGGTCCTTCTCCGGAGGGACCAAGGGACATTTTATGACCCATTGCTCCCTTTATGCTAAAACCAAGTTTCGTTGAACTGTTCCGAATTAATTCGTTTACCGACTACCCTCCTGTCAGTATCCAGAGTGCAACACTTTTCCTTCTTAAAACCGTCTGACCTCTGCATTCCTTTACAGGGTGGGTTGTATTTTGTAGTGTAGTAGAACTGCCTGTTAAATAATAATAGATATTTTTGCAAAACCTTGACTGGACAATCTCTTTTATCATTGGGTAATAATGGTATTTTCGCTTAGTTGCAGATAACCAATGATCCACAACCTTGCAGAAATAAGCCTGCGGTTCTGTCTACGTTCCCCAAATTGGACAAGGAGTTTTATAATTTACTTGTGTTTCCAATCTGTTTGGATCCCTTCTGATTTTCTAGAGGTATGGGGCTGATTGATGGTTTAGAAACCGATATTCACCCCTGGACCACTAGTGCCCCGGAAGTTGATTTGTCACAGATGGTGTCCCATAGGTTTTACTGGGGTCATCTGTCCTCTTGCTCATCGGAGTAGAGGTCAACCCTATAGCCCTACACACATACATGGGGTGCTTAAGCAACATGGAGTTGGAGTGTAAGGGATATGAGGATGTATGAAAGGTGGGAACAGGGATGGAACAGTGTGTTTCCCTTGGATGCTCGTCCTTGTCCCTGGAGGGGGTGTCTCTGCTCGTGAGATCCTCCCACTGGGTATCACCCGCAGAGGGGCTATCGGGTAGTGGCCTCCCCTCCATGGCCTCATGGGAAGGGGCTCCTTCTCGGAAGAAGTGATGACATCCAAGGATTCGACACAAAGCATAGCAGAAGGCCTTCCAAAAAGGTATTGCCACCCTCCGGGTGGGAGAGGACCAAGGCTTGGACATCAGATTTGAAGTTGTCTTGTGGGATGAAGGGCTGGATTTTCTGCAGGCGAGAAGGTTGCCGCCAGGCCTTTTGTGTCTTCTTTGCCAGGTGCATCTTTTACAAACCTGTTTATTCCCGCTGGCCACTAGTCAAACAGCCAAACAGCCTGTCATGGAAAGCATTACATTGGCATTCGCGAGTGTGGGCCAGTTTTTCTTGGTGTCTGGGTCGGATTCTATGTTTGAACCCACCTTGGTGGAAGTACTGGCGGTGTAGGGGCTTTCGTCAGATGCAGTGGTGCTGCTGTGCACTGCTTGCCCTGAACGCCTGCAATGGGAACCTGGCAGCATGCGCCATGCATGACTGCAAGGTCTGAGTATTCTTTCATTCTAGAGCCCTTCTGCTGGCAGGAAACCCTCAGCTGTATACAGTGCATGCGCTACCCGGTGCCATGTGAAATGTAGCGCACAGAGCGAAATCTGCAAAGCGCTTAACACATTCTTCATGGAGTTGGCTCACTTGGTGAGAGGCGCTCTTCGTCGGATGCCATTCAAGAGGCCTTAACATAGAAGGTTCTGGGCTGACTGGAAGGAGCTCCAGGGGGCATAGCGACGGGTGAGCAGTGGCATCACAGCCCGGTGCCCCCCAGGCCGCTAGGCCGGTTACAGGGTTAGCAGAAGAGGCAGCAAACGTCTTTCCGTCCTGCGAGCTCGCTGGGTCCGCTGGTCTGGCCGACAGTCATTGTTGCAACCTCGTACCAGTGGGCACACCTTCTGGGGCAAAAGTGCCCCTTCCTTCCCTTTCCTTCCAACACAGTTAACCAGCATTAACCAACATCCTTCAGTGCAGAAACCCCCTTTTAAGTCCCATGTAGAAAAAACGAGTTCTTAAAATATGCCCCCTTCAACTTCTACAGCATGAACCTCCCTGCAGATCTGCAAAGCCAGGACACTTCTGACACAGGGGGAACACTGGGAGAAGGAGGCAGAAAACACTGCAAGGCCAGTACACTCCTGACACAGAGGGAAGACTGGGAGAAGAAGGCAGAAACACTGCAAGGCCAGGACACTCCTGACACAGAGGGAAGACTGGGAGAAGAAGGCAGAAACACTGCAAGGCCAGGACACTCCTGACACAGAGGGAACACTGGGAGAAGGAGGAAGAACACACTGCAAGGCCAGGACACTCCTGGCACAGGGGGAACACTGGGAGGAGGAGGCAGAAAACACTGCAAGGCCAGGACACTCGTGGCACAGGGGGAACAATGGGACAAGGAGGCAGAAAACGTTGCAAGGCCAGGACACTTCTGACACAGGGGGGGACACTGGGAGAAGGAGGCAGAAAACGTTGCAAGGCAAGTACACTCCTGACACAAGGGGAACAATGGCAGAAGAAGGCTGAACACATTGCAAGCCCAGGACACTCTGACACAGGGGGAACACTGGGAGAAGGAGGTAGAAAACACTGCAAGGCCAGGACACTCCTGACACAGGGAGAAGACTGGGAGAAGGAGGCAGAAAACACTGCAAGGCCAGGACACTCCTGACACAGGGGGAAGACTGGGAGAAGGAGGGAGAAAACACTGCAAGGCCAGGACACTACTGACACAGGGGGAACAGTGGGAGAAGGAGGCAGAAAACGTTGCAAGGCCAGGTCACTCCTGACACTGGGGGACACTGGGAGAAGGAGGCTCAACACAGTGCAAGGCCAGTACACTCCTGACACAGGGGGAACAAAGGGAGAAGGAGGCTAAACACACTGCAAGGCCAGGACACTCCTGACACAGCGGGAATACTGGGAGAAGGGGGCAGAAAACACTGCAAGGCCAGAACACTCCAGACACAAGGGCAACAATGGGAGAAGGAGGCAGAAAACACTGCAAGGCCAGAACATTCCTGACACAGGGGGAACAATGGGAGAATGAAGAGGAACACATTGCAAGGCCAGTACACTCCTGGCACAGGGGGAACAATGGGAGAAGGAGGCAGAAAACGCTGCAAGGCCAGGGCACTTCTGACACAGGGGGGACACTGAGAGAAGGAGGCAGAAAAAGTTGCAAGGCCATGACACTCCTGACACAGGGGGAACAATGGGAGAAGGAGGCTGAACACACTGCAAGGCCAGTACACTCCTGACACAGGGGGAACAATGGGAGGAGGAGGCTGAACACAGTGCAAGGCCAGGACACTCCTTACACAGGGCGAACACTGGGAGAAGGAGGCAGAAAACACTGCAAGGCCAGAACACTCCTGACTCAGGGGGAACAATGGGAGAAGGAGGCTGAATACACTGCATGGCCGGAACACTCCTGACACAGGGGGGACACGGGGAGAAGAAGGCTGAACACATTGCAAGGCCAGGACACTCCTGACACCGGGGGAACAATGGGAGAAGGAGGCTGAACACACTACACGGCCAGGACACTCCTGACACAGGGCGGACACGGGGAGAAGGAGGCTGAACACATTGCAAGGTCTGGACACTCCTGACATGGGGAACACTGGGAGAAGGAGGATGAACACACTGCAAGGCCAGGACACTCCTGACACAGGGGGAAAACCGAGGAGGCAGAAAACTCTGCAAGGCCAGGACACTCGTGACACAGGGGTAACAATGGGAGAAGGAGGCTGCACACACTGCAAGGCCAGGACACTCCTGGCACAGGGGGAACAATGGGAGAAGGAGGCAGAAAACACTGCAAGGCCAGGACGCTCCTGACACAAGGGGAACACTTGGAGAAGGAGGCAGAGAACACTTCAAGGCCAGGACACTCCTGACAAAGGGGGAACAATGGGAGAAGGAGTCAAAACACACTGCAAAGCCACGGCACTCCTGACACAGGGGGAACACCAAGAAGGAGGCAGAAAACACAGCAAGGTCAGAACACTCCTGACACAGGGGAAAGACTGGGAGAAGGAGGCAGAAAACACTGCAAGGCCAGGACACTCCTGACACAGGGGAAACAATGGGGGAAGGAGGCTGCACACATTGCAAGCCAGGACACTCCTGACAGAGGGGCAACAATGGGAGAAGGAGGCAGAACACACTGTACGGCCAGGACAATCCTGACACAGGGGGAACAATGGGAGAAGGAGGCTGAACACACTGCAAGGCCAGAACTCTCCTGACACAGGGGGAAGGATGGGAGAAGGAGGCTGAACACATTGCAAGGCCAGCCACTCCTTACACAGGGGGAACAATGGGAGAAGGAGACTGAACACACTGCAAGGCCAGGACACTCCTGACACAAGGGAAACACTGGGAGAAGCAGGCAAAAAACACTGCAAAGCCAGGACACTCCTGACACAGGGGGACCAATGGGAGAAGGAGGCTGAACACACTCCAAGGCCAGGACACTCCTGACCCAGGGGGAACAAATGCAGAAGGAGGCTGAACACATTGCAAGGCCAGGACACTCCTGTCATAGGGAGAACACTGGGAGAAGGAGGCTGAACACACTGAAAGGCCAGGACACTCCTGACACAGGGGGAACACCGAGAAGGAGGCAGAAAACACTGCAAGGTCAGAACACTCCTGACACAGGGGGAACACTGGGAGAAGGAGGCAGAAAACACTGCAAGGCCAGGACACTCCTGACACAGGGGGAACAATGGGAGAAGGAGGCTGCACACACTGCAAGGCCAGGACACTCCTGGCACAGGGGGAACAATGGAAGAAGGAGGCTGAACACACTGCAAGGCCAGGACACTCCTGACACAGGGGGGACAATGGTGGGAGGTGGCTGAACATACTGCCAGGCCAGGGCACTCCTGACACAGAGGGAACACTGAGAGAAGGAGGCAGAAAACACTGCACAGCCAGGGCACTCCTGATACAGGGGGGACACGGGAGAAGAAGGCTGAACACATTGCAAGGCCAGGACACTCCTGGCATAGGGGGAATACTGGTAGAAGGAGGCTGAATACACTGCAAGGCCATGAATCTCCTGACACAGGGGGAACAATGAGAAGGAGTCAGAAAACACTGCAAGGCCAGAACACTTCTGACTCAGGGGGAACAATGGGAGAAGGAGACTGAACACATTGCAAGGCCAGGACACTCCTGACACAGGGGGAACACTGGGAGAAGGAGGCAGAAAACATTGCAAGGCCAGGACACTCCTGACACCGGAGGACCAATGGGAGAAGGAGGCTGAACACACTGCAAGGCCAGGACAAGCCTGACCCAGGTGGAACAAATGGACAAGGAGGCTAAACACATTGCAAGGCCAGGACACTCCTGTCATAGGGAGAACACTGGAAGAAGGAGGCAGAAAACACTGCAAGGCCAGGACACTCCTGGCACAGGGGGAACACTGGTAGAAGGAGGCTGAATACACTGTAAGGCCATGAATCTCCTGACACAGGGTGAACAATGAGAAGGAGTCAGAAAACGCTGCAAGGCCAGAACACTTCTGACACAGGGGGAACAATGGGAGACGGAGGCTGCACACACTGCAAGGCCAGGACACTCCTAACACAGGGGGAACAATGGGAGAAGGAGGCAGAAAACACTGCAAGACCAGGACGCCCCTGACACAAGGGGAACACTGGGAGAAGGAGGCAGAAAACACTTCAACGCCAGAACACTCCTGCCACAGGGGGAACAATGGGAGAAGGAGGCAGAAAAAACTGAAAGGCCAGGACGCCCCTGACACAAGGGGAACACTGGGAGAAGGAGGCAGAAAACACTTCAAGGCCAGAACACTCCTGACACAGGGGGAACAATGGGAAAAGGAGGCAGAAAACACTGCAATGCCAGGACGCCCCTGACACAAGGGGAACACTGGGAGAAAGAGGCAGAAAACACTGCAAGGCCAGGACACTCCGGACACAGAGGATACAATGGGGGAAGGAGGCTGCACACACTGCAAGCCAGGACACTCCTGACACAGGGGCAACAATGGGAGAAGGAGGCGGAACACACTGCACAGCCAGGACACTCCTGACACACGGGGGACAGTGGGAGAAGGAGGCAGAAAACATTGCACGGCCAGGACACTGCTGACACAGGGGGAACAATGGGAGAAGGAGGCTGAACACACTGCAAGGCGAGGACACTCCTGAGACAGGGGGAAGACTGGGAGAAGGAGGCAGGAAACACTGCAAGGCCAGGACACTCCTGACACAGGGGAAACAATGGAGGAAGGAGGCTGCACACACTGCAAGCCAGGACACTCCTGACACAGGGTGAACAATGGGAGAAGGAGGCTGAACACACTGCACAGCCAGGACACTCCTGACACAGGGGGGACACTGGGAGAAGGAGGCAGAAAACATTGCAAGGCCTGGACATTGCTGACACAGTGGGAACAATGGGAGAAGGAGGCTGAACACACTGCAAGGCCAGGACACTCCTGACACAGGTGGAACAATGGGAGAAGGAGGCTGAACACACTGCAAGCCAGGACACTCCTGACACAGGGCGAACAATGGGAGAAGGAGACTGAACACACTGCAAGGCCAGGACACTCCTGACACAGGGGGAACAATTTGAAAAGGAGACTGGACACACTGCAGGGCCAGGACAATCCTGCCAGGACACTGCTGACACAGGGGGAACAATGGGGGAAGGAGGCTGAACACACTGCAAGGCGAGGATACTCCTGAGACAGGGGGAAGACTGGGAGAAGGAGGCAGAAAACACTGCAAGGCCAGGACACTCCTGACACAGGGGAAACAATGGGGGAAGGAGGCTGCACACACTGCAAGCCAGGACACTCCTGACACAGGGTGAACAATGGGAGAAGGAGGCTGAACACACTGCATGGCCAGGACACTCCTGACGCAGGGGGGACACTGGGAGAAAGAGGCATAAAACATTGCAAGGCCTGGACACTCCTGACACAAGGGGAACAATGGGAGAAGGAGGCTGAACACACTGCAAGCCCAGGACACTCCTGACACAGGTGGAGCAATGGGAGAAGGCGGCTGAACACATTGCAAGGCCAGGACACTCCTGACACAGGGCGAACAATGGGAGAAGGAGACTGAACACACTGCAAGGCCAGGACACTCCTGACACAGGTGGAACAATGGCAGAAGGAGGCTGAACACATTGCAAGGCCAGGACACTCCTGACACAGGGCGAACAATGGGAGAAGAAGACCAAACACACTGCAAGGCCAGGACACTCCTGATACAAGGGGAACACTGGGAGAAGCAGGCAGAAAACACTGCAAAGCCAGGACACTCCTGACAAAGGGGGAACAATGGGAGAAGGAGGCTGAACACACTGCAAGGCCAGGACACTCCTGACACAGGTGGAACAATGGGAGAAGGAGGCTGAACACATTGCAAGGCCAGGACACTCCTGACACAGGGGAACAATGGGAGAAGGAGACTGAACATCCTGCAAGTCCAGGTCAATCCTGACATAGGGGAAACAATGGGAAAAGGAGGCTGAAAACACTGCAAGGCCAGGACACTCCTGGCACCTACAAGGAGAACAAGTCTAATAACACTACAAGGCCAGGACACTCCTGACACAGGGGGAACAATTGGAGAAGGAGGCTGGACACAATGCAAGGCCAGGACACTCCAGACACTTACAGTGAGAACAAGGCTGAAAATACCTCAAGGCCAGAACATCCCTGACACCTACAGTGAGAACTAGGCTGAAAAAACCCCAAGGACAAGACACTCCTGACACTTACAAGGAGACCAATGTTGAAAACACTACAAGACCAAAACACTCCTGACACCTACTGAGAGAAATATGGGAGAGGGAAGCTTAAAACACTACAAGGACAGGACACTCCTTGCACCTACAAGGAGAACACTGGGAGAAGGAGGCTTAAAACACTACAGGGCCAGGACACTCCTTGCACCTACAAGGAGAACAAATGGAGAACGAGGCTTTTTGGTTAAAACAAAAGGTTCCACTGTTATTTGCTTCTACGACAGAGTTCAAGACGGGAGACAGCTGCGGGTATCAGGCGACAGGCAGTTCTGCGAACGAGGCTGGACGGACGGCTACAGGCTGACCTACATGCCGGCTCCGGGTCAGGAATCATTGTCTCAGTGCTGGTCGGCGTCCTGAAGCACCAGTTGAGGCGTCCTGATGGTGTCAGCGACTGCTGCACAACCACATTCAGTGGTACAGTCAGTTGCAGGCTCGAGGTGCTCGACTGACTCTAAAATGTCCTATAAGTCGGACGTCAGTAGATGCTTGCCAATACACTTCTCCTAGCTTCTTCACTAGGCTTGTGTCGTCTTTTAAGTCAGACGGCCCAGAGCTGAGGAGTGTGTTACAGGCAGCTGCCTTGTCCTTGCTTTGGTTAAGAGACTCTCAGGCACTTTCCACCTAGAAACCTTGCTGCAGAGCCTAGCAGGGCACACTGTGCTGGCTGGCTCTCAGTTCTGGAGCTGCCGGAAGGTACTACGGATTTGGTATATCCCTCTGTTCCCTCTGAGATATTTAGAGGAGGGATCTTGCTTCCCTCTTTGGAAATCCTGGCCTTCCTTCACTGGCAGAAGATGTAAGACAGACTGGACCTTCACCCAGGGTCCAAAAATAAGTGCTTCTTGCTACTCCTTCTGAAGTCTTCAGATGATCTCCAAAGGAGGGGTCAGCCTCTTTTAAAGCCAAATCGGCCCCAGTGATTGGCACAGGCTAAGCCTACCTTATTGAACCAATCCTGGGTCCCCGCCAACAATATGCTGTCTGCATGAGGTCGTAACCAGAGTGCTTTGCAACAAAAAAGGTAAAGGGTTGAGATCATGTTATCCTAAATCCCACCCATCTTCCTGTCTATTGTGGAACAAACGGTCCCTCTGGGTAAAGGAACTCTCTGTGGTTCCTGATTAAAGTGGAAGGTCTCCCTTGAAGCTGCGGCAAGGCCAGACTTTCTGGCTTCTGCAAACCACATTATCGTACCTTCTGAATGGGGTCCCACTGCAGCTTTGACTACTGTTAACAGCTGTCCCAGACATGGAATTGCACTCAGGATCCAATTGATACTGAGGGTGGGAGCCGGCATCAGGTTGATCCAGTTGCATATTAACAGTTGTTGGGGTTTCCTGTCTCCTTTGGTAGCCTCTTTAGCCATGTCCCATGTGGGCCTGTTTGAATTACTTTCAGATTAGTATGTGACTTGCTGCCACCAACTATAGGACCCAGCAAAAGGACATGGCAGATCCATCGACCCTTTATTAATTAATTAGGCTGGCCATGGTAGGAGGAAGGTTTGGCCCTCCCCCTTCTGGAGATGCATTGTGTACTCCACCTGTCAAATCCCAACTAAATATGACAGGGGGAACTGCGCCTATAGGCTGTGTCCACCCAGAGGACACAGGTATATGCATATGTCGTGCAGTGAGCATAGGAAAATGTGTGCAGATTAGCCCCACACATTTTCTGAAGGTTGACCTACCATCATTCAATTTCATTTAAAATTTCAAAAAAGCCCCGGTGAGCGAACTCCCACGGTGCAGATGGTCAGATGCCTCGCAGCGCTGCCCACTGAAAGGAGCTCAACATCACCACAGTGGTGAAAGGAAAATATAGGACAGTCAAATCACCCTGTTTCAGTGGCGCAACAACCCCTAGGCAGATCGGGCTTTGTCCCCGGAAACCCACATTTTCGTCTGTGCTGATAACCTGGTTGGCCTACAGAGCTGTGGCAGCACCTAGTCGATGTGTATGGTGTATGACAGAAAGCAGTAATACGTGGGGCTTAGTGTAGAATATGGGGAGCCAAGACCTTACTGTGCACTTAAAGCAGCCTGGCCAACACCATTGTGCAATTTGACAAATCAAGGGATTCAGTCAATTCTCCCCATGAGGGAGCCTTTCATTGTGAGGCTAGGGAGGTGAGTCCGCTAGACAATATTGCTCCTAGAGGTGGTGTGAGAGAGGGGCCTCAACGACCGGTGGGGGGTGTCTGTACTTCCGCTCCCTATATGGTGGAGGAGAGGCACAGAAGACCCCAGCCAAGATTCTCTATTCGGTAGCAATGGTCGAGCAATCAAGGCCTAGCTTCTCAGGAGGTGATGCAGGCTGGTTCTTAAGTACAGTGTATCCCCCAAGCCCCAACAAAGGAATATCCACACTCTGTATTGGTTAGAACACAGTCTTTATATAATCAATATTCAAGGTTATGTACATTTATCATGATAACTCACTTTGTACTCTGGCAAAATCTACAATGACAAATATTTACAATCCTAAAGTGGTACCACCCTAGATCTCATTGAAGTGCATGAACAATACTGTACAATATCACACAGACCAATAGAGTGAAACCAGCAATAGAGAGAGGAGAGAAAATAAGAGGGTTGAGCAATAGGCAGAATACTGGCCCCTACCACTGGGCACAGTTCTGTGTGGAGATCCCCCCACCTGGGCAACCTGTAAAGAAAGATATAGCACAAGCCCAGTCCATATATTGCTCTGCAAGTCTTATTCTCTCCTATAATGTTTTTACCCCCCCAATGTACCTGGTGGAGTCGAGCTCCTCGAAGAGGCGTCGACAAACGTCGAGGAACTCGCTGTTCGGCGACGGGGAATCGACGGCCCTTCTTGAATGCCTTCCCTTTCAAGCGGGAGGCACGGGGCGTCGAACTTCCGTCGACAAACGAGGTAGAACGATGTCGATGAGGCGGTGCTCGTCGGCGTCGGAGCGTCGGCGTCCTGCAAGGCGGAGGTGTGCGGGGCACCTCGATGACAATAGTTCTGGACCGCAAAGATTGTAGAGACGGAGGCCCAGCAAGGGCGTCGAGTCGTCCGAGTCTTTGAGGTCGTCGGGTGGCGGGAAACCCACCGGCAGGTTTCTCCTCGGCGCGTTGGTCATCCTCGACTTTCTCCGGCAGGATAAGCGGTCGACGATGCGCTCGAGAGAGTCCTTCGATTGAATGTTCTTAAGTAAAGGAGCGGACGGCTCCAGTCGTCGGCGGCACGGCGTCAAGTGGTTCCCACGGCTGGGCAACACAACTTCGACGGGCCTCCAGCGGTTACACAAACCTGCGAACCCTGGTCGACGGCAATGGACTTCGACGGCGTCGATGTCCGGGTGCTTCACCTCGATCTCCTCAGCGGTCCCGTCTCGGGTCGACAGCCTTTCGAGGGTCTGTCTTCCAGGGCGCTTCGGTGAAGATGGAGCGGTGCTCGATGGTCCCTCGGAGCATGGGAAGAGGGCGCCTTACCAGGTCCTCTCTCGGGTCAGCCCTCGACGAATTCGTCAGCCTTCGGATCGGTCGAAGCAAATGCCACAGCAAGTCTTCTTCTTCCAGCTGGACGTCGAGGATCAGCAGTTCCAGTTACTCGTAGAGTGGAGACTCAGCTCCCTGGCTTCTTTAGGAGCACAATGGTCACTTCTCAACCAAAGGTCCCTTCTGAACACTTTCCAGTGGTGAGAGGTCCCCAGATATACTATCCTCTCTCTCATCCACGCTGCTGGCACACACTCAGCAGCCAATCATACTGCAGGGCATTCATGCAGTCAGTCAGCCAATCAGGCACACAGTGCATTCAGGCCACACTCCTCCCTTCCAGACACTCACAACAAGAAATGTGGATTGGGACAAGTACCCAGCCATTCAACACTACACACTGCATTCAGGCCAGTTTCAGGCAGGGCTGTCTCAGTCTTTGTCTCTCATGCCAGAAACCAGACAACCACAACAAGAAGTGTATATTGGTCACACACTCCATTCACCCAGGTCCCACCCACAGGAGGTACCCACAACATACAGTCACCGGGAAGGCTCCAGTCAGTCTAGCTGGGCCTTCACAACAATACCATACATGGAACTTCCACCCAACAGCCAGTCAGGGGGAAGGGACAGAGACAGGGCTTCCCAGGACTTTGGGAAAACAAAATAACAGGCCATAGAAAGCAAGAGGCCACAGGGGCCATCTTGTTTCC
Source organism: Ambystoma mexicanum (assembly GCF_040938575.1). Taxonomy (NCBI): domain Eukaryota; kingdom Metazoa; phylum Chordata; class Amphibia; order Caudata; family Ambystomatidae; genus Ambystoma; species Ambystoma mexicanum. The sequence continues at coordinate 27,479,426 of NC_090931.1, forward strand.
TATCAGGAATCAACAGATCCCAATGGCAGGGCCAGGGTATCCCAAAATGGAGGACACCCGGAGCACCTGTCAAATTCAGCACGGAGCTGCCACCAGCCCATACCCTGCTCTGGGGCCACCCACAGGTGCCCAAAAACATACACGAGGGGCACAGGGTTGTACCCCTACCCATGGGTGCCATAAGGGTATCCCATGGGTCTGTTCACCAAACCAAAAGAGAGAGCTGCACTGCCAGGAGTCCCACATGGACTCCGGGGCAGAAAACATAACAGATCACACGGTAAAAACAGTAAAAGGACAAGGATTCAGAGGCCCTGCCCCTCAGATGCATTTCCAGCATCACAGGTGGTATCCAGGGTAACCTCACAGAGTCAGGGACTCCTGTTATGATGAGGAACTCCCTTGTTACCTGACCAATGAATCCCTCAAGACCATACCATCTGACAGACAACCTGTCATGATCTCTGCTTCCAAAAGGTCAGGGTTTTCCCAACTCCCTTGGAAGCAGATCCATAACCCAGGTTCCGAGTGCCAACCAGTCCCAATTGGGACCTTTTGGACCCAGTCCTGGCGCCAGTGGCACCAGGCTCATAAATATGCCCAGTCCCAGCGCTGGAAGCGCCGGGCTCATAATGCTGGGGTGGACTTACCTGCAGCAGACTATGCTGCTTACTTGCCTGCCAGTTGAGTCTCTGATCCTCTTCTGTTTGGAACTACTTTTCCTGTTGGGTGGGGCAGGAGCCACTCCCTAGATTCAGAACACTGGAACTCTTCTGGAAAGCAGGAACTCTTTTCTTACCTAGGCGTGGCTGTGGAAGGAGACACCTAAGCACTACAGGAGGCTATTTAAACCACACCCGATGGATGAATCTTGCTTTGCGTTATTCTGCATCCTCAGCAGCAGAACGCTCATCGTGTCTTCTGCATCTGATCCTGGGCCTAAGGAAAAAGGCTTACCATTCTGAATCCAGTCTTCAGCAACCCCTATAAAGACAAGAAAGAACAGGTTAGCATTACGGTCTTCAGTGACAGCTCTTCACTTACCTGGTCCATCGGCTGTCACCAACGCCTTGCGCTGCATTCCGGCATCTGAAAGACAAAGGCTTACCTACTCTTCGTGCACTCCGGAGGTCTTCACACTGCATTCCGGCATCTGAAAGACAAAAGCTTACCAACTCTTTGCACGCTCCGGAGGCCTTCGGCGCTGCATCCCGCATCTGAAAGACAAAACAAGGTGCGTTTAAAGACATTGGGGAACTTTAATACTCACGTGCCATTACTCCTTTCCACATCTAACCCAGTGGGTATTCCGGCACCCTGCAGCCGCCCCGAACTTGTACCTGCAAAATAAAAAGACAGTTAGAGCGCATCGTGAAGCAGGCAACAAGCGCTTACTTACGTGCTTCCAGGCGCTTCTATTCATCACACGGGCTCCATCTTCAACTCACTTCAGCCCGCCAACCGCCATCGCCGGAACCCTGCAAAACAAGAGACATCATTACTAAAGACTTTAAAGACATTAGAATTACTCGAAACTTACCGTTCGTGCAGTAAACGACGGACAGCAGTCCTCTGAAGTCAAGAGGCCTGCTCCCCTTATCCAGTGAAGAAACTGGCTACAGCACCCTGCCTCGAGGCAGATGGAGAGCACGGCGTTCACTTACCTAAGGTGAGAGCGTTAACCTTTGGGGTTCTACAGGAGAAGAGAAAGGGAAGAAGAGAGAGACATTCAATAACCCAGTTCATTAATCCCACATTTTCTATCTGCAGACATCTTACCCTTCGAGCCAGACATACAGTGCACAGAGGTCCAGCCCAAAGAGCCAGCCGTGTGTTACACATCACCTTTGAAGATACGGTATACGCCCAGTCAAGACCGGCGCCTCTACGGGAATCAGGTGAGCGTTACAGAACACAAAGCCTACCACAAAACTCCCGTCCAGGCGCTATGGAAACCTCGGATACCGACCAGCTAGCCCAGTTACTTGGGGAACTAAGGGCAGAAGTGCATGCAGCCCGTCAGGAAACGAACGCTCTAAGAAGGGAACTGATTATTTCCAAGGAGTGAACAGATGATCTCGCTAGACAATTGCTACAGTCACAAGCCGGACAGACCCCGTTACCCGCATCTGGGGGAAATCTTCCTTCTACATCCTCTATGAATCCAGTGCAGATCAACCTACCTGGGAATGTACCTCTGGCTCCGCCCGAACGATTTTCTGGTGACCCAAAGAGGTTTGCAGTATTTATCAATCAGTGCCGGTTGCATTTCTTATGCCGGCCAGCAGCCTTTCCAACTGATCAAGCTAAAGTAGCTTTCGTGCTTTCGTACCTTAGTGGCAATGCGGCAGACTGGTCGATCCCTCTAGTAAATCAAGATGATCCGGTCCTCCATGATTTTCAAGCTTTTCAGCTCAGTATGGAAAAACTGTTCGCAAGACATTCACAGGGGCAGGCCTTGGACAATGAGCTTCTTTCGTTGCGACAAGGTAATCAAGACCTTTTGGCTTATATTGCGTCTTTCAACAGACTGGTAGTGGAAACTCACTGGCCTGAGGACAAAAGGATTACGCTGTTTTATAGAGGTCTACGCGGAGAGCTCAAAGATGTGTTAGCCCAAGTAGTGAATCCCCCACAAGATTGTTCGGACTATATAGACTTAGTCGTTCAAATAGATTACAGACTGCAGAACAGGAAGGCCGATCGTTCCAAGTTTGATGCTCGAGTATTTCCAAACCGCCAACTCCTTCCAAAGGAGTAGACTCCGGGGAACCCATGCAAATAGGGGGTCTGAAAGGTCCTCTAACACAAAAGGAGCGGGAAAGGAGAAAACAGTTGCAATTATGCCTCTATTGCGGAAACTCAGGGCACTTTCTTCGAGACTGTCCGGTGAAACCTGCCAAGAAGGCAGTAGGAGCTGCAGTTACCAAAGTTACAAACTCTGAGCAGGGAAACGACCTCGCCCGACAAGAATAGAGGTCCTCTTGCCGAGCGTGAAAACCAGTTCCGTGACCTCGCATTTCGTGATACCTATGGTCCTCATTAGCCCTGATAATCCGGATCGATTACATGCAATTGAAGCTTACGTCGACAGCGGTGCCATCTGCAATTATGTGGATCATGAAATGGTTTTGAGGATGAATCTAACTCTTTGTCCCAAGGCTGTAAAGGACGTCATTACTACGGTGGATGGTACGGAGATAGCCTCCGGGCCAGTAACGCATACCACTCAAGAAGTGACGCTAGTAAGTCAAGATGGACACCATGAGAAGATCGTGTTCGATGTGATCAAGGCCCCTCAGTTTCAGATTATTCTAGGAATACCTTGGTTAGAGAAACACAATCCTCTGATCGATTGGCGAGCAAGAACGGTCCAGTTTCCAGAATGTGTCTCTACTTGTCACCCTCCACCTGGTGTTGCACTGGCAGCAATTTCTTCAGAGACTCCCCAGTTACCTCCCGAATACCTAGAATACCAAGATGTTTTCCGGAAGGATCAGGCTAACTCTCTACCTCCTCATAGGTCTTATGACTGCCAGATCGACCTGATACCTGGATCTACTCCTCCTTGTAGTAGAATTTATGCCCTCACCGAGCCTGAGAACCTTCACCTTCGACAATACCTGGATCAATACCTGGCAAATGGGTTTATTCGTACTTCCAAGTCCCCTGCTTCTTCAGCTTTGTTCTTCGTTCCAAAAAAGGAAGGAGACCTTAGAACTTGTATAGATTATCGCTCCCTGAACCAGATTACCGTTAAGAATAGATATCCGTTACCTTTGATCCCTGAACTCCTGGACCAAGTCAGAAAAGCATGCATATATACAAAGCTGGATCTTAGAGGAGCTTACCACTTGGTACGAGTAAAAGAGGGCGATGAATGGAAGACGGCCTTCCGCACCAAGTATGGGCTATTTGAATATCAGGTCATGCCCTTCGGACTTTGTAATGCCCCGGCCGCCTTTCAATATTTTATGAACGATGTCCTCAGAGAGCTCATAGATGTGTGTGTTGTTGTTTACATTGACGACATCCTCGTTTATTCTTCATCGGAATCTGAACATCGGAAACACGTAAAAATGGTCCTCGAAAGATTGCGTCAACACAAACTTTTCGCTAAGTTGGAAAAATGTGTTTTCAACGTGACTGAAGTTGAATTCTTGGGATTCATATTATCACCTGGCGGAGTGCGTATGGATTCAAAGAAGGTCGATGCAGTTCCCAAATGGCCATCACCATCCTCCGTAAAAGGTGTGCAAAGCATGTTAGGCTTCGCTAACTTTTACCGCAGGTTTATCCCCGAATTCTCTCGAATTGTCCAGCCCATCACTGCCTTGTTAAAGAAAAACAAACGTTTTGAATGGTCTACCAAGGCGGAACAAGCTTTCCAGGATTTGAACACTAAATTTATCTCTGCACCAATCTTAAAACACCCTCGCCCCGAACTCCCCTACATCGTGGAAACTGATGCTTCAAGCCTTGCCATGGGGGCAGTCTTATCACAAAAGGACCCGGTAACCAATCAGTTGCATCCCGTGGCATTTTGGTCCCGCAAAATCTCGCCTCCTGAAATCAATTGCACAATTACTGACAATGAACTTCTGGCTATCAAGTCTGCCTTTAAGGCTTGGCGGCATTATCTGCTGGGGGCCCGACACACCGTTACTGTGATTACGGATCACCGAAACCTGCAATATTTGAAAACCGCAAAAGCCCAATCCTCTAGACAACTCCGTTGGGCATTATTCTTTGCTGAGTTTGACTTCATAATTATCTATCGACCTGGTACAAAAAACGGTAAAGCTGATGCCCTTTCTCGGATGGGAGTGGAAGAACACTTGATCAACCCTAAACTTGTACCAATCATTCCCGAGCAAAGAATTCTGGGTGTAATCGCCACAGAATCCATAGAGGAAGTTAAGGATAAAGCCAGGCAACTTGTAACTCCAGCAGACATACAGAATTGGCATCTGCAGGGAAAGGACTTTGCAGTAAAGGACAACTTATTGTATTTCCAAGAACGATTATACCTACCCAGCACAGATTTACAGAAAAAAGTAATCTCTTGTTATCACGATTCTTTAATGGAAGGACATCCCGGTATGGCCAAGACCTCAGAAAAGATCAAGTGCTACTTCTGGTGGCCGTCTTGGAAAAAAGATATCAGAGACTTTATAATGTCCTGTGGAGTATGCGCCCAAAACAAGAGTCAAAAGGAAAGACCAGCAGGCCTCTTACGCCCTATTGACATCCCACCTCGCCCTTGGCATATGCTTTCTATGGACTTCATTACCGATCTACCTCCATGCTCCGGATACAATACGATTCTAGTAATCGTGGACTTATTCTCCAAGATGGCGCATTTCATTCCGCTCAAAGGCTTGCCAACAGCAGCAACTCTGGCCCGAGAATTTCTCGAAAACATCGTCCGACTGCACGGTTTTCCTTCGGTTCTAATTTCGGATCGAGGTAGTCAATTTATTTCTCATTTTTGGCAAAGTTGCTGTCGGTCGGCTCAAATTGATGTGAGACTATCGACCAGTCACCACCCTCAGACCGACGGACAAACCGAGAGGACCAATCAAACTCTGGAACAGTATTTACGCTGCATGCTGCAACAAACTGAAAAAACTTGGAAAGACATCCTTTGGATAGCCGAATATGCCTACAATAACTCTGTCCATTCGGGAACTGGGAAAACCCTGTTTTTTCTTTTGTACGGCAGTCACCCTCGAACCTCGGAGTTGGATCCCCCCCAAGATCTTGAAACACCAGCAGTAGACTACCTGCATTCTACAATCACCCAAGCCTTTAAGGAAGCTGTTTCTCACCTTCAAAGGGCTAAAGAACAATACAAGAAACGAGCAGATCAACATCGGAAGGAAGCCCCTCAATATCAAGTAGGGGATCAAGTCTGGTTATCCACCAAATATCTACCTCTAAAAGGGCCACGCACATTCAACCCAAGATACCTTGGTCCCTATTCCATCACTACCATAGTAAACCCAGTAGCGGTCAAGTTGGACTTGCCCCCGCACATGAAGATACATCCGGTCTTCCACGTCTCTCTATTAAAACCCGTGCAACCTCAAACCCGACTAACCAAATCTCCAAAACCTAGCCTAGTTGATGGAGAACTCGAGTTTGAAGTCAAAAGCATTCTGGACTCCAAGATCTCCAAATCTAAACTATTCTACCTAATTGACTGGAAAGGCTACGGCCCCCAAGAGAGATCCTGGGAACCTGCTGAATATGTCCACGCTCCTCACCTAATCAAAAGATTTCACCGAACATTTCCTGACAAGCCAAAACCCCCGGAGAAGCCCGGTTTGGGAGGGGCCTTGAGGGGGGTTACTGTCATGATCTCTGCTTCCAAAAGGTCAGGGTTTTCCCAACTCCCTTGGAAGCAGATCCATAACCCAGGTTCCAAGTGCCAACCAGTCCCAATTGGGACCTTTTGGACCCAGTCCTGGCGCCAGTGGCACCAGGCTCATAAATATGCCCAGTCCCAGCGCTGGAAGCGCCGGGCTCATAATGCTTGGGTGGACTTACCTGCAGCAGACCATGCTGCTTACTTGCCTGCCAGTTGAGTCTCTGATCCTCTTCTGTTTGGAACTATTTTTCCTGTTGGGTGGGGCAGGAGCCACTCCCTAGATTCAGAACACTGGAACTCTTCTGGAAAGCAGGAACTCTTTTCTTACCTAGGCGTGGCTGTGCAAGGAGACACCTAAGCACTACAGGAGGCTATTTAAACCACACCCGATGGATGAATCTTGCTTTGCGTTATTCTGCATCCTCAGCAGCAGAACGCTCATCGTGTCTTCTGCATCTGATCCTGGGCCTAAGGAAAAAGGCTTACCATTCTGAATCCAGTCTTCAGCAACACCTATAAAGATAAGAAAGAACAGGTTAGCATTACGGTCTTCAGTGACAGCTCTTCACTTACCTGGTCCATCGGCTGTCACCAACGCCTCGCGCTGCATTCCGGCATCTGAAAGACAAAGGCTTACCTACTCTTCGTGCGCTCTGGAGGTCTTCACACTGCATTCCGGCATCTGAAAGACAAAAGCTTACCAACTCTTTGCACGCTCCGGAGGCCTTCGGCGCTGCATCCCGCATCTGAAAGACAAAACAAGGTGCGTTTAAAGACATTGGGGAACTTTAATACTCACGTGCCATTAATCCTTTCCACATCTAACCCAGTGGGTATTCCGGCACCCTGCAGCCGCCCCGAACTTGTACCTGCAAAATAAAAAGACAGTTAGAGCGCATCGTGAAGCAGGCAACAAGCGCTTACTTACGTGCTTCCAGGCGCTTCTATTCATCACACGGGCTCCATCTTCAACTCACTTCAGCCCGCCATCCGCCATCGCCGGAACCCTGCAAAACAAGAGACATCATTACTAAAGACTTTAAAGACATTAGAATTACTCGAAACTTACCGTTCGTGCAGTAAACGACGGACAGCAGTCCTCTGAAGTCAAGAGGCCTGCTCCCCTTATCCAGTGAAGAAACTGGTTACAGCACCCTGCCTCGAGGCAGATGCAGAGCACGGCGTTCACTTACCTAAGGTGAGAGCGTTAACCTTTGGGGTTCTACAGGAGAAGAGAAAGGGAAGAAGAGAGAGACATTCAATAACCCAGTTCATTAATCCCACATTTTCTATCTGCAGACATCTTACCCTTCGAGCCAGACATACAGTGCACAGAGGTCCAGCCCAAAGAGCCAGCCGTGTGTTACACATCACCTTTGAAGATACGGTGTACGCCCAGTCAAGACCGGCGCCTCTACGGGAATCAGGTGAGCGTTACACAACCAGATTCTGCTGAAAATAACCATCTGTCTAGTACTGAGAAGAAGAAGATTGCAAGAAGAATAAAGAACTTTCAATCGAATACTGGGAAGAAGAAGAGTGACAATTGCATCTTGATCACTCTACCATCAATTACTGTGAAGAAGAGGAGCAACAGAGTACTAGAGATTACTCAAGAGGAAGAGAAAAGGAACTTCCAAAGTCAAACCACTGTGTTACTCTCAAGCAGAATCCAGGTTTCTGCTTCAAAAACAACCCCTCATGAATACTATGAATAAGAGGAGTAGTGGGAGAGTAATAATGCATACTCCCAGTACTGTGACAAAGAAGAGTGAACTGAGGGTGCAGAACATCCATTACATAGAGAGGAGGGACTGCAAGCCTGTACTGTGGAGCACCATGCAACATTTGATAAAAACAGAGGAAGGACTCCTTCTAGGGTCAGCTGTGGGCTGTGGGAATGACCAAACATATGTGGTGAGGAAAGAAGAAGGTGCTGCTCGCCAGAGACCTGAACAACACCGAGGTTTTCGAGCAGAGATGAAGGAACCCCAAGAAAAGAAGAAGCAGATGAGAGCAGTGATGTAACCCTGGAAGGGTGGACCGCAGGGTCGACAACTGCGCCGAGACCTTTAAAGCCTGGACACCATGTAGCCGCAGGGAGAAGCGAGACGCCAATAGAACAAGAAAGCGTGTTGTTTGGAAGTCCTGGGAAGTCCGCTCTTGAGAAAAGGCCCAGTGATGCCAAACCCTGTGAAAGAATGCAACAGCAACGGCGGGATACCCGGGAGGGATCACAGCAATGGAGAATTCATACTCGTTGCAGTACTTGTCCAGAAGTTAACAAGAGTAAAGAATAATGTGGGACTCAGTCGGCATGTCACAGTAGTCAAACAGAAGATAAGAAGAGTAAGAAATACTCTTAGACTCAGCCTACTCATCCCAGTAGTCAAACAGAAGTTAAGTGTAAGGAAGACTTTAGAATTAAGCCTACTCGTCCCAGTATTCAACCCAAAGTTAAAAAAGTGATACGTACCCTGGGACTCAGTCTACTCATCCCAGTAAGTGGCTAGAGAGTACGAGAGGCCACATACAAGACAGTATGTCTGACTCAGGAGAATATGACACTCACTGTCTAATACACCAAGAAGTGCAGAAACAGATTAAAATTAAGAACAATAAGGATAAGAAGAGGGAGGCAATCTCTGAAGTGGAAAAAAGAAGAGAAGACCTTCCAGAGACTTTTTCCCCAGGATGCCTAATACTCACAAGGCTAAAGAGGAGAGGCCTAACCAGAAAGTAAAGAGGAGAAAGAGAGGCTGGGAAAATTCCCATACAGGAAGGACATTGGTTGCTTAACGATATTGCTCAACAATCTCTGGGAATTACATATTAAAACTAAGCAAGAACCTCTAGGAGAAGGGGGCCATTATCCAAGATTTTCTGTTGCTATTACATAGTGGTAGCGACAAAATAGCTTAGAGTTGGACAGCGGACAGACTATTTACTTTTGCACTTCACTACAGATGATGAGAACCTTCGTTGGGAAGGTAGTGAACGCCATAGGATAGGGATAGTAAGACATTAGGCTTATTATTTAAATAAATAAGGGTAGAATTACAACAATTGGTCTGCGTCCTCCTTCTGACTTACCACAGCAATTATTAGAAAGTACCCCCTCCTATCAACAACACCGGCATGGGAGTACGACAATACCCATCCTAGTAGCAATCATCTCATATGCCCTCAAACCTTCTGCATATACGGATCTTTATTGCTGAACCGACCACCCCGCCCCCTCCCCACCACCTTGAAAAACATGCATTTATCCGATAAGTAGGGTTTCTGGTTTTCAGTGTTTATATTGTCTCAATTTTAGTGGTGTTTTTCCCGTGTTTTCACAAAGTTAAAAAATCGGTGTATATCAGTGTTCACGTATTTTTGCGGGGAATCATGAAGCATACCAGTGTTTGTCCAGTGCACTGAAAACATGCGTTTATTAACATACATACCATTTGGAGTAGACAAGTCATGTGATATGTAATGTTCTCAATGGGCAGGCTATCGAGGGCACAGTCTCTCAATGGTGGTAGCCAACACGCTTCAGCTCAGAAAGCCGGAAAGAGACGTCAGTGAGACGCGGCCCCTGGAAAGGGTGCAGGCAATCTTGGGTTCCAATGGATGCCCTTAAACAATATTACAGGGCATGTTCTATGATGTGTGAGGGCCTGTGTAATAAATGATCTGCAGGGGGCCCCATTTTATATTTATTGACATCAGTGTGAAATTACAGAAAGATTTGTTGCAGAAAGTGACATAAGGCTTTGATATTAAATGGTATTATAGTAAGCAAGATTACTAGAAATTGTCGCGAGTAAGCCAAAAAGTAAATAAAATGTGTGAAGTGCGATATATGTTATGTTGATTTTTAGCACACACTTCTGCCATTTGTATGATCTCCATGTGCTCAATGACAGCCTGAGGGCACAAGAACCTAAGCTGGAAAATATATGTCACATCCTAGTTTAGTTAGACACTTAAAAGGTATTTTTCGGGGGCTATTTTGTGGAATTGTGGCACATTTTGAGATACGTTTAGGAGATGCTTTTTTGGGAAGGGGTGAATTCATGGTCACATAAAAAGGCTCACATTTGGCTACAATTACTGAAAGTAGCACCTGTCCATTGAAAAAGACTTTATTTTTTTTTTAAAAAAACAATGTAATATGCACTTTTTGTTATCTGTGCATGTCTTATTCAAACAACTTATATTCGAGGGAGGGGGAAAGGTTGGTCTGGGGGCACAAACAGACATTGAATCATCCATGTTAAACCATGTTTTGTAAATACAAATATTTGATACTGGTCAATACCTATTTTGGGGAATGTTGGCCAATTTTTAGACTTGAATTGGTAACCACAAAAATGGCGCAAATCTGTTTACACGTCCTCAAAATAGTCACTGACCACTGACACATATGTTTATTTTGTTTCATTCTTAACAACGAAAACAATGCAGCGTGAAATGTGCAGTGTTTTTTAATAAGGTCAGTGACCAGGTGAGGAAGCAACGGCAGAAAGCACACAGGCAACACTGGGAGGGCTTCTCCTATTGTATACCAAGCACCCTCTCCAGCCACTTCTCCCCCCATTCTTGCTCACATGAAGGAACCACTGGGAGGGGAAATAGTGTTTTTCAGTTTAAACTGAGGAAGCATTTCTTTCTCCTGGTGGTGTTTTTCCAGGGTTTATCGGATTCAAATGAAAACCGGAAAGCCTACCCCTAAGCAATTGTATACTTAAACCACAGCTCACCTACTCAGAACCCACCCCTCTGCAGGCAGGCACATACTCACCTCTTGTACAGAAGTACCTGGCAGGGCACACCTCACACTGAGACTTATCAAATAGGTCCTGCTGGTCCGTGAACATCCCGGGTGGGCAGGCGTTGTCTGGGGCATTAGGGCTCAGAGATCCGGGAGGGCAGACGAACCTAGAGACATTCAGAAGGAGCCTTTAACCTTTCTCACATTTAATGTGCTACGGGGTGTGTGTGTTTGTGTGTGTGTGTGTATGTGTGTGTGTGTGTGTGTGTTTGTGCGGGTGGGTTAGTGTGTGTATGTGTGTGGGTGGGTGGGTTAGTGTGTGTGTGTGTGCGTGGGTGGGTGGGTTAGTGTGTGTATGTGTGTGGGTGGGTGGGTTAGTGTGTGTGTGTGTGCGTGGGTGGGTGAGTTAGTGCGTGTGAGTGTGTGTGTGTGTGGGTGGGTGAGTTAGTGTGTGTGCATGTGTGTGTGTGTGTATGTGTGTGTGTGTGGGTGGGTTAGTGTGTGTGTGTGTGTGTGGGGGTGGGTGGGTGGGTGAGAGTGTGTGTGTGTGGGGGGGGTGGGTGGATGAGAGTGTGTGTGTGTGTGTGTGTTTGGGTGGGCGGGTGAGTTTGTGTGTGTGTGTGTGTGGGGGTGGGTTAGTGTGTGTGTGTGTGTATGGGGGTGGGTTAGTGTGTGTGTGTGTGTGCGTGTTTGGGTGGATGAGTTAGTGTTTGTGGGGGTGGGTTGGTGTGTGTGTGTGTGTGGGGGGTGGGTGGATTAGTTTGTGTATGTTTGTGTGTGGGTGGGTGGGTTAGTGTGTGTGTGTGTGGGTGGGTGGGTGAGTTAGTGTGTGTGAGTGTGTGTGTGTGTGTGTGTGGGTGGGTGGGTTAGTGTGTATGTGGGTGATTTAGTGGGTGTGTGTGTGTGTGCGGGTTAGTGTGTGTGTTTGTGGGGAGGGTGGGTTAGTGTGTGTGTGTGTGTGTTAATCGTTGTAGCACAGATGTGATTATGCACATCTTTGTGATTGTGTCTGTTCTTGGAAGTTTAGGTAACCCTGACTGAAAAATCTGCAGAACGTTCGCCAAAAAGGGAAATCTTAAGCCAAGGGAAAGGTACAGCCAATGTTTCAAAAAGAATAGAGCAAAACGAAAAAGAACTCCAGCAGGACATAGGCACACAAATATACATCAAGTCAAGAAGACACAATGCGCAACATCAGCAACTATGTCAAGAAATTACACAAAGAGCGTATCATAACACTGAGAAACAACGACACACCATGGACCACAAAAGCAAAATATTCTGACTTCACACATTCGACACACATGTTTTTGTCACGCACATCAGGACACAGTCACACTGTGCAGCATTAAGGACAAGTAATGAAAGTGTACTTGTCATTGTGTCAGTGGAAGATGGAACTCTCCCCATTGTATGTAGTGGTCCCTTTTCTGTGACCCACAAAATGAGTATACACCGGGCACATACATTATGTTAGCAGATAACACCACGTATATCCCTTCTTGGGTTGAGACTGTTTGTAGCCAATAGGAAATGTTTACCAATTGGTTCTACTTGACTTTTACTCCTCACACACAGTCTGTAACATCTGCAGACCCAAAGCTGTGCGTAATTTATAATTTTATCAGGCACTGAGGAAGAAACCCATTAACCCAAGACTACACAGTGGTGCACCACGGATTGTGTCCAGAAGACACATACATCTCATCCCTCACTAAAGTACCAACATATATAAATTGAAAGGAACACAGACAGACACTATCATGGCCAGAGCTGAAGATCATTACCGACTGTCCCAGTGAAGGCTCATCAAACTCACCCAGATGTACAGCCCGTGTCCGGTTGTGTGAGGCCAACCCTAGTGCACGCTTTGCCAGCCGTGCAGGGTCTGCAGTCTATAACTTCATCCTGGCCTTCCATGGGGCCGAAGGTGCCAGCCGGGCATGGGATTGGGTCACCAGTTTCAAATGGGCAGTAGAAGCCAGTAGGGCATTGCACACACTGCTCGGCCCCTGGAACAAGACAAGAATTAATGCATTCCTGGTCCCAAGATCAACCATTCTTCTTGCCAACAAGAACAAGAGGAGAAGCATAGATGGCAACAGGAACACGAAGAGAAGCATAGATGGCACTAGGACAAGAGGAGAAGCATCAATGGCAACAGGAACAAGAGGAGAAGCATCAACGGCAACAAGAACAAGAGGAGAAGCATAGATGCAACAGGAACAAGAGGAGAAGCGTCAATGGCAACAAGAAAAAGAGAAGAAGCATCAATGGCAACAAGAACAAGAGGAGAAGCATCAATGGCAACAAGAACAAGAGGAGAAGCATAGATGGCAACCGGAAAAAGAGGAGACGCATAGATGGCAACAGGAACAAGAGGAGAAGCAGCAATGGCAACAGGAACAAGAGGAGAAGCAGCAATGGCAACAGGAACAAGAGGAGAAGCATCAATGGCAACAAGAGGAAAAGCATAGATGGCAACAGGAACAAGAGGAGATGCATAGATGGCAACAGGAACAAGAGGAGGAGCACCAATGGCAACGGGAACAAGAGGAGAAGCATAGATGGCAACAGGAACAAGAGGAGACGCATAGATGGCAACAGGAACAAGAGGAGAAGCACCAATGGCAACAGGAACAAGAGGAGAAGCTTCAATGGCAACAAGAACAACAGGAGAAGCATCAATGGCAAAAAGAACAAGAGGAGAAGCATAGATGGCAACAAGAACAAGAGGAGAAGCATAGATGGCAACAGGAACAAGAGGAGAAGCATCAATGGCAACAAGAAAAAGAGAAGAAGCATCAATGGCAACAAGAACAAGAGGAGAAGCAGCAATGGCAACAGGAACAAGAGGAGAAGCATCAATGGCAACAAGAGGAAAAGCATAGATGGCAACAGGAAAAAGAGGAGATGCATAGATGGCAACAGGAACAAGAGGAGGAGCACCAATGGCAACGGGAACAAGAGGAGAAGCATAGATGGCAACAGGAACAAGAGGAGACGCATAGATGGCAACAGGAACAAGAGGAGAAGCACCAATGGCAACAGGAACAAGAGGAGAAGCTTCAATGGCAACAAGAACAACAGGAGAAGCATCAATGGCAAAAAGAACAAGAGGAGAAGCATAGATGGCAACAAGAACAAGAGGAGAAGCATAGATGGCAACAGGAACAAGAGGAGAAGCATCAATGGCAACAAGAAAAAGAGAAGAAGCATCAATGGCAACAAGAACAAGAGGAGAAGCATCAATGGCAACAAGAACAAGAGGAGAAGCATAGATGGCAACTGGAAAAAGAGGAGAAGCATAGATGGCAACAGGAACAAGAGGAGAAGCAGCAATGGCAACAGGAACAAGAGGAGAAGCATCAATAGCAACAGGAACAAGAGGAGAAGCCTAGATGGCAACAGGAACAAGAGGAGAAGCATAGATGGCAACTGGAAAAAGAGGAGAAGCATAGATGGCAACAGGAACAAGAGGAGAAGCAGCAATGGCAACAGGAACAAGAGGAGAAGCATCAATAGCAACAGGAACAAGAGGAGAAGCCTAGATGGCAACAGGAACAAGAGGAGAAGCATAGATGGCAACAGGAACAAGAGGAGAAGCACCAATGGCAACAGGAACAAGAGGAGAAGCTTCAATGGCAACAAGAACAAGAGGAGAAGCATCAATGGCAAAAAGAACAAGAGGAGAAGCATAGATGGCAACATGAACAAGAGGAGAAGCACCAATGGCAACAGGAACAAGAGGAGAAGCTTCAATGGCAACAAGAACAAGAGGAGAAGCATCAATGGCAAAAAGAACAAGAGGAGAAGCATAGATGGGAACAAGAACAAGAGGAGAAGCATAGATGGCAACAGGAGCAAGAGGAGAAGCATTAATGGCAACGGGAACAAGAGGAGAAGCATCAATGGCAACAAGAACAAGAGGAGAAGCCTAGATGGCAACAGGAACAAGAGGAGACGCATAGATGGCAACATGAACAAGAGGAGAAGCACCAATGGCAACAGGAACATGAGGAGAAGCTTCAATGGCAACAGGAACAAGAGGAGAAGCATCAATGGCAAAAAGAACAAGAGGAGAAGCATAGATGGGAATAAGAACAAGAGGAGAAGCATAGATGGCAACAGGAGCAAGAGGAGAAGCATTAATGGCAACAAGAACAAGAGGAGAAGCATCAATGGCAACAGGAACAAGAGGAGAAGCATCACTGGCAACAAGAACAAGAGGAGAAGCATCAATGGCAACAAAAACAAGAGGAAAAGCATAGATGGCAACAGGAACAAGAGGAGAAGCATCAATGGCAACAGGAACAAGAAGAGAAGCACCAATGGCAACAAGAACAAGAGGAGAAGCATCAATGGCAACAAGAACAAGAGGAGAAGCATAGATGGCAATAGGAACAAGAGGAGAAGCATCAATGGCAACAGGAACAAGAGGAGAAGCATCAATGTCAACAAGAACAAGAGGAGAAGCATCAATGGCAACAAGAACAACAGGAGAAGCATAGATGGCAATAGGAACAACAGGAGAAGCTTCAATAGGAACAGGAACAAGAGGAGAAGCATCAATGGCAACAAAAACCAGAGGAGAAGCATAGATGGCAACCGGAAAAAGAGGAGAAGCATAGATGGCAACAGGAACAAGAGGAGAAGCAGCAATGGAAACAGAAACAAGAGGAGAACCATCAATGGCAAAAGGAACAAGAGGAGACGCATAGATGGCAACAAGAACAAGAGGAGAAGCACCAATGGCAATGGGAACAAGAGGAGAAACATCAATGGCAACAAGAACAAGAGGAGAAGCCTAGATGGCAACAGGAACAAGAGGTGACTCATAGATGGCAACAGGAACAAGAGGAGAAGCACCAATGGCAACAGAAACAAGAGGAGAAGCTTCAATGGCAACAAGAACAAGAGGAGAAGCATTAATGGCAAAAAGGACCAGAGGAGAAGCATAGATGGCAACAAGAACAAGAGGAGAAGCAGAGATGGCAACAGGAACAAGAGGAGAAGCATTAATGGCAACAAGAACAAGAGGAGAAGCATCAATGGCAACAGGAACAAGAGGAGAAGCATCAATGGCAACAAGTCAAGAGGAGAAGCATCAATGGCAACAAAAACAAGAGGAGAAGCATAGATGGCAACAGGAACAAGAGGAGAAGCATCAATGGAAACAGGAACAAGAAGAGAAGCATCAATGGCAACAAGAACAAGAGGCGAAGCATCAACGTCAACAAGAACAAGAGGAGAAGCATCAATGGCAACAAGAACAACAGGAGAAGCATAGATGGCAATAGGAACAAGAGGAGAAGCTTCAATGGGAACAGGAACAAGGGGAGAAGCATCAATGGCAACAAGAACAAGAGTAGAAGCATCAATGGCAACAGGAACAAGAGGAAAAGCATCAATGGCAACAATAACAAGAGGAGAGGCATCAATGGCAACAAGAACAAGAGGAGAAGCATCAATGGCATCAAGAACAAGAGGAGAAGCATAGAGGGCAATAGAAACAAGAGGAGAAGCATCAATGGCAACAGGAACAAGAGGAGAAGCATAGATGGCAACAAGAACAAGAGGAGACGCATAGATGGCAACATGAACAAGAGGAGAAGCACCAATGGCAACAGGAACATGAGGAGAAGCTTCAATGGCAACAGGAACAAGAGGAGAAGCATCAATGGCAAAAAGAACAAGAGGAGAAGCATAGATGGGAATAAGAACAAGAGGAGAAGCATAGATGGCAACAGGAGCAAGAGGAGAAGCATTAATGGCAACAAGAACAAGAGGAGAAGCATCAATGGCAACAGGAACAAGAGGAGAAGCATCAATGGCAACAAGAACAAGAGGAGAAGCATCAATGGCAACAAAAACAAGAGGAAAAGCATAGATGGCAACAGGAACAAGAGGAGAAGCATCAATGGCAACAGGAACAAGAAGAGAAGCATCAATGGCAACAAGAACAAGAGGAGAAGCATCAATGGCAACAAGAACCAGAGGAGAAGCATAGATGGCAATAGGAACAAGAGGAGAAGCATCAATGGCAACAGGAACAAGAGGAGAAGCATCAATGTCAACAAGAACAAGAGGAGAAGCATCAATGGCAACAAGAACAACAGGAGAAGCATAGATGGCAATAGGAACAACAGGAGAAGCTTCAATAGGAACAGGAACAAGAGGAGAAGCATCAATGGCAACAAGAACCAGAGGAGAAGCATAGATGGCAACCGGAAAAAGAGGAGAAGCATAGATGGCAACAGGAACAAGAGGAGAAGCAGCAATGGCAACAGAAACAAGAGGAGAAGCATCAATGGCAAAAGGAACAAGAGGAGAAGCATCAATGGCAACAAGAGGAAAAGCATAGGTGGCAACAGGAACAAGAGGAGACGCATAGATGGCAACAGGAACAAGAGGAGAAGCACCAATGGCAATGGGAACAAGAGGAGAAGCATCAATGGCAACAAGAACAAGAGGAGAAGCCTAGATGGCAACAGGAACAAGAGGTGACTCATAGATGGCAACAGGAACAAGAGGAGAAGCACCAATGGCAACAGAAACAAGAGGAGAAGCTTCAATGGCAACAAGAACAAGAGGAGAAGCATTAATGGCAAAAAGGACAAGAGGAGAAGCATAGATGGCAACAAGAACAAGAGGAGAAGCATAGATGGCAACAGGAACAAGAGGAGAAGCATTAATGGCAACAAGAACAAGAGGAGAAGCATCAATGGCAACAGGAACAAGAGGAGAAGCATCAATGGCAACAAGTCAAGAGGAGAAGCATCAATGGCAACAAAAACAAGAGGAGAAGCATAGATGGCAACAGGAACAAGAGGAGAAGCATCAATGGCAACAGGAACAAGAAGAGAAGCATAGATGGCAACAAGAACAAGAGGAGAAGCATAGATGGCAACAGGAACAAGAGGAGAAGCATCAATGGCAACAAGAAAAAGAGAAGAAGCATCAATGGCAACAAGAACAAGAGGAGAAGCATCAATGGCAACAAGAACAAGAGGAGAAGCATAGATGGCAACTGGAAAAAGAGGAGAAGCATAGATGGCAACAGGAACAAGAGGAGAAGCAGCAATGGCAACAGGAACAAGAGGAGAAGCATCAATAGCAACAGGAACAAGAGGAGAAGCCTAGATGGCAACAGGAACAAGAGGAGAAGCATAGATGGCAACTGGAAAAAGAGGAGAAGCATAGATGGCAACAGGAACAAGAGGAGAAGCAGCAATGGCAACAGGAACAAGAGGAGAAGCATCAATAGCAACAGGAACAAGAGGAGAAGCCTAGATGGCAACAGGAACAAGAGGAGAAGCATAGATGGCAACAGGAACAAGAGGAGAAGCACCAATGGCAACAGGAACAAGAGGAGAAGCTTCAATGGCAACAAGAACAAGAGGAGAAGCATCAATGGCAAAAAGAACAAGAGGAGAAGCATAGATGGGAACAAGAACAAGAGGAGAAGCATAGATGGCAACAGGAGCAAGAGGAGAAGCATTAATGGCAACGGGAACAAGAGGAGAAGCATCAATGGCAACAAGAACAAGAGGAGAAGCCTAGATGGCAACAGGAACAAGAGGAGACGCATAGATGGCAACATGAACAAGAGGAGAAGCACCAATGGCAACAGGAACATGAGGAGAAGCTTCAATGGCAACAGGAACAAGAGGAGAAGCATCAATGGCAAAAAGAACAAGAGGAGAAGCATAGATGGGAATAAGAACAAGAGGAGAAGCATAGATGGCAACAGGAGCAAGAGGAGAAGCATTAATGGCAACAAGAACAAGAGGAGAAGCATCAATGGCAACAGGAACAAGAGGAGAAGCATCAATGGCAACAAGAACAAGAGGAGAAGCATCAATGGCAACAAAAACAAGAGGAAAAGCATAGATGGCAACAGGAACAAGAGGAGAAGCATCAATGGCAACAGGAACAAGAAGAGAAGCACCAATGGCAACAAGAACAAGAGGAGAAGCATC
This sequence comes from Ambystoma mexicanum, assembly GCF_040938575.1. Taxonomy (NCBI): domain Eukaryota; kingdom Metazoa; phylum Chordata; class Amphibia; order Caudata; family Ambystomatidae; genus Ambystoma; species Ambystoma mexicanum. The sequence goes on from NC_090931.1 coordinate 27,498,546, forward strand.
AATGGCAACAAGAACAAGAGGAGAAGCATAGATGGCAATAGGAACAAGAGGAGAAGCATCAATGGCAACAGGAACAAGAGGAGAAGCATCAATGTCAACAAGAACAAGAGGAGAAGCATCAATGGCAACAAGAACAACAGGAGAAGCATAGATGGCAATAGGAACAACAGGAGAAGCTTCAATAGGAACAGGAACAAGAGGAGAAGCATCAATGGCAACAAGAACCAGAGGAGAAGCATAGATGGCAACCGGAAAAAGAGGAGAAGCATAGATGGCAACAGGAACAAGAGGAGAACCAGCAATGGAAACAGAAACAAGAGGAGAAGCATCAATGGCAAAAGGAACAAGAGGAGAAGCATCAATGGCAACAAGAGGAAAAGCATAGGTTGCAACAGGAACAAGAGGAGACGCATAGATGGCAACAGGAACAAGAGGAGAAGCACCAATGGCAATGGGAACAAGAGGAGAAGCATCAATGGCAACAAGAACAAGAGGAGAAGCCTAGATGGCAACAGGAACAAGAGGTGACTCATAGATGGCAACAGGAACAAGAGGAGAAGCACCAATGGCAACAGAAACAAGAGGAGAAGCTTCAATGGCAACAAGAACAAGAGGAGAAGCATTAATGGCAAAAAGGACAAGAGGAGAAGCATAGATGGCAACAAGAACAAGAGGAGAAGCATAGATGGCAACAGGAACAAGAGGAGAAGCATTAATGGCAACAAGAACAAGAGGAGAAGCATCAATGGCAACAGGAACAAGAGGAGAAGCATCAATGGCAACAAGTCAAGAGGAGAAGCATCAATGGCAACAAAAACAAGAGGAGAAGCATAGATGGCAACAGGAACAAGAGGAGAAGCATCAATGGAAACAGGAACAAGAAGAGAGCATCAATGGCAACAAGAACAAGAGGCGAAGCATCAACGTCAACAAGAACAAGAGGAGAAGCATCAATGGCAACAAGAACAACAGGAGAAGCATAGATGGCAATAGGAACAAGAGGAGAAGCTTCAATGGGAACAAGAACAAGAGGAGAAGCATCAATGGCAACAAGAACAAGAGTAGAAGCCTCAATGGCAACAGGAACAAGAGGAAAAGCATCAATGGCAACAATAACAAGAGGAGAGGCACCAATGGCAACAAGAACAAGAGGAGAAGCATCAATGGCATCAAGAACAAGAGGAGAAGCATAGAGGGCAATAGAAACAACAGGAGAAGCATCAATGGCAACAGGAACAAGAGGAGAAGCATAGATGGCAACAAGAACAAGAGGAGACGCATAGATGGCAACATGAACAAGAGGAGAAGCACCAATGGCAACAGGAACATGAGGAGAAGCTTCAATGGCAACAGGAACAAGAGGAGAAGCATCAATGGCAAAAAGAACAAGAGGAGAAGCATAGATGGGAATAAGAACAAGAGGAGAAGCATAGATGGCAACAGGAGCAAGAGGAGAAGCATTAATGGCAACAAGAACAAGAGGAGAAGCATCAATGGCAACAGGAACAAGAGGAGAAGCATCAATGGCAACAAGAACAAGAGGAGAAGCATCAATGGCAACAAAAACAAGAGGAAAAGCATAGATGGCAACAGGAACAAGAGGAGAAGCATCAATGGCAACAGGAACAAGAAGAGAAGCATCAATGGCAACAAGAACAAGAGGAGAAGCATCAATGGCAACAAGAAAAAGAGGAGAAGCATAGATGGCAATAGGAACAAGAGGAGAAGCATCAATGGCAACAGGAACAAGAGGAGAAGCATCAATGTCAACAAGAACAAGAGGAGAAGCATCAATGGCAACAAGAACAACAGGAGAAGCATAGATGGCAATAGGAACAACAGGAGAAGCTTCAATAGGAACAGGAACAAGAGGAGAAGCATCAATGGCAACAAGAACAAGAGGAGAAGCATCAATGGCAACAAAAACAAGAGGAAAAGCATAGATGGCAACAGGAACAAGAGGAGAAGCATCAATGGCAACAGGAACAAGAAGAGAAGCACCAATGGCAACAAGAACAAGAGGAGAAGCATCAATGGCAACAAGAACAAGAGGAGAAGCATAGATGGCAATAGGAACAAGAGGAGAAGCATCAATGGCAACAGGAACAAGAGGAGAAGCATCAATGTCAACAAGAACAAGAGGAGAAGCATCAATGGCAACAAGAACAACAGGAGAAGCATAGATGGCAATAGGAACAACAGGAGAAGCTTCAATAGGAACAGGAACAAGAGGAGAAGCATCAATGGCAACAAAAACCAGAGGAGAAGCATAGATGGCAACCGGAAAAAGAGGAGAAGCATAGATGGCAACAGGAACAAGAGGAGAAGCAGCAATGGAAACAGAAACAAGAGGAGAACCATCAATGGCAAAAGGAACAAGAGGAGACGCATAGATGGCAACAGGAACAAGAGGAGAAGCACCAATGGCAATGGGAACAAGAGGAGAAACATCAATGGCAACAAGAACAAGAGGAGAAGCCTAGATGGCAACAGGAACAAGAGGTGACTCATAGATGGCAACAGGAACAAGAGGAGAAGCACCAATGGCAACAGAAACAAGAGGAGAAGCTTCAATGGCAACAAGAACAAGAGGAGAAGCATTAATGGCAAAAAGGACCAGAGGAGAAGCATAGATGGCAACAAGAACAAGAGGAGAAGCAGAGATGGCAACAGGAACAAGAGGAGAAGCATTAATGGCAACAAGAACAAGAGGAGAAGCATCAATGGCAACAGGAACAAGAGGAGAAGCATCAATGGCAACAAGTCAAGAGGAGAAGCATCAATGGCAACAAAAACAAGAGGAGAAGCATAGATGGCAACAGGAACAAGAGGAGAAGCATCAATGGAAACAGGAACAAGAAGAGAAGCATCAATGGCAACAAGAACAAGAGGCGAAGCATCAACGTCAACAAGAACAAGAGGAGAAGCATCAATGGCAACAAGAACAACAGGAGAAGCATAGATGGCAATAGGAACAAGAGGAGAAGCTTCAATGGGAACAGGAACAAGAGGAGAAGCATCAATGGCAACAAGAACAAGAGTAGAAGCATCAATGGCAACAGGAACAAGAGGAAAAGCATCAATGGCAACAATAACAAGAGGAGAGGCATCAATGGCAACAAGAACAAGAGGAGAAGCATCAATGGCATCAAGAACAAGAGGAGAAGCATAGAGGGCAATAGAAACAAGAGGAGAAGCATCAATGGCAACAGGAACAAGAGGAGAAGCATAGATGGCAACAAGAACAAGAGGAGACGCATAGATGGCAACATGAACAAGAGGAGAAGCACCAATGGCAACAGGAACATGAGGAGAAGCTTCAATGGCAACAGGAACAAGAGGAGAAGCATCAATGGCAAAAAGAACAAGAGGAGAAGCATAGATGGGAATAAGAACAAGAGGAGAAGCATAGATGGCAACAGGAGCAAGAGGAGAAGCATTAATGGCAACAAGAACAAGAGGAGAAGCATCAATGGCAACAGGAACAAGAGGAGAAGCATCAATGGCAACAAGAACAAGAGGAGAAGCATCAATGGCAACAAAAACAAGAGGAAAAGCATAGATGGCAACAGGAACAAGAGGAGAAGCATCAATGGCAACAGGAACAAGAAGAGAAGCATCAATGGCAACAAGAACAAGAGGAGAAGCATCAATGGCAACAAGAACCAGAGGAGAAGCATAGATGGCAATAGGAACAAGAGGAGAAGCATCAATGGCAACAGGAACAAGAGGAGAAGCATCAATGTCAACAAGAACAAGAGGAGAAGCATCAATGGCAACAAGAACAACAGGAGAAGCATAGATGGCAATAGGAACAACAGGAGAAGCTTCAATAGGAACAGGAACAAGAGGAGAAGCATCAATGGCAACAAGAACCAGAGGAGAAGCATAGATGGCAACCGGAAAAAGAGGAGAAGCATAGGTGGCAACAGGAACAAGAGGAGAAGCAGCAATGGCAACAGAAACAAGAGGAGAAGCATCAATGGCAAAAGGAACAAGAGGAGAAGCATCACTGGCAACAAGAGAAAAAGCATAGGTGGCAACAGGAACAAGAGGAGACGCATAGATGGCAACAGGAACAAGAGGAGAAGCACCAATGGCAATGGGAACAAGAGGAGAAGCATCAATGGCAACAAGAACAAGAGGAGAAGCCTAGATGGCAACAGGAACAAGAGGTGACTCATAGATGGCAACAGGAACAAGAGGAGAAGCACCAATGGCAACAGAAACAAGAGGAGAAGCTTCAATGGCAACAAGAACAAGAGGAGAAGCATTAATGGCAAAAAGGACAAGAGGAGAAGCATAGATGGCAACAAGAACAAGAGGAGAAGCATAGATGGCAACAGGAACAAGAGGAGAAGCATTAATGGCAACAAGAACAAGAGGAGAAGCATCAATGGCAACAGGAACAAGAGGAGAAGCATCAATGGCAACAAGTCAAGAGGAGAAGCATCAATGGCAACAAAAACAAGAGGAGAAGCATAGATGGCAACAGGAACAAGAGGAGAAGCATCAATGGCAACAGGAACAAGAAGAGAAGCATAGATGGCAACAAGAACAAGAGGAGAAGCATAGATGGCAACAGGAACAAGAGGAGAAGCATCAATGGCAACAAGAAAAAGAGAAGAAGCATCAATGGCAACAAGAACAAGAGGAGAAGCATCAATGGCAACAAGAACAAGAGGAGAAGCATAGATGGCAACTGGAAAAAGAGGAGAAGCATAGATGGCAACAGGAACAAGAGGAGAAGCAGCAATGGCAACAGGAACAAGAGGAGAAGCATCAATAGCAACAGGAACAAGAGGAGAAGCCTAGATGGCAACAGGAACAAGAGGAGAAGCATAGATGGCAACTGGAAAAAGAGGAGAAGCATAGATGGCAACAGGAACAAGAGGAGAAGCAGCAATGGCAACAGGAACAAGAGGAGAAGCATCAATAGCAACAGGAACAAGAGGAGAAGCCTAGATGGCAACAGGAACAAGAGGAGAAGCATAGATGGCAACAGGAACAAGAGGAGAAGCACCAATGGCAACAGGAACAAGAGGAGAAGCTTCAATGGCAACAAGAACAAGAGGAGAAGCATCAATGGCAAAAAGAACAAGAGGAGAAGCATAGATGGGAACAAGAACAAGAGGAGAAGCATAGATGGCAACAGGAGCAAGAGGAGAAGCATTAATGGCAACGGGAACAAGAGGAGAAGCATCAATGGCAACAAGAACAAGAGGAGAAGCCTAGATGGCAACAGGAACAAGAGGAGACGCATAGATGGCAACATGAACAAGAGGAGAAGCACCAATGGCAACAGGAACATGAGGAGAAGCTTCAATGGCAACAGGAACAAGAGGAGAAGCATCAATGGCAAAAAGAACAAGAGGAGAAGCATAGATGGGAATAAGAACAAGAGGAGAAGCATAGATGGCAACAGGAGCAAGAGGAGAAGCATTAATGGCAACAAGAACAAGAGGAGAAGCATCAATGGAAACAGGAACAAGAGGAGAAGCATCAATGGCAACAGGAACAAGAGGAGAAGCATCAATGGCAACAAAAACAAGAGGAAAAGCATAGATGGCAACAGGAACAAGAGGAGAAGCATCAATGGCAACAGGAACAAGAAGAGAAGCACCAATGGCAACAAGAACAAGAGGAGAAGCATCAATGGCAACAAGAACAAGAGGAGAAGCATAGATGGCAATAGGAACAAGAGGAGAAGCATCAATGGCAACAGGAACAAGAGGAGAAGCATCAATGTCAACAAGAACAAGAGGAGAAGCATCAATGGCAACAAGAACAACAGGAGAAGCATAGATGGCAATAGGAACAACAGGAGAAGCTTCAATAGGAACAGGAACAAGAGGAGAAGCATCAATGGCAACAAGAACCAGAGGAGAAGCATAGATGGCAACCGGAAAAAGAGGAGAAGCATAGATGGCAACAGGAACAAGAGGAGAACCAGCAATGGAAACAGAAACAAGAGGAGAAGCATCAATGGCAAAAGGAACAAGAGGAGAAGCATCAATGGCAACAAGAGGAAAAGCATAGGTTGCAACAGGAACAAGAGGAGACGCATAGATGGCAACAGGAACAAGAGGAGAAGCACCAATGGCAATGGGAACAAGAGGAGAAGCATCAATGGCAACAAGAACAAGAGGAGAAGCCTAGATGGCAACAGGAACAAGAGGTGACTCATAGATGGCAACAGGAACAAGAGGAGAAGCACCAATGGCAACAGAAACAAGAGGAGAAGCTTCAATGGCAACAAGAACAAGAGGAGAAGCATTAATGGCAAAAAGGACAAGAGGAGAAGCATAGATGGCAACAAGAACAAGAGGAGAAGCATAGATGGCAACAGGAACAAGAGGAGAAGCATTAATGGCAACAAGAACAAGAGGAGAAGCATCAATGGCAACAGGAACAAGAGGAGAAGCATCAATGGCAACAAGTCAAGAGGAGAAGCATCAATGGCAACAAAAACAAGAGGAGAAGCATAGATGGCAACAGGAACAAGAGGAGAAGCATCAATGGAAACAGGAACAAGAAGAGAGCATCAATGGCAACAAGAACAAGAGGCGAAGCATCAACGTCAACAAGAACAAGAGGAGAAGCATCAATGGCAACAAGAACAACAGGAGAAGCATAGATGGCAATAGGAACAAGAGGAGAAGCTTCAATGGGAACAAGAACAAGAGGAGAAGCATCAATGGCAACAAGAACAAGAGTAGAAGCCTCAATGGCAACAGGAACAAGAGTAAAAGCATCAATGGCAACAATAACAAGAGGAGAGGCACCAATGGCAACAAGAACAAGAGGAGAAGCATCAATGGCATCAAGAACAAGAGGAGAAGCATAGAGGGCAATAGAAACAACAGGAGAAGCATCAATGGCAACAGGAACAAGAGGAGAAGCATAGATGGCAACAAGAACAAGAGGAGACGCATAGATGGCAACATGAACAAGAGGAGAAGCACCAATGGCAACAGGAACATGAGGAGAAGCTTCAATGGCAACAGGAACAAGAGGAGAAGCATCAATGGCAAAAAGAACAAGAGGAGAAGCATAGATGGGAATAAGAACAAGAGGAGAAGCATAGATGGCAACAGGAGCAAGAGGAGAAGCATTAATGGCAACAAGAACAAGAGGAGAAGCATCAATGGCAACAGGAACAAGAGGAGAAGCATCAATGGCAACAAGAACAAGAGGAGAAGCATCAATGGCAACAAAAACAAGAGGAAAAGCATAGATGGCAACAGGAACAAGAGGAGAAGCATCAATGGCAACAGGAACAAGAAGAGAAGCATCAATGGCAACAAGAACAAGAGGAGAAGCATCAATGGCAACAAGAAAAAGAGGAGAAGCATAGATGGCAATAGGAACAAGAGGAGAAGCATCAATGGCAACAGGAACAAGAGGAGAAGCATCAATGTCAACAAGAACAAGAGGAGAAGCATCAATGGCAACAAGAACAACAGGAGAAGCATAGATGGCAATAGGAACAACAGGAGAAGCTTCAATAGGAACAGGAACAAGAGGAGAAGCATCAATGGCAACAAGAACCAGAGGAGAAGCATAGATGGCAACCGGAAAAAGAGGAGAAGCATAGATGGCAACAGGAACAAGAGGAGAAGCAGCAATGGCAACAGAAACAAGAGGAGAAGCATCAATGGCAAAAGGAACAAGAGGAGAAGCATCAATGGCAACAAGAGGAAAAGCATAGGTGGCAACAGGAACAAGAGGAGACGCATAGATGGCAACAGGAACAAGAGGAGAAGCACCAATGGCAATGGGAACAAGAGGAGAAGCATCAATGGCAACAAGAACAAGAGGAGAAGCCTAGATGGCAACAGGAACAAGAGGTGACTCATAGATGGCAACAGGAACAAGAGGAGAAGCACCAATGGCAACAGAAACAAGAGGAGAAGCTTCAATGGCAACAAGAACAAGAGGAGAAGCATTAATGGCAAAAAGGACAAGAGGAGAAGCATAGATGGCAACAAGAACAAGAGGAGAAGCATAGATGGCAACAGGAACAAGAGGAGAAGCATCAATGGCAACAAGTCAAGAGGAGAAGCATCAATGGCAACAAAAACAAGAGGAGAAGCATAGATGGCAACAGGAACAAGAGGAGAAGCATCAATGGCAACAGGAACAAGAAGAGAAGCATCAATGGCAACAAGAACAAGAGGCGAAGCATCAACGTCAACAAGAACAAGAGGAGAAGCACCAATGGCAACAAGAACAACAGGAGAAGCATAGATGGCAATAGGAACAAGAGGAGAAGCTTCAATGGGAACAGGAACAAGAGCAGAAGCATCAATGGCAACAAGAACAAGAGTAGAAGCATCAATGGCAACAGGAACAAGAGGAAAAGCATCAATGGCAACAATAACAAGAGGAGAGGCATCAATGGCAACAAGAACAAGAGGAGAAGCATCAATGGCATCAAGAACAAGAGGAGAAGCATAGAGGGCAATAGAAACAAGAGGAGAAGCATCAATGGCAACAGGAACAAGAGGAGAAGCATAGATGGCAACAAGAACAAGAGGAGAAGCATTGATGGAAACAGGAACAAGAGGCGAAGCATCAACGTCAACAAGAACAAGAGGAGAAGCATCAATGGCAACAAGAACAACAGGAGAAGCATAGATGGCAATACGAACAAGAGGAGAAGCTTCAATGGGAATAGGAACAAGAGGAGAAGCATCAATGGCAACAAGAACAAGAGTAGAAGCATCAATGGCAACAGGAACAAGAGGAAAAGCATCAATGGCAACAATAACAAGAGGAGAGGCATCAATGGCAACAAGAACAAGAGGAGAAGCATCAATGGCATCAAGAACAAGAGGAGAAGCATAGATGGCAACAAGAACAAGAGGAGAAGCATTGATGGCAACAGGAACAAGAGGAGAAGCATCAATGGCAACAAGAACAAGAGTAGAAGCATCAATGGCAACAGGAACAAGAGGAGAAGCATATATGGCAACAGGAACAAGAGGAAAAGCATCAATGGCAACAATAACAAGAGGAGAAGCATAGATGGCAACAGGAACAAGAGGAGAAGCATCAATGGCAACAGGAACAAGAGGAGAGGCATCAATGGCAACAAGAACAAGAGGAGAAGCATCAATTGCAACAAGAACAAGAGGAGAAGCATAGATGACAATAGGAACAAGAGGAGAAGCATCAATGGCAACTGGAACAAGAGGAGAAGCATCAATGGCAACAAGAACAAGAGGAGAAACATCAATGGCAACAGGAACAAGAGGAGAAGCATCAATGGCAACAAGAACAAGAGGAGAAGCATAGATGGCAATAGGAAAAAGAGGAGAAGCATCAATGGCAACAAGAACATGAGGAGAAGCATAGATGGCAACAGGAACAAGAGGAGAAGCATCAATGGCAACAAGAAAAAGAGAAGAAGCATCAATGGCAACAAGAACAAGAGGAGAAGCATCAATGGCAACAAGAACAATAGGAGAAGCATAGATGGCAACTGGAAAAAGAGGAGAAGCATCAATGGCAACAGGAACAAGAGGAGAAGCATCAATGGCAACAGGAACAAGAGGAGAAGCATCAATGGCAACAAGAAAAAGAGAAGAAGCATCAATGGCAACAAGAACAAGAGGAGAAGCATCAATGGCAACAAGAACAAGAGGAGAAGCATAGATGGCAACTGGAAAAAGAGGAGAAGCATCAATGGCAACAGGAACAAGAGGAGAAGCATCAATGGCAACAGGAACAAGAGGAGAAGCATAGATGGCAACTGGAAAAAGAGGAGAAGCATAGATGGCAACAGGAACAAGAGGAGAAGCAGCAATGGCAACAGGAACAAGAGGAGAAGCATCAATAGCAACAGGAACAAGAGGAGAAGCCTAGATGGCAACAGGAACAAGAGGAGAAGCATAGATGGCAACTGGAAAACGAGGAGAAGCATAGATGGCAACAGGAACAAGAGGAGAAGCAGCAATGGCAACAGGAACAAGAGGAGAAGCATCAATAGCAACAGGAACAAGAGGAGAAGCCTAGATGGCAACAGGAACAAGAGGAGAAGCATAGATGGCAACAGGAACAAGAGGAGAAGCACAAATGGCAACAGGAACAAGAGGGGAAGCTTCAATGGCAACAAGAACAAGAGGAGAAGCATCAATGGCAAAAAGAACAAGAGGAGAAGCATAGATGGCAACATGAACAAGAAGAGAAGCACCAATGGCAACAGGAACAAGAGGAGAAGCTTCAATGGCAACAAGAACAAGAGGAGAAGCATCAATGGCAAAAAGAACAAGAGGAGAAGCATAGATGGGAACAAGAACAAGAGGAGAAGCATAGATGGCAACAGGAGCAAGAGGAGAAGCATTAATGGCAACGGGAACAAGAGGAGAAGCATCAATGGCAACAAGAACAAGAGGAGAAGCCTAGATGGCAACAGGAACAAGAGGAGACGCATAGATGGCAACATGAACAAGAAGAGAAGCACCAATGGCAACAGGAACATGAGGAGAAGCTTCAATGGCAACAGGAACAAGAGGAGAAGCATCAATGGCAAAAAGAACAAGAGGAGAAGCATAGATGGGAATAAGAACAAGAGGAGAAGCATAGATGGCAACAGGAACAAGAGGAGAAGCATCAATGGCAACAGGAACAAGAGGAGAAGCATCAATGTCAACAAGAACAAGAGGAGAAGCATCAATGGCAACAAGAACAACAGGAGAAGTATAGATGGCAAGAGGAACAACAGGAGAAGCTTCAATAGGAACAGGAACAAGAGGAGAAGCATCAATGGCAACAAGAACAAGAGGAGAAGCATAGATGGGAACAAGAACAAGAGGAGAAGCATAGATGGCAACAGGAGCAAGAGGAGAAGCATTAATGGCAACAAGAACAAGAGGGGAAGCATCAATGGCAACAGGAACAAGAGGAGAAGCATCAATGGCAACAAGAACAAGAGGAGAAGCATCAATGGGAACAAAAACAAGAGGAGAAGCATAGATGGCAACAGGAACAAGAGGAGAAGCATCAATGGCAACAGGAACAAGAGGAGAAGCATCAATGTCAACAAGAACAAGAGGAGAAGCATCAATGGCAACAAGAACAACAGGAGAAGTATAGATGGCAAGAGGAACAACAGGAGAAGCTTCAATAGGAACAGGAACAAGAGGAGAAGCATCAATGGCAACAAGAACCAGAGGAGAAGCATAGATGGCAACCGGAAAAAGAGGAGAAGCATAGATGGCAACAGGAACAAGAGGAGAAGCAGCAATGGCAACAGGAACAAGAGGAGAAGCAGCATTGGCAACAGGAACAAGAGGAGACGCATAGATGGCAACAAGAACAAGAGGAGAAGCACCAATGGCAACGGAAACAAGAGAAGAAGCATCAATGGCAACAAGAACAAGAGGAGAAGCCTAGATGGCAACAGGAACAAGAGGAGACTCATAGATGGCAACAGAAACAAGAGGAGAAGCACCAATGGCAACAGAAACAAGAGGAGAAGCTTCAATGGCAACAAGAACAAGAGGAGAAGCATTAATGGCAAAATGGACAAGAGGAGAAGCATAGATGGCAACAAGAACAAGAGGAGAAGCATAGATGGCAACAGGAACAAGAGGAGAAGCATTAATGGCAACAAGAACAAGAGGAGAAGCATAGCATCAATGGCAACAGGAACAAGAGGAGAAGCATCAATGGCAACAAGTCAAGAGGAGAAGCATCAATGGCAACAAAAACAAGAGGAGAAGCATAGATGGCAACAGGAACAAGAGGAGAAGCATCAATGGCAACAGGAACAAGAAGAGAAGCATCGATGGCAACAAGAACAAGAGGCGAAGCATCAATGGCATGAAGAACAAGAGGAGAAGCATAGATGGCAATAGGAACAAGAGAAGAAGCATCAATGGCAACAGGAACAAGAGGAGAAGCATAGATGGCAATAGGAAAAAGAGGAGAAACATCAATGGCAACAAGAACAAGAGGAGAAGCATCAATGGCAACAAGAACAAGAGGAGAAGCATCAATGGCAACAAGAATAAGAGGAGAAGCATAGATGGCAATAGGAACAAGAGCAGAAGCTTCAATGGGAACAGGAACAAGAGGAGAAGCATCAATGGCAACAAGAACAAGAGTAGAAGCATCAATGGCAACAGGAACAAGAGGAGAAGCATCAATGGCAACAATAACAAGAGGAGAGGCGTCAATGACAACAAGAACAAGAGGAGAAGCATCAATGGCATCAAGAACAAGAGGAGAAGCATAGAGGGCAATAGAAACAAGAGGAGAAGCATCAATGGCAACAAGAACAAGAGTAGAAGCATCAATGGCAACAGGAACAAGAGGAAAAGCATCAATGGCAACAATAACAAGAGGAGATGCATAGATGGCAACAGGAACAAGAGGAGAAGCATCAATGGCAACAGGAACAAGAGGAGAGGCATCAATGGCAACAAGAACAAGAGGAGAAGCATCAATTGCAACAAGAACAAGAGGAGAAACATCAATGGCAACAGGAACAAGAGGAGAAGCATCAATGGCAACAAGAACAACAGGAGAAGCATCAATAGCAACAGGAACAAGAGGAGAAGCATCAATGGCAACAAGAGGAAAAGCATAGATGGCAACAGGAACAAGAGGAGACGCATAGATGGCAAAAGGAACAAGAGGAGAAGCACCAATGGCAACGGGAACAAGAGGAGAAGCATCAATGGCAACAAGAACAAGAGGAGAAGCCTAGATGGCAACAGGAACAAGAGGAGACGCATAGATGGCAACAGGAACAAGAGGAGAGGTTTCAATGGCAACAAGAACAAGAGGAGAAGCATCAATGGCAAAAAGAACAAGAGGAGAAGCATAGATGGGAACAAGAACAAGTGGAGAAGCATAGATGGCAACAGGAGCAAGAGGAGAAGCATTAATGGCAACAAGAACAAGAGGAGAAGCATCAATGGCAACAGGAACCAGAGGAGAAGCATCAATGGCAACAAGAACAAGAGGAGCAGCATCAATGGCAACAAAAACAAGAGGAGAAGCAAAAATGACAACAGGAACAAGAGGAGAAGCATCAATGGCAACAAGAACAAGAGGAGAAGCATCAATGGCAACAAGAACAAGAGGAGAAGCATAGATGGCAACAGGAACAAGAGGAGAAGCATCAATGGCAGCAAAAACAAGAGGAGAAGCAAAAATGGCAACAGGAACAAGAAGAGAAGCATCAATGGCAACAAGAACAAGAGGAGAAGCATAGATGGCAATATGAACAAGAGGGGAAGCATCAATGGCAACAGGAACAAGAGGAGAAGCATCAATGTCAACAAGAACAAGAGGAGAATCATCAATGGCAACAAGAACAAGAGGAGAAGTATCAATGGCAACAAGAACAAGAGGAGAAGCATAGATGGCAATAGGAACAAGAGGAGAAGCATCAATGGCAACAGGAACAAGAGGAGAAGCATCAATGGCAACAAGAACAACAGGAGAAGCATCAATGGCAACAAGAACAACACGAGAAGCATCAATGACAACAAGAACAAGAGGAGAAGCATAGATGGCAATAGGAACAACAGGAGAAGAGCTTCAATAGGAACAGGAACAAGAGGAGAAGCATCAATGGCAACAAGAACAAGAGGAGAAGCATAGATGGCAACCGGAAAAAGAGGAGAAGCATAGATGGCAACCGGAACAAGAGGAGAAGCAGCAATGGCAACAGGAACAAGAGGAGAAGCATCAATGGCAACAGGAACAAGAGGAGAAGCAGCAATGGCAACAGGAACAAGAGGAGAAGCATCAATGGCAACAAGAGGAAAAGCATAGGTGGCAACAGGAACAAGAGGAGACGCATAGATGGCAACAGGAACAAGAGGAGAAGCACCAATGGCAACGGGAACAAAAGGAGAAGCATCAATGGCAACAAGAACAAGAAGAGAAGCCTAGATGGCAACAGGAACAAGAGGAGACGCATAGATGGAAACAGGAACAAGAGGAGAAGCACCAATGGCAACAGAAACAAGAGGAGAAGCTTCAATGGCAACAAGAACAAGAGGAGAAGTATCAATGGCAAAAAGAACAAGAGGAGAAGCATAGATGGCAACAGGAACAAGAGGAGAAGCATTAATGGCAACAAGAACAAGAGGAGAAGCATCAATGGCGACAGGAACAAGAGGAGAAGCATCAATGGCAACAAGTCAAGAGGAGAAGCATCAATGGCAACAAAAACAAGAGGAGAAGCATAGATGGCAACAGGAACAAGAGGAGAAGCATCAATGGCAACAGGAACAAGAAGAGAAGCATCAACGGCAACAAGAACAAGAGGCGAAGCATCAATGGCAACAATAACAAGAGGAGAAGCATAGATGGAAATAGGAACAAGAGGAGAAGCATCAATGGCAACAGGAACATGAGGAGAAGCATCAATGTCAACAAGAACAAGAGGAGAAGCATCAATGGCAACAAGAACAACAGGAGAAGCATTAATGGCAACAAGTCAAGAGGAGAAGCATCAATGGCAACAAAAACAAGAGGAGAAGCATAGATGGCAACAGGAACAAGAGAAGAAGCACCAATGGCAACAGGAACATGAGGAGAAGCATCAATGTCAACAAGAACAAGAGGCGAAGCATCAATGGCAACAATAACAAGAGGAGAAGCATAGATGGCAACGGGAACAAGAGGAAAAGCATCAATGGCAACAATAACAAGAGGAGAGGCATCAATGGCAACAAGAACAAGAGGAGAAGCATCAATAGCATCAAGAACAAGAGGAGAAGCATCAATGGCAACAGGAACAAGAGGAGAAGCATAGATGGCAACAAGAACAAGAGGAGAAGCATTGATGGCAACAGGAACAAGAGGAGAAGCATCAATGGCAACAAGAACAAGAGTAGAAGCATCAATGGCAACAGGAACAAGAGGAAAAGCATCAATGGCAACAATAACAAGAGGAGAAGCATAGATGGCAACAGGAACAAGAGGAGAAGCATCAATGGCAACAGGAACAAGAGGAGAGGCATCAATGGCAACAAGAACAAGAGGAGAAGCATCAATGGCAACAGGAACAAGAGGAGAAGCATCAATGGCAACAAGAACAAGAGGAGAAGCATCAATGGCAACAGGAACAAGAGGAGAAGCATAGAGGGCAATAGAAACAAGAGGAGAAGCATCAATGGCAACAGGAACAAGAGGAGAAGCATCAATGGCAACAGGAACAAGAGGAGAAGCATCAATGGCAACAAGAACAAGAGGAGAAGCATAGATGGCAACAGGAACAAGAGGAGAAGCATAGATGGCAACAGGAACAAGAGGAGAAGCATCAATGGCAACAAGAACAAGAGGAGAAGCATAGATGGCAATAGGAACAAGAGGAGAAGCATCAATGGCAACAAGAACAAGAGGAGAAGCATAGATGGCAACAGGAACAAGAGGAGAGGCACAAATGGCAACAGGAACAAGAGGCGAAGCATCAATGGCAACAAGAACAAGAGGAGAAGCATAGATGGCAATAGGAACAAGAGGAGAAGCATCAATGGCAACAGGAACAAGAGGAGAAGCATAGATGGCAACAGGAACAAGAGGAGAAGCATCAATGGCAACAAGAACAAGAGGAGAAGCATAGATGACAATAGGAACAAGAGGAGAAGCATCAATGGCAACAGGAACAAGAGGAGAAGCATCAATGGCAACAGGAACAAGTGGAGAAGCATCAATGGCAACATGAACAAGAGGAGAAGCATCAATGGCAACAAGGACAAGAGAAGAAGCATCAATTGCAACAAGAACAAGAGGAGAAGCATAGATGACAATAGGAACAAGAGGAGAAGCATCAATGGCAACAGGATCACGAGGAGAAGCATCAATGGCAACAAGAACAAGTGGAGAAGCATGAATGGCAACAGGAACAAGAGGAGAAGCATCAATGGCAACAAGAACAAGAGGAGAAGCATAGATGGCAATAGGAACAAGAGGAGAAGCATCAATGGCAACAGGAACAAGAGGAGAACCATCAATGGCAACAAGAACAAGAGGAGAAACATCAATGGCAACAATAACACGGGGAGAAGCATCAATGGCAACAGGAACAAGAGGAGAAGCATAGAGGGCAATAGAAACAAGAGGAGAAGCATCAATGGCAACAGGAACAAGAGGAGAAGCATCAATGGCAACAGGAACAAGAGGAGAAGCATCAATGGCAACAAGAACAAGAGGAGAAGCATAGATGACAACAGGAACAAGAGGAGAAGCATAGATGGCAACAGGAACAAGAGGAGAAGCATCAATGGCAACAAGAACAAGAGGAGAAGCATAGATGGCAATAGGAACAAGAGGAGAAGCATCAATGGCAACAAGAACAAGAGGAGAAGCATAGATGGCAACAGGAACAAGAGGAGAAGCATAGATGGCAATAGGAACAAGAGGAGAAGCATCAATGGCAACAGGAACAAGAGGAGAAGCATTAATGGCAACAGGAACAAGAGGAGAAGCATCAATGGCAACAGGAACAAGAGGCGAAGCATCAATGGCAACAAGAACAAGAGGAGAAGCATAGAGGGCAATAGAAACAAGAGGAGAAGCATCAATGGCAACAGGAACAAGAGGAGAAGCATCAATGGCAACAGGAACAAGAGGAGAAGCATCAATGGCAACAAGAACAAGAGGAGAAGCATAGATGACAACAGGAACAAGAGGAGAAGCATAGATGGCAACAGGAACAAGAGGAGAAGCATCAATGGCAACAAGAACAAGAGGAGAAGCATAGATGGCAATAGGAACAAGAGGAGAAGCATCAATGGCAACAAGAACAAGAGGAGAAGCATAGATGGCAACAGGAACAAGAGGAGAAGCATAGATGGCAATAGGAACAAGAGGAGAAGCATCAATGGCAACAGGAACAAGAGGAGAAGCATTAATGGCAACAGGAACAAGAGGAGAAGCATCAATGGCAACAGGAACAATAGGCGAAGCATCAATGGCAACAAGAACAAGAGGAGAAGCATAGATGGCAATAGGAACAAGAGGAGAAGCATCAATGGCAACAAGAACAAGAGGAGAAGCATCAATGGCATCAAGAACAAGAGGAGAAGCATAGATGGCAACAGGAAGAAGAGGAGAAGCATCAATGGCAACAGGAACAAGAAGAGAAGCATCAATGGCCACAAGAACAAGAGGCGAAGCATCAACGTCAACAAGAACAAGAGGAGAAGCATCAATGGCAACAAGAACAACAGGAGAAGCATAGATGGCAATAGGAACAAGATGAGAAGCTTCAATGGGAACAGGAACAAGAGGAGAAGCATCAATGGCAACAAGAACAAGAGTAGAAGCATCAATGGCAACAGGAACAAGAGGAAAAGCATCAATGGCAACAAGAACAAGAGGAGAAGCATAGATGACAACAGGAACAAGAGGAGAAGCATAGATGGCAACAGGAACAAGAGGAGAAGCATCAATGGCAACAAGAACAAGAGGAGAAGCATAGATGGCAATAGGAACAAGAGGAGAAGCATCAATGGCAACAAGAACAAGAGGAGAAGCATAGATGGCAACAGGAACAAGAGGAGAGGCATCAATGGCAACAGGAACAAGAGGCGAAGCATCAATGGCAACAAGAACAAGAGGAGAAGCATAGATGGCAATAGGAACAAGAGGAGAAGCATCAATGGCAACAGGAACAAGAGGAGAAGCATAGATGGCAACAGGAACAAGAGGAGAAGCATCAATGGCAACAAGAACAAGAGGAGAAGCATAGATGACAATAGGAACAAGAGGAGAAGCATCAATGGCAACAGGAACAAGAGGAGAAGCATCAATGGCAACAGGAACAAGTGGAGAAGCATCAATGGCAACAGGAACAAGAGGAGAAGCATCAATGGCAACAAGGACAAGAGAAGAAGCATCAATTGCAACAAGAACAAGAGGAGAAGCATAGATGACAATAGGAACAAGAGGAGAAGCATCAATGGCAACAGGATCACGAGGAGAAGCATCAATGGCAACAAGAACAAGTGGAGAAGCATGAATGGCAACAGGAACAAGAGGAGAAGCATCAATGGCAACAAGAACAAGAGGAGAAGCATAGATGGCAATAGGAACAAGAGGAGAAGCATCAATGGCAACAGGAACAAGAGGAGAACCATCAATGGCAACAAGAACAAGAGGAGAAACATCAATGGCAACAATAACACAGGGAGAAGCATCAATGGCAACAGGAACAAGAGGAGAAGCATAGAGGGCAATAGAAACAAGAGGAGAAGCATCAATGGCAACAGGAACAAGAGGAGAAGCATCAATGGCAACAGGAACAAGAGGAGAAGCATCAATGGCAACAAGAACAAGAGGAGAAGCATTGATGACAACAGGAACAAGAGGAGAAGCATGGATGGCAACAGGAACAAGAGGAGAAGCATCAATGGCAACAAGAACAAGAGGAGAAGCATAGATGGCAATAGGAACAAGAGGAGAAGCATCAATGGCAACAAGAACAAGAGGAGAAGCATAGATGGCAACAGGAACAAGAGGAGAAGCATAGATGGCAATAGGAACAAGAGGAGAAGCATCAATGGCAACAGGAACAAGAGGAGAAGCATTAATGGCAACAGGAACAAGAGGAGAAGCATCAATGGCAACAGGAACAAGAGGCGAAGCATCAATGGCAACAAGAACAAGAGGAGAAGCATAGAGGGCAATAGAAACAAGAGGAGAAGCATCAATGGCAACAGGAACAAGAGGAGAAGCATCAATGGCAACAGGAACAAGAGGAGAAGCATCAATGGCAACAAGAACAAGAGGAGAAGCATAGATGACAACAGGAACAAGAGGAGAAGCATAGATGGCAACAGGAACAAGAGGAGAAGCATCAATGGCAACAAGAACAAGAGGAGAAGCATAGATGGCAATAGGAACAAGAGGAGAAGCATCAATGGCAACAAGAACAAGAGGAGAAGCATAGATGGCAACAGGAACAAGAGGAGAAGCATAGATGGCAATAGGAACAAGAGGAGAAGCATCAATGGCAACAGGAACAAGAGGAGAAGCATTAATGGCAACAGGAACAAGAGGAGAAGCATCAATGGCAACAGGAACAATAGGCGAAGCATCAATGGCAACAAGAACAAGAGGAGAAGCATAGATGGCAATAGGAACAAGAGGAGAAGCATCAATGGCAACAAGAACAAGAGGAGAAGCATCAATGGCAACAAGAACAAGAGGAGAAGCATCAATGGCATCAAGAACAAGAGGAGAAGCATAGATGGCATCAGGAAGAAGAGGAGAAGCATCAATGGCAACAGGAACAAGAAGAGAAGCATCAATGGCCACAAGAACAAGAGGCGAAGCATCAACGTCAACAAGAACAAGAGGAGAAGCATCAATGGCAACAAGAACAACAGGAGAAGCATAGATGGCAATAGGAACAAGATGAGAAGCTTCAATGGGAACAGGAACAAGAGGAGAAGCATCAATGGCAACAAGAACAAGAGTAGAAGCATCAATGGCAACAGGAACAAGAGGAAAAGCATCAATGGCAACAAGAACAAGAGGAGAAGCATAGATGACAACAGGAACAAGAGGAGAAGCATAGATGGCAACAGGAACAAGAGGAGAAGCATCAATGGCAACAAGAACAAGAGGAGAAGCATAGATGGCAATAGGAACAAGAGGAGAAGCATCAATGGCAACAAGAACAAGAGGAGAAGCATAGATGGCAACAGGAACAAGAGGAGAGGCATCAATGGCAACAGGAACAAGAGGCGAAGCATCAATGGCAACAAGAACAAGAGGAGAAGCATAGATGGCAATAGGAACAAGAGGAGAAGCATCAATGGCAACAGGAACAAGAGGAGAAGCATAGATGGCAACAGGAACAAGAGGAGAAGCATCAATGGCAACAAGAACAAGAGGAGAAGCATAGATGACAATAGGAACAAGAGGAGAAGCATCAATGGCAACAGGAACAAGAGGAGAAGCATCAATGGCAACAGGAACAAGTGGAGAAGCATCAATGGCAACAGGAACAAGAGGAGAAGCACCAATGGCAACAAGGACAAGAGAAGAAGCATCAATTGCAACAAGAACAAGAGGAGAAGCATAGATGACAATAGGAACAAGAGGAGAAGCATCAATGGCAACAGGATCACGAGGAGAAGCATCAATGGCAACAAGAACAAGTGGAGAAGCATGAATGGCAACAGGAACAAGAGGAGAAGCATCAATGGCAACAAGAACAAGAGGAGAAGCATAGATGGCAATAGGAACAAGAGGAGAAGCATCAATGGCAACAGGAACAAGAGGAGAACCATCAATGGCAACAAGAACAAGAGGAGAAACATCAATGGCAACAATAACACGGGGAGAAGCATCAATGGCAACAGGAACAAGAGGAGAAGCATAGAGGGCAATAGAAACAAGAGGAGAAGCATCAATGGCAACAGGAACAAGAGGAGAAGCATCAATGGCAACAGGAACAAGAGGAGAAGCATCAATGGCAACAAGAACAAGAGGAGAAGCATAGATGACAACAGGAACAAGAGGAGAAGCATGGATGGCAACAGGAACAAGAGGAGAAGCATCAATGGCAACAAGAACAAGAGGAGAAGCATAGATGGCAATAGGAACAAGAGGAGAAGCATCAATGGCAACAAGAACAAGAGGAGAAGCATAGATGGCAACAGGAACAAGAGGAGAAGCATAGATGGCAATAGGAACAAGAGGAGAAGCATCAATGGCAACAGGAACAAGAGGAGAAGCATTAATGGCAACAGGAACAAGAGGAGAAGCATCAATGGCAACAGGAACAAGAGGCGAAGCATCAATGGCAACAAGAACAAGAGGAGAAGCATAGATGGCAATAGGAACAAGAGGAGAAGCATCAATGGCAACAAGAACAAGAGGAGAAGCATCAATGGCAACAAGAACAAGAGGAGAAGCATCAATGGCATCAAGAACAAGAGGAGAAGCATAGATGGCAACAGGAAGAAGAGGAGAAGCATCAATGGCAACAGGAACAAGAAGAGAAGCATCAATGGCCACAAGAACAAGAGGCGAAGCATCAACGTCAACAAGAACAAGAGGAGAAGCATCAATGGCAACAAGAACAACAGGAGAAGCATAGATGGCAATAGGAACAAGATGAGAAGCTTCAATGGGAACAGGAACAAGAGGAGAAGCATCAATGGCAACAAGAACAAGAGTAGAAGCATCAATGGCAACAGGAACAAGAGGAAAAGCATCAATGGCAACAAGAACAAGAGGAGAAGCATAGATGACAACAGGAACAAGAGGAGAAGCATAGATGGCAACAGGAACAAGAGGAGAAGCATCAATGGCAACAAGAACAAGAGGAGAAGCATAGATGGCAATAGGAACAAGAGGAGAAGCATCAATGGCAACAAGAACAAGAGGAGAAGCATAGATGGCAACAGGAACAAGAGGAGAGGCATCAATGGCAACAGGAACAAGAGGCGAAGCATCAATGGCAACAAGAACAAGAGGAGAAGCATAGATGGCAATAGGAACAAGAGGAGAAGCATCAATGGCAACAGGGACAAGAGGAGAAGCATAGATGGCAACAGGAACAAGAGGAGAAGCATCAATGGCAACAAGAACAAGAGGAGAAGCATAGATGACAATAGGAACAAGAGGAGAAGCATCAATGGCAACAGGAACAAGAGGAGAAGCATCAATGGCAACAGGAACAAGTGGAGAAGCATCAATGGCAACAGGAACAAGAGGAGAAGCATCAATGGCAACAAGGACAAGAGAAGAAGCATCAATTGCAACAAGAACAAGAGGAGAAGCATAGATGACAATAGGAACAAGAGGAGAAGCATCAATGGCAACAGGATCACGAGGAGAAGCATCAATGGCAACAAGAACAAGTGGAGAAGCATGAATGGCAACAGGAACAAGAGGAGAAGCATCAATGGCAACAAGAACAAGAGGAGAAGCATAGATGGCAATAGGAACAAGAGGAGAAGCATCAATGGCAACAGGAACAAGAGGAGAAGCATCAATGGCAACAAGTCAAGAGGAGAAGCATCAATGGCAACAAAAACAAGAGGAGAAGCATAGATGGCAACAGGAACAAGAGGAGAAGCATCAATGGCAACAGGAACAAGAAGAGAAGCATCAACGGCAACAAGAACAAGAGGCGAAGCATCAATGGCAACAATAACAAGAGGAGAAGCATAGATGGAAATAGGAACAAGAGGAGAAGCATCAATGGCAACAGGAACATGAGGAGAAGCATCAATGTCAACAAGAACAAGAGGAGAAGCATCAATGGCAACAAGAACAACAGGAGAAGCATTAATGGCAACAAGTCAAGAGGAGAAGCATCAATGGCAACAAAAACAAGAGGAGAAGCATAGATGGCAACAGGAACAAGAGAAGAAGCACCAATGGCAACAGGAACATGAGGAGAAGCATCAATGTCAACAAGAACAAGAGGCAAAGCATCAATGGCAACAATAACAAGAGGAGAAGCATAGATGGCAACGGGAACAAGAGGAAAAGCATCAATGGCAACAATAACAAGAGGAGAGGCATCAATGGCAACAAGAACAAGAGGAGAAGCATCAATAGCATCAAGAACAAGAGGAGAAGCATCAATGGCAACAGGAACAAGAGGAGAAGCATAGATGGCAACAAGAACAAGAGGAGAAGCATTGATGGCAACAGGAACAAGAGGAGAAGCATCAATGGCAACAAGAACAAGAGTAGAAGCATCAATGGCAACAGGAACAAGAGGAAAAGCATCAATGGCAACAATAACAAGAGGAGAAGCATAGATGGCAACAGGAACAAGAGGAGAAGCATCAATGGCAACATGAACAAGAGGAGAGGCATCAATGGCAACAAGAACAAGAGGAGAAGCATCAATGGCAAAAGGAACAAGAGGAGAAGCATCAATGGCAACAAGAACAAGAGGAGAAGCATCAATGGCAACAGGAACAAGAGGAGAAGCATAGAGGGCAATAGAAACAAGAGGAGAAGCATCAATGGCAACAGGAACAAGAGGAGAAGCATCAATGGCAACAGGAACAAGAGGAGAAGCATCAATGGCAACAAGAACAAGAGGAGAAGCATAGATGGCAACAGGAACAAGAGGAGAAGCATAGATGGCAACAGGAACAAGAGGAGAAGCATCAATGGCAACAAGAACAAGAGGAGAAGCATAGATGGCAATAGGAACAAGAGGAGAAGCATCAATGGCAACAAGAGGAGAAGCATAGATGGCAACAGGAACAAGAGGAGAGGCATCAATGGCAACAGGAACAAGAGGCGAAGCATCAATGGCAACAAGAACAAGAGGAGAAGCATAGATGGCAATAGGAACAAGAGGAGAAGCATCAATGGCAACAGGAACAAGAGGAGAAGCATAGATGGCAACAGGAACAAGAGGAGAAGCATCAATGGCAACAAGAAAAAGAGGAGAAGCATAGATGACAATAGGAACAAGAGGAGAAGCATCAATGGCAACAGGAACAAGAGGAGAAGCATCAATGGCAACAGGAACAAGTGGAGAAGCATCAATGGCAACAGGAACAAGAGGAGAAGCATCAATGGCAACAAGGACAAGAGAAGAACCATCAATTGCAACAAGAACAAGAGGAGAAGCATAGATGACAATAGGAACAAGAGGAGAAGCATCAATGGCAACAGGATCACGAGGAGAAGCATCAATGGCAACAAGAACAAGTGGAGAAGCATGAATGGCAACAGGAACAAGAGGAGAAGCATCAATGGCAACAAGAACAAGAGGAGAAGCATAGATGGCAATAGGAACAAGAGGAGAAGCATCAATGGCAACAGGATCAAGAGGAGAACCATCAATGGCAACAAGAACAAGAGGAGAATCATCAATGGCAACAAGAACACGGGGAGAAGCATCAATGGCAACAGGAACAAGAGGAGAAGCATAGAGGGCAATAGAAACAAGAGGAGAAGCATCAATGGCAACAGGAACAAGAGGAGAAGCATCAATGGCAACAGGAACAAGAGGAGAAGCATCAATGGCAACAAGAACAAGAGGAGAAGCATAGATGACAACAGGAACAAGAGGAGAAGCATAGATGGCAACGGGAACAAGAGGAGAAGCATCAATGGCAACAAGAACAAGAGGAGAAGCATAGATGGCAATAGGAACAAGAGGAGAAGCATCAATGGCAACAAGAACAAGAGGAGAAGAATAGATGGCAACAGGAACAAGAGGAGAAGCATAGATGGCAATAGGAACAAGAGGAGAAGCATCAATGGCAACAGGAACAAGAGGAGAAGCATTAATGGCAACAGGAACAAGAGGAGAAGCATCAATGGCAACAGGAACAAGAGGCGAAGCATCAATGGCAACAAGAACAAGAGGAGAAGCATAGATGGCAATAGGAACAAGAGGAGAAGCATCAATGGCAACAAGAACAAGAGGAGAAGCATCAATGGCAACAAGAACAAGAGGAGAAGCATCAATGGCATCAAGAACAAGAGGAGAAGCATAGATGGCAACAGGAAGAAGAGGAGAAGCATCAATGGCAACAGGAACAAGAAGAGAAGCATCAATGGCCACAAGAACAAGAGGCGAAGCATCAACGTCAACAAGAACAAGAGGAGAAGCATCAATGGCAACAAGAACAACAGGAGAAGCATAGATGGCAATAGGAACAAGATGAGAAGCTTCAATGGGAACAGGAACAAGAGGAGAAGCATCAATGGCAACAAGAACAAGAGTAGAAGCATCAATGGCAACAGGAACAAGAGGAAAAGCATCAATGGCAACAATAACAAGAGGAGAGGCATCAATGGCAACAAGAACAAGAGGAGAAGCATCAATGGCATCAAGAACAAGAGGAGAAGCATAGAGGGCAATAGAAACAAGAGGAGAAGCATCAATGGCAACAGGAACAAGAGGAGAAGCATCAATGGCAACAGGAACAAGAGGAAAAGCATCAATGGCAACAATAACAAGAGGAGAAGCATAGATGGCAACAGGAACAAGAGGAGAAGCATCAATGGCAACAGGAACAAGAGGAGAGGCATCAATGGCAACAAGAACAAGAGGAGAAGCATCAATTGCAACAAGAACAAGGGGAGAAGCATAGATGACAATAGGAACAAGAGGAGAAGCATCAATGGCAACTAGAACAAGAGGAGAAGCATCAATGGCAACAAGAACAAGAGGAGAAACATCAATGGCAACAGGAACAAGAGGAGAAGCATCAATGGCAACAAGAACAAGAGGAGAAGCATCAATGGCAACAGGAACAAGAGGAGAAGCATAGAGGGCAATAGAAACAAGAGGAGAAGCATCAATGGCAACAGGAACAAGAGGAGAAGCATCAATGGCAACAGGAACAAGAGGAGAAGCATCAATGGCAACAAGAACAAGAGGAGAAGCATAGATGGCAACAGGAACAAGAGGAGAAGCATAGATGGCAACAGGAACAACAGGAGAAGCATCAATGGCAACAAGAACAAGAGGAGAAGCATCAATAGCAACAGGAACAAGAGGAGAAGCATCAATAGCAACAGGAACAAGAGGAGAAGCATCAATGGCAACAAGAACAAGAGGAGAAGCATAGATGGCAACAGGAACAAGAGGAGAAGCATAGATGGCAACAGGAACAACAGGAGAAGCATCAATGGCAACAAGAACAAGAGGAGAAGCATCAATAGCAACAGGAAAAAGAGGAGAAGCATCAATGGCAACAGGAACAAGAGGAGAAGCATAGATGGCAACAAGAACAAGAGGAGAAGCATAGGTGGCAACAGGAAGAAGAGGAGAAGCATCAAAGGCAACAAGAACAAGTGGAGAAGCATCAATGGCAACAGGAACAAGAGGAGACTCATCAATGGCAACAAGAACAAGTGGAGAAGCATCAATGGCAACAGGAACAAGAGGAGAAGCATAGATGGCAACAAGAGGAAAAGCATAGATGGCAACAGGAACAAGAGGAGAAGCATCAATGGCAACAGGAACAAGAGGAGAAGCATAGATGACAATAGGAACAAGAGGAGAAGCATCAATGGCAACAGGAACAAGAGGAGAAGCATCAATGGCAACAAGAACAAGTGGAGAAGCATCAATGGCAACAGGAACAAGAGGAGAAGCATCAATGGCAACAAGGACAAGAGAAGAAGCATCAATTGCAACAGGAACAAGAGGAGAAGCATAGATGACAATAGGAACAAGAGGAGAAGCATCAATGGCAACAGGATCAAGCGGAGAAGCATCAATGGCAACAAGAACAAGTGGAGAAGCATCAATGGCAACAGGAACAAGAGGAGAAGCATCAATGGCAACAAGAACAAGTGGGGAAGCATCAATGGCAACAGGAACAAGAGGAGAAGCATCAATGGCAACAAGAACAAGCGGAGAAGCATCAATGGCAACAAGAACAAGAGGAGAAGCATCAATGGCAACAGGAACAAGAGGAGAATCATCAATGGCAACAAGAACAAGAGGAGAAGCATCAATGGCAACAAGAACAAGAGGAGAAGCATAGATGGCAATAGGAAAAAAGAGGAGAAGCATAGATGGCAACAAGAACAAGAGGAGAAGCATCAATGGCAACAGGAACAAGAGGAGAAGCATCAATGGCAAAAAGAACAAGAGGAGAAGCATCAATGGCAACAAGAACAAGAGGAGAAGCATAGATGGCAACAGGAACAAGAGGAGACGCATCAATGGCAACAGGAACAAGAGGAGAAGGGAGAAGCATCAATGGCAACAAGAACAAGAGGAGAAGCATCAATGGCAACAGGAACAAGAGGAGAAGCATCAATGGCAACAAGAACAAGAGGAGAAGCATAGATGGCAATAGGAAAAAGAGGAGAAGCATAGATGGCAACAAGAACAAGAGGAGAAGCATCAATGGCAACAGGAACAAGAGGAGAAGCATCAATGGCAAAAAGAACAAGAGGAGAAGCATCAATGGCAACAGGAACAAGAGGAGAAGCATAGAGGGCAATAGAAACAAGAGGAGAAGCATCAATGGCAACAGGAACAAGAGGAGAAGCATCAATGGCAACAGGAACAAGAGGAGAAGCATCAATGGCAACAAGAACAAGAGGAGAAGCATAGATGGCAATAGGAACAAGAGGAGAAGCATCAATGTCTACAGGAACAAGAGGAGAGGCATCAATAGCAACAGGAACAAGAGGAGAAGCATCAATGGCAACAGGAACAAGAGGAAAAGCATCAATGGCAACAATAACAAGAGGAGAAGCATAGAGGGCAATAGAAACAGGAGGAGAAGCATCAATGGCAACAGGAACAAGAGGAGAAGCATCAATGGCAACAGGAACAAGAGGAAAAGCATCAATGGCAACAAGAACAAGAGGAGAAGCATCAATAGCAACCGGAACAAGAGGAGAAGCATCAATGGCAACAAGAACAAGAGTAGAAGCATCAATGGCAACAGGAACAAGAGGAAAAGCATCAATGGCAACAATAACAAGAGGAGAAGCATAGATGGCAACAGGAACAAGAGGAGAAGCATCAATGGCAACAGGAACAAGAGGAGAGGCATCAATGGCAACAAGAACAAGAGTAGAAGCATCAATGGCAACAGGAACAAGAGGAAAAGCATCAATGGCAACAATAACAAGAGAAGCATAGATGGCAACAGGAACAAGAGGAGAAGCATCAATGGCAACAGGAACAAGAGGAGAGGCATCAATGGCAACAAGAACAAGAGGAGAAGCATCAATGGCAACAAGAACAAGTGGAGAAGCATAGCTGGCAACAGGAACAAGAGGAGAAGCATCAATGGCCACAGGAACAAGAGGAGAAGCATCAATGGCAACAGGAACAAGAGGAGAAGCATTAATGGCAACAAGAACAAGAGGAGAAGCATTAATGGCAACAAGAACAAGAGGAGAAGCATAGAGGGCAATAGAAACAAGAGGAGAAGCATCAATGGCAACAGGAACAAGAGGAGAAGCATCAATGGCAACAGGAACAAGAGGAGAAGCATCAATGGCAACAAGAACAAGAGGAGAAGCATAGATGGCAATAGGAACAAGAGGAGAAGCATCAATGGCAACAGGAACAAGAGGAGAAGCATCAATGGCAACAAGAACAAGAGGAGAAACATCAATGGCAACAGGAACAAGAGGAGAAGCATCAATGGCAACAAGAACACGAGGAGAAGCATCAATGGCAACAGGAACAAGAGGAGAAGCATAGAGGGCAATAGAAACAAGAGGAGAAGCATCAATGGCAACAGGAACAAGAGGAGAAGCATCAATGGCAACAGGAACAAGAGGAGAAGCATCAATGGCAACAAGAACAAGAGGAGAAGCATAGATGGCAACAGGAACAAGAGGAGAAGCATAGATGGCAACAGGAACAAGAGGAGAAGCATCAATGGCAACAAGAACAAGAGGAGAAGCATAGATGGCAATAGGAACAAGAGGAGAAGCATCAATGGCAACAAGAACAAGAGGAGAAGCATAGATGGCAACAGGAACAAGAGGAGAAGCATAGATGGCAATAGGAACAAGAGGAGAAGCATCAATGGCAACAGGAACAAGAGGAGAAGCATCAATGGCAACAGGAACAAGAGGCGAAGCATCAATGGCAACAAGAACAAGAGGAGAAGCATAGATGGCAACGGGAACAAGAGGAAAAGCATCAATGGCAACAATAATAAGAGGAGAGGCATCAATGGCAACAAGAACAAGAGGAGAAGCATCAATGGCATCAAGAACAAGAGGAGAAGCATAGATGGCAACAAGAACAAGAGGAGAAGCATTGATGGCAACAGGAACAAGAGGAGAAGCATCAATGGCAACAAGAACAAGAGCAGAAGCATCAATGGCAACAGGAACAAGAGGAAAAGCATCAATGGCAACAATAACAAGGGGAGAAGCATAGATGACAATAGGAACAAGAGGAGAAGCATCAATGGCAACTGGAACAAGAGGAGAAGCATCAATGGCAACAAGAACAAGAGGAGAAACATCAATGGCAACAGGAACAAGAGGAGAAGCATCAATGGCAACAAGAACAAGTGGAGAAGCATCAATGGCAACAGGAACAAGAGGAGAAGCATAGAGGGCAATAGAAACAATAGGAGAAGCATCAATGGCAACAGGAACAAGAGGAGAAGCATCAATGGCAACAGGAACAAGAGGAGAAGCATAGAGGGCAACAGGAACAAGAGGAGAAGCATAGATGGCAACAGGAACAACAGGAGAAGCATCAATGGCAACAAGAACAAGAGGAGAAGCATCAATAGCAACAGGAACAAGAGGAGAAGCATCAATAGCAACAGGAACAAGAGGAGAAGCATCAATGTCAACAAGAACAAGAGGAGAAGCATAGGTGGCAACAGGAACAAGAGGAGAAGCATAGATGGCAACAGGAACAACAGGAGAAGCATCAATGGTAACAAGAGCAAGAGGAGAAGCATCAATAGCAACAGGAACAAGAGGAGAAGCATCAATGGCAACAGGAACAAGAGGAGAAGCATAGATGGCAATAGGAACAAGAGGAGAAGCATCAATGGCAACAAGAACAAGAGGAGAAGCATAGATGGCAACAGGAACAAGAGGAGAGGCATCAATGGCAACAGGAACAAGAGGCGAAGCATCAATGGCAACAAGAACAAGAGGAGAAGCATCAATGGCAACAGGAACAAGAGGAGAAGCATAGGTGGCAACAGGAAGAAGAGGAGAAGCATCAATGGCAACAAGAACAAGTGGAGAAGCATCAATGGCAACAGGAACAAGAGGAGAAGCATAGGTGGCAACAGGAAGAAGAGGAGAAGCATCAATGGCAACAAGAACAAGTGGAGAAGCATCAATGGCAACAGGAACAAGAGGAGACGCATCAATGGCAACAAGAACAAGTGGAGAAGCATCAATGGCAACAGGAACAAGAGGAGAAGCATAGATGGCAACAAGAGGAAAAGCATAGATGGCAACAGGAACAAGAGGAGAAGCATCAATGGCAACAGGAACAAGAGGAGAAGCATAGATGACAATAGGAACAAGAGGAGAAGCATCAATGGCAACAGGAACAAGAGGAGAAGCATCAATGGCAACAAGAACAAGTGGAGAAGCATCAATGGCAACAGGAACAAGAGGAGAAGCATCAATGGCAACAAGGACAAGAGAAGAAGCATCAATTGCAACAAGAACAAGAGGAGAAGCATAGATGACAATAGGAACAAGAGGAGAAGCATCAATGGCAACAGGATCAAGAGGAGAAGCATCAATGGCAACAAGAACAAGTGGAGAAGCATCAATGGCAACAGGAACAAGAGGAGAAGCATCAATGGCAACAAGAACAAGTGGGGAAGCATCAATGGCAACAGGAACAAGAGGAGAAGCATCAATGGCAACAGGAACAAGAGGAGAAGCATCAATGGCAACAGGAACAAGAGGAGAAGCATCAATGGCAACAAGAACAAGAGGAGAAGCATCAATGGCAACAGGAACAAGAGGAGAAGCATAGATGGCAATAGGAAAAAGAGGAGAAGCATCAATGGTAACAGGAACATGAGGAGAAGCATCAATGGCAACAGGAACAAGAGGAGAAGCATCAATGGCAACAAGTCAAGAGGAGAAGCATAGATGGGAACAAGAACAAGAGGAGAAGCATAGATGGCAACAGGAACAAGAGGAGAAGCATCAATGGCAACAGGAACAAGATGAGAAGCATCAATGGCAACAAGAACAAGAGGAGAAGCATTAATGGCAACAGGAACAAGAGGAGAAGCATCAATGGCAACAAGAACAAGAGGAGAAGCATAGATGGCAATAGGAAAAAGAGGAGAAGCATAGATGGCAACAAGAACAAGAGGAGATGCATCAATGGCAACAGGAATAAGAGGAGAAGCATCAATGGCAAAAAGAACAAGAGGAGAAGCATCAATGGCAACAAGTCAAGAGGAGAAGCATAGATGGGAACAAGAACAAGAGGAGAAGCATAGATGGCAACAGGAACAAGAGGAGAAGCATCAATGGCAACAGGAACAAGAGGAGAAGCATCAATGGCGTCAAGAACAAGAGGAGAAGCATCAATGGCAACAGGAACAAGAGGAGAAGCATCAATGGCAACAAGAACAAGAGGAGAAGCATCAATGGCAACAGGAACAAGAAGAGAAGCATCAATGGCAAAAAGAACAAGAGGAGAAGCATCAATGTCAACAAGTCAAGAGGAGAAGCATAGATGGGAACAAGAACAAGAGGAGAAGCATAGATGGCAACAGGAACAAGAGGAGAAGCATCAATGGCAACAGGAACAAGAGGAGAAGCATCAATGGCAACAAGAACAAGAGGAGAAGCATCAATGGAAACAGGAACAAGAGGAGAAGCATCAATGGCAACAAGAACAAGAGGAGAAGCATCAATGGCAACAGGAACAAGAGGAGAAGCATCAATGGCAACAAGAACAAGAGGAGAAGCATCAATGGCAACAGGAACAAGAGGAGAAGCATCAATGGCAAAAAGAACAAGAGGAGAAGCATCAATGGCAACAGGAACAAGAGGAGAAGCAACAATGGCAACAAGAACAAGAGGAGAAGCATAGATGGCAATAGGAAAAAGAGGAGAAGCATAGATGGCAACAGGAACAAGAGGAGAAGCATAGATGGGAACAAGAACAAGAGGAGAAGCACCAATGGCAAAAAGAACAAGAGGAGAAGCATCAATGGCAACAGGAACAAGAGGAGAAGCATCAATGGCAACAAGAACAAGAGGAGAAGCATACATGGCAATAGGAAAAAGAGGAGAAGCATAGATGGCAACAGGAACAAGAGGAGAAGCATAGATGGGAACAAGAACAAGAGGAGAAGCACCAATGGCAAAAAGAACAAGAGGAGAAGCATAGATGGCAACAAGAACAAGAGGAGAAGCATCAATGGCAACAGGAACAAGAGGAGAAGCATCAATGGCAACAAGAACAAGAGGAGAAGCATCAATGGCAACAGGAACAAGAGGAGAAGCATAAATGGCAACAAGAACAAGAGGAGAAGCATAGATGGCAGTAGGAAAAAGAGGAGAAGCATAGATGGCAACAGGAACAAGAGGAGAAGCATAGATGGGAACAAGAACAAGAGGAGAAGCACCAATGGCAAAAAGAACAAGACGAGAAGCATCAATGGCAACAGGAACAAGAGGAGAAGCATCAATGGCAACAAGAACAAGAGGAGAAGCATAGATGGCAATAGGAAAAAGTGGAGAAGCATAGATGGCAACAGGAACAAGAGGAGAAGCATAGATGGGAACAAGAACAAGAGGAGAAGCACCAATGGCAAAAAGAACAAGAGGAGAAGCATAGATGGCAACAAGAACAAGTGGGGAAGCATCAATGGCAACAGGAACAAGAGGGGAAGCATCAATGGCAACAAGAACAAGTGGGGAAGCATCAATGGCAACAGGAACAAGAGGAGAAGCATCAATGGCAACAGGAACAAGCGGAGAAGCATCAATGGCAACAAGAACAAGAGGAGAAGCATCAATGGCAACAGGAACAAGAGGAGAATCATCAATGGCAACAAGAACAAGAGGAGAAGCATCAATGGCAACAAGAACAAGAGGAGAAGCATAGATGGCAATAGGAAAAAGAGGAGAAGCATAGATGGCAGCAAGAACAAGAGGAGAAGCATCAATGGCAACAGGAACAAGAGGAGAAACATCAATGGCAACAAGAACAAGAGGAGAAGCAACAATGGCAACAAGAACAAGAGGAGAAGCATAGATGGCAATAGGAAAAAGAGGAGAAGCATAGATGGCAACAGGAACAAGAGGAGAAGCATAGATGGGAACAAGAACAAGAGGAGAAGCACCAATGGCAAAATGAACAAGAGGAGAAGCATCAATGGCAACAGGAACAAGAGGAGAAGCATCAATGGCAACAAGAACAAGAGGAGAAGCAACAATGGCAACAAGAACAAGAGGAGAAGCAACAATGGCAACAAGAACAAGAGGAGAAGCATAGATGGCAATAGGAAAAAGAGGAGAAGCATAGATGGCAACAGGAACAAGAGGAGAAGCATCAATGGCAACAGGAACAAGAGGAGAAGCATCAATGGCAAAAAGAACAAGAGGAGAAGCATCAATGGCAACAGGAACAAGAGGAGAAGCATAGAGGGCAATAGAAACAAGAGGAGAAGCATCAATGGCAACAGGAACAAGAGGGGAAGCATCAATGGCAACAGGAACAAGAGGAGAAGCATCAATGGCAACAAGAACAAGAGGAGAAGCATAGATGGCAATAGGAACAAGAGGAGAAGCATCAATGTCTACAGGAACAAGAGGAGAGGCATCAATGGCAACAGGAACAAGAGGAGAAGCATCAATGGCAACAGGAACAAGAGGAAAAGCATCAATGGCAACAAGAACACGAGGAGAAGCATTAATGGCAACAAGAACAAGAGGAGAAGCATAGAGGGCAATAGAAACAAGAGGAGAAGCATCAATGGCAACAGGAACAAGAGGAGAAGCATCAATGGCAACAGGAACAAGAGGAGAAGCATCAATGGCAACAAGAACAAGAGGAGAAGCATAGAGGGCAATAGAAACAAGAGGAGAAGCATCAATGGCAACAGGAACAAGAGGAGAAGCATCAATGGCTACAAGTACAAGAGTAGAAGCATCAATGGCAACAGGAACAAGAGGAAAAGCATCAATGGCAACAATAACAAGAGGAGAAGCATAGATGGCAACAGGAACAAGAGGAGAAGCATCAATGGCAACAGGAACAAGAGGAGAAGCATCAATGGCAACAAGAACAAGAGGAGAAGCATCAATGGCAACAAGAACAAGTGGAGAAGCATAGCTGGCAACAGGAACAAGAGGAGAAGCATCAATGGCAACAGGAACAAGAGGAGAAGCATCAATGGCAACAGGAACAAGAGGAGAAGCATTAATGGCAACAAGAACAAGAGGAGAAGCATTAATGGCAACAAGAACAAGAGGAGAAGCATAGAGGGCAATAGAAACAAGAGGAGAAGCATCAATGGCAACAGGAACAAGAGGAGAAGCATCAATGGCAACAGGAACAAGAGGAGAAGCACCAATGGCAAAATTAACAAGAGGAGAAGCATCAATGGCAACAGGAACAAGACGAGAAGCATCAATGGCAAAAAGAACAAGAGGAGAAGCATCAATGGCAACAAGTCAAGAGGAGAAGCATAGATGGGAACAAGAACAAGAACAAGAGGAGAAGCATAGATGGCAACAGGAACAAGAGGAGAAGCATCAATGGCAACAGGAACAAGAGGAGAAGGGAGAAGCATCAATGGCAACAAGAACAAGAGGAGAAGCATCAATGGCAACAGGAACAAGAGGAGAAGCATCAATGGCAACAAGAACAAGAGGAGAAGCATAGATGGCAATAGGAAAAAGATGAGAAGCATAGATGGCAACAAGAACAAGAGGAGAAGCATCAATGGCAACAGGAACAAGAGGAGAAGCATCAATGGCAAAAAGAACAAGAGGAGAAGCATCAATGGCAACAGGAACAAGAGGAGAAGCATAGAGGGCAATAGAAACAAGAGGAGAAGCATCAATGGCAACAGGAACAAGAGGGGAAGCATCAATGGCAACAAGAACAAGTGGGGAAGCATCAATGGCAACAGGAACAAGAGGAGAAGCATCAATGGCAACAGGAACAAGCGGAGAAGCATCAATGGCAACAAGAACAAGAGGAGAAGCATCAATGGCAACAGGAACAAGAGGAGAATCATCAATGGCAACAAGAACAAGAGGAGAAGCATCAATGGCAACAAGAACAAGAGGAGAAGCATAGATGGCAATAGGAAAAAGAGGAGAAGCATAGATGGCAACAAGAACAAGAGGAGAAGCATCAATGGCAACAGGAACAAGAGGAGAAACATCAATGGCAACAAGAACAAGAGGAGAAGCAACAATGGCAACAAGAACAAGAGGAGAAGCATAGATGGCAATAGGAAAAAGAGGAGAAGCATAGATGGCAACAGGAACAAGAGGAGAAGCATAGATGGGAACAAGAACAAGAGGAGAAGCACCAATGGCAAAATGAACAAGAGGAGAAGCATCAATGGCAACAGGAACAAGAGGAGAAGCATCAATGGCAACAAGAACAAGAGGAGAAGCAACAATGGCAACAAGAACAAGAGGAGAAGCAACAATGGCAACAAGAACAAGAGGAGAAGCATAGATGGCAATAGGAAAAAGAGGAGAAGCATAGATGGCAACAGGAACAAGAGGAGAAGCATCAATGGCAACAGGAACAAGAGGAGAAGCATCAATGGCAAAAAGAACAAGAGGAGAAGCATCAATGGCAACAGGAACAAGAGGAGAAGCATAGAGGGCAATAGAAACAAGAGGAGAAGCATCAATGGCAACAGGAACAAGAGGGGAAGCATCAATGGCAACAGGAACAAGAGGAGAAGCATCAATGGCAACAAGAACAAGAGGAGAAGCATAGATGGCAATAGGAACAAGAGGAGAAGCATCAATGTCTACAGGAACAAGAGGAGAGGCATCAATGGCAACAGGAACAAGAGGAGAAGCATCAATGGCAACAGGAACAAGAGGAAAAGCATCAATGGCAACAATAACAAGAGGAGAAGCATAGAGGGCAATAGAAACAGGAGGAGAAGCATCAATGGCAACAGGAACAAGAGGAAAAGCATCAATGGCAACAAGAACAAGAGGAGAAGCATCAATAGCAACCGGAACAAGAGGAGAAGCATTAATGGCAACAGGAACAAGAGGAGAAGCATCAATGGCAACAGGAACAAGAGGAGAAGCATTAATGGCACCAAGAACACGAGGAGAAGCATTAATGGCAACAAGAACAAGAGGAGAAGCATCAATGGCAACAGGAACAAGAGGAGAAGCATTAATGGCAACAAGAACACGAGGAGAAGCATTAATGGCAACAAGAACAAGAGGAGAAGCATAGAGGGCAATAGAAACAAGAGGAGAAGCATCAATGGCAACAGGAACAAGAGGAGAAGCATCAATGGCAACAGGAACAAGAGGAGAAGCATCAATGGCAACAAGAACAAGAGGAGAAGCATAGAGGGCAATAGAAACAAGAGGAGAAGCATCAATGGCAACAGGAACAAGAGGAGAAGCATCAATGGCTACAAGTACAAGAGTAGAAGCATCAATGGCAACAGGAACAAGAGGAAAAGCATCAATGGCAACAATAACAAGAGGAGAAGCATAGATGGCAACAGGAACAAGAGGAGAAGCATCAATGGCAACAGGAACAAGAGGAGAAGCATCAATGGCAACAAGAACAAGAGGAGAAGCATCAATGGCAACAAGAACAAGTGGAGAAGCATAGCTGGCAACAGGAACAAGAGGAGAAGCATCAATGGCAACAGGAACAAGAGGAGAAGCATCAATGGCAACAGGAACAAGAGGAGAAGCATTAATGGCAACAAGAACAAGAGGAGAAGCATTAATGGCAACAAGAACAAGAGGAGAAGCATAGAGGGCAATAGAAACAAGAGGAGAAGCATCAATGGCAACAGCAACAAGAGGAGAAGCATCAATGGCAACAGGAACAAGAGGAGAAGCACCAATGGCAAAATGAACAAGAGGAGAAGCATCAATGGCAACAGGAACAAGACGAGAAGCATCAATGGCAAAAAGAACAAGAGGAGAAGCATCAATGGCAACAAGTCAAGAGGAGAAGCATAGATGGGAACAAGAACAAGAACAAGAGGAGAAGCATAGATGGCAACAGGAACAAGAGGAGAAGCATCAATGGCAACAGGAACAAGAGGAGAAGGGAGAAGCATCAATGGCAACAAGAACAAGAGGAGAAGCATCAATGGCAACAGGAACAAGAGGAGAAGCATCAATGGCAACAAGAACAAGAGGAGAAGCATAGATGGCAATAGGAAAAAGATGAGAAGCATAGATGGCAACAAGAACAAGAGGAGAAGCATCAATGGCAACAGGAACAAGAGGAGAAGCATCAATGGCAAAAAGAACAAGAGGAGAAGCATCAATGGCAACAGGAACAAGAGGAGAAGCATAGAGGGCAATAGAAACAAGAGGAGAAGCATCAATGGCAACAGGAACAAGAGGAGAAGCATCAATGGCAACAGGAACAAGAGGAGAAGCATCAATGGCAACAAGAACAAGAGGAGAAGCATAGATGGCAATAGGAACAAGAGGAGAAGCATCAATGTCTACAGGAACAAGAGGAGAGGCATCAATGGCAACAGGAACAAGAGGAGAAGCATCAATGGCAACAGGAACAAGAGAAAAAGCATTGATGGCAACAATAACAAGAGGAGAAGCATAGAGGGCAATAGAAACAGGAGGAGAAGCATCAATGGCAACAGGAACAAGAGGAGAAGCATCAATGGCAACAGGAACAAGAGGAGAAGCATCAATGGCAACAGGAACCAGAGGAGAAGCATCAATGGCAACAAGAACAAGAGGAGCAGCATCAATGGCAACAAAAACAAGAGGAGAAGCAAAAATGACAACAGGAACAAGAGGAGAAGCATCAATGGCAACAAGAACAAGAGGAGAAGCATCAATGGCAACAAGAACAAGAGGAGAAGCATAGATGGCAACAGGAACAAGAGGAGAAGCATCAATGGCAGCAAAAACAAGAGGAGAAGCAAAAATGGCAACAGGAACAAGAAGAGAAGCATCAATGGCAACAAGAACAAGAGGAGAAGCATAGATGGCAATATGAACAAGAGGGGAAGCATCAATGGCAACAGGAACAAGAGGAGAAGCATCAATGTCAACAAGAACAAGAGGAGAATCATCAATGGCAACAAGAACAAGAGGAGAAGTATCAATGGCAACAAGAACAAGAGGAGAAGCATCAATGGCAACAGGAACCAGAGGAGAAGCATCAATGGCAACAAGAACAAGAGGAGCAGCATCAATGGCAACAAAAACAAGAGGAGAAGCAAAAATGACAACAGGAACAAGAGGAGAAGCATCAATGGCAACAAGAACAAGAGGAGAAGCATCAATGGCAACAAGAACAAGTGGAGAAGCATAGCTGGCAACAGGAACAAGAGGAGAAGCATCAATGGCAACAGGAACAAGAGGAGAAGCATCAATGGCAACAGGAACAAGAGGAGAAGCATTAATGGCAACAAGAACAAGAGGAGAAGCATTAATGGCAACAAGAACAAGAGGAGAAGCATAGAGGGCAATAGAAACAAGAGGAGAAGCATCAATGGCAACAGCAACAAGAGGAGAAGCATCAATGGCAACAGGAACAAGAGGAGAAGCACCAATGGCAAAATGAACAAGAGGAGAAGCATCAATGGCAACAGGAACAAGACGAGAAGCATCAATGGCAAAAAGAACAAGAGGAGAAGCATCAATGGCAACAAGTCAAGAGGAGAAGCATAGATGGGAACAAGAACAAGAACAAGAGGAGAAGCATAGATGGCAACAGGAACAAGAGGAGAAGCATCAATGGCAACAGGAACAAGAGGAGAAGGGAGAAGCATCAATGGCAACAAGAACAAGAGGAGAAGCATCAATGGCAACAGGAACAAGAGGAGAAGCATCAATGGCAACAAGAACAAGAGGAGAAGCATAGATGGCAATAGGAAAAAGATGAGAAGCATAGATGGCAACAAGAACAAGAGGAGAAGCATCAATGGCAACAGGAACAAGAGGAGAAGCATCAATGGCAAAAAGAACAAGAGGAGAAGCATCAATGGCAACAGGAACAAGAGGAGAAGCATAGAGGGCAATAGAAACAAGAGGAGAAGCATCAATGGCAACAGGAACAAGAGGAGAAGCATCAATGGCAACAGGAACAAGAGGAGAAGCATCAATGGCAACAAGAACAAGAGGAGAAGCATAGATGGCAATAGGAACAAGAGGAGAAGCATCAATGTCTACAGGAACAAGAGGAGAGGCATCAATGGCAACAGGAACAAGAGGAGAAGCATCAATGGCAACAGGAACAAGAGGAAAAGCATTGATGGCAACAATAACAAGAGGAGAAGCATAGAGGGCAATAGAAACAGGAGGAGAAGCATCAATGGCAACAGGAACAAGAGGAGAAGCATCAATGGCAACAGGAACAAGAGGAGAAGCATCAATGGCAACAGGAACCAGAGGAGAAGCATCAATGGCAACAAGAACAAGAGGAGCAGCATCAATGGCAACAAAAACAAGAGGAGAAGCAAAAATGACAACAGGAACAAGAGGAGAAGCATCAATGGCAACAAGAACAAGAGGAGAAGCATCAATGGCAACAAGAACAAGAGGAGAAGCATAGATGGCAACAGGAACAAGAGGAGAAGCATCAATGGCAGCAAAAACAAGAGGAGAAGCAAAAATGGCAACAGGAACAAGAAGAGAAGCATCAATGGCAACAAGAACAAGAGGAGAAGCATAGATGGCAATATGAACAAGAGGGGAAGCATCAATGGCAACAGGAACAAGACGAGAAGCATCAATGGCAAAAAGAACAAGAGGAGAAGCATCAATGGCAACAAGAACAAGAGGAGAAGCATCAATGGCAACAAGAACAAGAGGAGAAGCATAGATGGCAACAGGAACAAGAGGAGAAGCATCAATGGCAGCAAAAACAAGAGGAGAAGCAAAAATGGCAACAGCAACAAGAGGAGAAGCATCAATGGCAACAGGAACAAGAGGAGAAGCACCAATGGCAAAATGAACAAGAGGAGAAGCATCAATGGCAACAGGAACAAGACGAGAAGCATCAATGGCAAAAAGAACAAGAGGAGAAGCATCAATGGCAACAAGTCAAGAGGAGAAGCATAGATGGGAACAAGAACAAGAACAAGAGGAGAAGCATAGATGGCAACAGGAACAAGAGGAGAAGCATCAATGGCAACAGGAACAAGAGGAGAAGGGAGAAGCATCAATGGCAACAAGAACAAGAGGAGAAGCATCAATGGCAACAGGAACAAGAGGAGAAGCATCAATGGCAACAAGAACAAGAGGAGAAGCATAGATGGCAATAGGAAAAAGATGAGAAGCATAGATGGCAACAAGAACAAGAGGAGAAGCATCAATGGCAACAGGAACAAGAGGAGAAGCATCAATGGCAAAAAGAACAAGAGGAGAAGCATCAATGGCAACAGGAACAAGAGGAGAAGCATAGAGGGCAATAGAAACAAGAGGAGAAGCATCAATGGCAACAGGAACAAGAGGAGAAGCATCAATGGCAACAGGAACAAGAGGAGAAGCATCAATGGCAACAAGAACAAGAGGAGAAGCATAGATGGCAATAGGAACAAGAGGAGAAGCATCAATGTCTACAGGAACAAGAGGAGAGGCATCAATGGCAACAGGAACAAGAGGAGAAGCATCAATGGCAACAGGAACAAGAGGAAAAGCATTGATGGCAACAATAACAAGAGGAGAAGCATAGAGGGCAATAGAAACAGGAGGAGAAGCATCAATGGCAACAGGAACAAGAGGAGAAGCATCAATGGCAACAGGAACAAGAGGAGAAGCATCAATGGCAACAGGAACCAGAGGAGAAGCATCAATGGCAACAAGAACAAGAGGAGCAGCATCAATGGCAACAAAAACAAGAGGAGAAGCAAAAATGACAACAGGAACAAGAGGAGAAGCATCAATGGCAACAAGAACAAGAGGAGAAGCATCAATGGCAACAAGAACAAGAGGAGAAGCATAGATGGCAACAGGAACAAGAGGAGAAGCATCAATGGCAGCAAAAACAAGAGGAGAAGCAAAAATGGCAACAGGAACAAGAAGAGAAGCATCAATGGCAACAAGAACAAGAGGAGAAGCATAGATGGCAATATGAACAAGAGGGGAAGCATCAATGGCAACAGGAACAAGAGGAGAAGCATCAATGTCAACAAGAACAAGAGGAGAATCATCAATGGCAACAAGAACAAGAGGAGAAGTATCAATGGCAACAAGAACAAGAGGAGAAGCATCAATGGCAACAGGAACCAGAGGAGAAGCATCAATGGCAACAAGAACAAGAGGAGCAGCATCAATGGCAACAAAAACAAGAGGAGAAGCAAAAATGACAACAGGAACAAGAGGAGAAGCATCAATGGCAACAAGAACAAGAGGAGAAGCATCAATGGCAACAAGAACAAGAGGAGAAGCATAGATGGCAACAGGAACAAGAGGAGAAGCATCAATGGCAGCAAAAACAAGAGGAGAAGCAAAAATGGCAACAGGAACAAGAAGAGAAGCATCAATGGCAACAAGAACAAGAGGAGAAGCATAGATGGCAATATGAACAAGAGGGGAAGCATCAATGGCAACAGGAACAAGAGGAGAAGCATCAATGTCAACAAGAACAAGAGGAGAATCATCAATGGCAACAAGAACAAGAGGAGAAGTATCAATGGCAACAAGAACAAGAGGAGAAGCATAGATGGCAATAGGAACAAGAGGAGAAGCATCAATGGCAACAGGAACAAGAGGAGAAGCATCAATGGCAACAAGAACAACAGGAGAAGCATCAATGGCAACAAGAACAACACGAGAAGCATCAATGACAACAAGAACAAGAGGAGAAGCATAGATGGCAATAGGAACAACAGGAGAAGAGCTTCAATAGGAACAGGAACAAGAGGAGAAGCATCAATGGCAACAAGAACAAGAGGAGAAGCATAGATGGCAACCGGAAAAAGAGGAGAAGCATAGATGGCAACCGGAACAAGAGGAGAAGCAGCAATGGCAACAGGAACAAGAGGAGAAGCATCAATGGCAACAGGAACAAGAGGAGAAGCAGCAATGGCAACAGGAACAAGAGGAGAAGCATCAATGGCAACAAGAGGAAAAGCATAGGTGGCAACAGGAACAAGAGGAGACGCATAGATGGCAACAGGAACAAGAGGAGAAGCACCAATGGCAACGGGAACAAAAGGAGAAGCATCAATGGCAACAAGAACAAGAAGAGAAGCCTAGATGGCAACAGGAACAAGAGGAG
This sequence comes from Ambystoma mexicanum, assembly GCF_040938575.1. NCBI lineage: Eukaryota > Metazoa > Chordata > Amphibia > Caudata > Ambystomatidae > Ambystoma > Ambystoma mexicanum. Next base: position 27,540,406 of record NC_090931.1, read on the forward strand.
ACGCATAGATGGAAACAGGAACAAGAGGAGAAGCACCAATGGCAACAGAAACAAGAGGAGAAGCTTCAATGGCAACAAGAACAAGAGGAGAAGTATCAATGGCAAAAAGAACAAGAGGAGAAGCATAGATGGCAACAGGAACAAGAGGAGAAGCATCAATGGCAACAGGAACAAGAAGAGAAGCATCAACGGCAACAAGAACAAGAGGCGAAGCATCAATGGCAACAATAACAAGAGGAGAAGCATAGATGGAAATAGGAACAAGAGGAGAAGCATCAATGGCAACAGGAACATGAGGAGAAGCATCAATGTCAATAAGAACAAGAGGAGAAGCATCAATGGCAACAAGAACAACAGGAGAAGCATTAATGGCAACAAGTCAAGAGGAGAAGCATCAATGGCAACAAAAACAAGAGGAGAAGCATAGATGGCAACAGGAACAAGAGAAGAAGCACCAATGGCAACAGGAACATGAGGAGAAGCATCAATGTCAACAAGAACAAGAGGCGAAGCATCAATGGCAACAATAACAAGAGGAGAAGCATAGATGGCAACAGGAACAAGAGGAAAAGCATCAATGGCAACAATAACAAGAGGAGAGGCATCAATGGCAACAAGAACAAGAGGAGAAGCATCAATAGCATCAAGAACAAGAGGAGAAGCATCAATGGCAACAGGAACAAGAGGAGAAGCATAGATGGCAACAAGAACAAGAGGAGAAGCATTGATGGCAACAGGAACAAGAGGAGAAGCATCAATGGCAACAAGAACAAGAGTAGAAGCATCAATGGCAACAGGAACAAGAGGAAAAGCATCAATGGCAACAATAACAAGAGGAGAAGCATAGATGGCAACAGGAACAAGAGGAGAAGCATCAATGGCAACAGGAACAAGAGGAGAGGCATCAATGGCAACAAGAACAAGAGGAGAAGCATCAATGGCAACAGGAACAAGAGGAGAAGCATCAATGGCAACAAGAACAAGAGGAGAAGCATCAATGGCAACAGGAACAAGAGGAGAAGCATAGAGGGCAATAGAAACAAGAGGAGAAGCATCAATGGCAACAGGAACAAGAGGAGAAGCATCAATGGCAACAGGAACAAGAGGAGAAGCATCAATGGCAACAAGAACAAGAGGAGAAGCATAGATGGCAACAGGAACAAGAGGAGAAGCATAGATGGCAACAGGAACAAGAGGAGAAGCATCAATGGCAACAAGAACAAGAGGAGAAGCATAGATGGCAATAGGAACAAGAGGAGAAGCATCAATGGCAACAAGAACAAGAGGAGAAGCATAGATGGCAACAGGAACAAGAGGAGAGGCACAAATGGCAACAGGAACAAGAGGCGAAGCATCAATGGCAACAAGAACAAGAGGAGAAGCATAGATGGCAATAGGAACAAGAGGAGAAGCATCAATGGCAACAGGAACAAGAGGAGAAGCATAGATGGCAACAGGAACAAGAGGAGAAGCATCAATGGCAACAAGAACAAGAGGAGAAGCATAGATGACAATAGGAACAAGAGGAGAAGCATCAATGGCAACAGGAACAAGAGGAGAAGCATCAATGGCAACAGGAACAAGTGGAGAAGCATCAATGGCAACAGGAACAAGAGGAGAAGCATCAATGGCAACAAGGACAAGAGAAGAAGCATCAATTGCAACAAGAACAAGAGGAGAAGCATAGATGACAATAGGAACAAGAGGAGAAGCATCAATGGCAACAGGATCACGAGGAGAAGCATCAATGGCAACAAGAACAAGTGGAGAAGCATGAATGGCAACAGGAACAAGAGGAGAAGCATCAATGGCAACAAGAACAAGAGGAGAAGCATAGATGGCAATAGGAACAAGAGGAGAAGCATCAATGGCAACAGGAACAAGAGGAGAACCATCAATGGCAACAAGAACAAGAGGAGAAACATCAATGGCAACAATAACACGGGGAGAAGCATCAATGGCAACAGGAACAAGAGGAGAAGCATAGAGGGCAATAGAAACAAGAGGAGAAGCATCAATGGCAACAGGAACAAGAGGAGAAGCATCAATGGCAACAGGAACAAGAGGAGAAGCATCAATGGCAACAAGAACAAGAGGAGAAGCATAGATGACAACAGGAACAAGAGGAGAAGCATAGATGGCAACAGGAACAAGAGGAGAAGCATCAATGGCAACAAGAACAAGAGGAGAAGCATAGATGGCAATAGGAACAAGAGGAGAAGCATCAATGGCAACAAGAACAAGAGGAGAAGCATAGATGGCAACAGGAACAAGAGGAGAAGCATAGATGGCAATAGGAACAAGAGGAGAAGCATCAATGGCAACAGGAACAAGAGGAGAAGCATTAATGGCAACAGGAACAAGAGGAGAAGCATCAATGGCAACAGGAACAAGAGGCGAAGCATCAATGGCAACAAGAACAAGAGGAGAAGCATAGAGGGCAATAGAAACAAGAGGAGAAGCATCAATGGCAACAGGAACAAGAGGAGAAGCATCAATGGCAACAGGAACAAGAGGAGAAGCATCAATGGCAACAAGAACAAGAGGAGAAGCATAGATGACAACAGGAACAAGAGGAGAAGCATAGATGGCAACAGGAACAAGAGGAGAAGCATCAATGGCAACAAGAACAAGAGGAGAAGCATAGATGGCAATAGGAACAAGAGGAGAAGCATCAATGGCAACAAGAACAAGAGGAGAAGCATAGATGGCAACAGGAACAAGAGGAGAAGCATAGATGGCAATAGGAACAAGAGGAGAAGCATCAATGGCAACAGGAACAAGAGGAGAAGCATTAATGGCAACAGGAACAAGAGGAGAAGCATCAATGGCAACAGGAACAATAGGCGAAGCATCAATGGCAACAAGAACAAGAGGAGAAGCATAGATGGCAATAGGAACAAGAGGAGAAGCATCAATGGCAACAAGAACAAGAGGAGAAGCATCAATGGCATCAAGAACAAGAGGAGAAGCATAGATGGCAACAGGAAGAAGAGGAGAAGCATCAATGGCAACAGGAACAAGAAGAGAAGCATCAATGGCCACAAGAACAAGAGGCGAAGCATCAACGTCAACAAGAACAAGAGGAGAAGCATCAATGGCAACAAGAACAACAGGAGAAGCATAGATGGCAATAGGAACAAGATGAGAAGCTTCAATGGGAACAGGAACAAGAGGAGAAGCATCAATGGCAACAAGAACAAGAGTAGAAGCATCAATGGCAACAGGAACAAGAGGAAAAGCATCAATGGCAACAAGAACAAGAGGAGAAGCATAGATGACAACAGGAACAAGAGGAGAAGCATAGATGGCAACAGGAACAAGAGGAGAAGCATCAATGGCAACAAGAACAAGAGGAGAAGCATAGATGGCAATAGGAACAAGAGGAGAAGCATCAATGGCAACAAGAACAAGAGGAGAAGCATAGATGGCAACAGGAACAAGAGGAGAGGCATCAATGGCAACAGGAACAAGAGGCGAAGCATCAATGGCAACAAGAACAAGAGGAGAAGCATAGATGGCAATAGGAACAAGAGGAGAAGCATCAATGGCAACAGGAACAAGAGGAGAAGCATAGATGGCAACAGGAACAAGAGGAGAAGCATCAATGGCAACAAGAACAAGAGGAGAAGCATAGATGACAATAGGAACAAGAGGAGAAGCATCAATGGCAACAGGAACAAGAGGAGAAGCATCAATGGCAACAGGAACAAGTGGAGAAGCATCAATGGCAACAGGAACAAGAGGAGAAGCATCAATGGCAACAAGGACAAGAGAAGAAGCATCAATTGCAACAAGAACAAGAGGAGAAGCATAGATGACAATAGGAACAAGAGGAGAAGCATCAATGGCAACAGGATCACGAGGAGAAGCATCAATGGCAACAAGAACAAGTGGAGAAGCATGAATGGCAACAGGAACAAGAGGAGAAGCATCAATGGCAACAAGAACAAGAGGAGAAGCATAGATGGCAATAGGAACAAGAGGAGAAGCATCAATGGCAACAGGAACAAGAGGAGAACCATCAATGGCAACAAGAACAAGAGGAGAAACATCAATGGCAACAATAACACGGGGAGAAGCATCAATGGCAACAGGAACAAGAGGAGAAGCATAGAGGGCAATAGAAACAAGAGGAGAAGCATCAATGGCAACAGGAACAAGAGGAGAAGCATCAATGGCAACAGGAACAAGAGGAGAAGCATCAATGGCAACAAGAACAAGAGGAGAAGCATTGATGACAACAGGAACAAGAGGAGAAGCATGGATGGCAACAGGAACAAGAGGAGAAGCATCAATGGCAACAAGAACAAGAGGAGAAGCATAGATGGCAATAGGAACAAGAGGAGAAGCATCAATGGCAACAAGAACAAGAGGAGAAGCATAGATGGCAACAGGAACAAGAGGAGAAGCATAGATGGCAATAGGAACAAGAGGAGAAGCATCAATGGCAACAGGAACAAGAGGAGAAGCATTAATGGCAACAGGAACAAGAGGAGAAGCATCAATGGCAACAGGAACAAGAGGCGAAGCATCAATGGCAACAAGAACAAGAGGAGAAGCATAGAGGGCAATAGAAACAAGAGGAGAAGCATCAATGGCAACAGGAACAAGAGGAGAAGCATCAATGGCAACAGGAACAAGAGGAGAAGCATCAATGGCAACAAGAACAAGAGGAGAAGCATAGATGACAACAGGAACAAGAGGAGAAGCATAGATGGCAACAGGAACAAGAGGAGAAGCATCAATGGCAACAAGAACAAGAGGAGAAGCATAGATGGCAATAGGAACAAGAGGAGAAGCATCAATGGCAACAAGAACAAGAGGAGAAGCATAGATGGCAACAGGAACAAGAGGAGAAGCATAGATGGCAATAGGAACAAGAGGAGAAGCATCAATGGCAACAGGAACAAGAGGAGAAGCATTAATGGCAACAGGAACAAGAGGAGAAGCATCAATGGCAACAGGAACAATAGGCGAAGCATCAATGGCAACAAGAACAAGAGGAGAAGCATAGATGGCAATAGGAACAAGAGGAGAAGCATCAATGGCAACAAGAACAAGAGGAGAAGCATCAATGGCAACAAGAACAAGAGGAGAAGCATCAATGGCATCAAGAACAAGAGGAGAAGCATAGATGGCAACAGGAAGAAGAGGAGAAGCATCAATGGCAACAGGAACAAGAAGAGAAGCATCAATGGCCACAAGAACAAGAGGCGAAGCATCAATGGCAACAAGAACAACAGGAGAAGCATAGATGGCAATAGGAACAAGATGAGAAGCTTCAATGGGAACAGGAACAAGAGGAGAAGCATCAATGGCAACAAGAACAAGAGTAGAAGCATCAATGGCAACAGGAACAAGAGGAAAAGCATCAATGGCAACAAGAACAAGAGGAGAAGCATAGATGACAACAGGAACAAGAGGAGAAGCATAGATGGCAATAGGAACAAGAGGAGAAGCATCAATGGCAACAAGAACAAGAGGAGAAGCATAGATGGCAACAGGAACAAGAGGAGAGGCATCAATGGCAACAGGAACAAGAGGCGAAGCATCAATGGCAACAAGAACAAGAGGAGAAGCATAGATGGCAATAGGAACAAGAGGAGAAGCATCAATGGCAACAGGAACAAGAGGAGAAGCATAGATGGCAACAGGAACAAGAGGAGAAGCATCAATGGCAACAAGAACAAGAGGAGAAGCATAGATGACAATAGGAACAAGAGGAGAAGCATCAATGGCAACAGGAACAAGAGGAGAAGCATCAATGGCAACAGGAACAAGTGGAGAAGCATCAATGGCAACAGGAACAAGAGGAGAAGCATCAATGGCAACAAGGACAAGAGAAGAAGCATCAATTGCAACAAGAACAAGAGGAGAAGCATAGATGACAATAGGAACAAGAGGAGAAGCATCAATGGCAACAGGATCACGAGGAGAAGCATCAATGGCAACAAGAACAAGTGGAGAAGCATGAATGGCAACAGGAACAAGAGGAGAAGCATCAATGGCAACAAGAACAAGAGGAGAAGCATAGATGGCAATAGGAACAAGAGGAGAAGCATCAATGGCAACAGGAACAAGAGGAGAACCATCAATGGCAACAAGAACAAGAGGAGAAACATCAATGGCAACAATAACACGGGGAGAAGCATCAATGGCAACAGGAACAAGAGGAGAAGCAAGGAGGGCAATAGAAACAAGAGGAGAAGCATCAATGGCAACAGGAACAAGAGGAGAAGCATCAATGGCAACAGGAACAAGAGGAGAAGCATCAATGGCAACAAGAACAAGAGGAGAAGCATTGATGACAACAGGAACAAGAGGAGAAGCATGGATGGCAACAGGAACAAGAGGAGAAGCATCAATGGCAACAAGAACAAGAGGAGAAGCATAGATGGCAATAGGAACAAGAGGAGAAGCATCAATGGCAACAAGAACAAGAGGAGAAGCATAGATGGCAACAGGAACAAGAGGAGAAGCATAGATGGCAATAGGAACAAGAGGAGAAGCATCAATGGCAACAGGAACAAGAGGAGAAGCATTAATGGCAACAGGAACAAGAGGAGAAGCATCAATGGCAACAGGAACAAGAGGCGAAGCATCAATGGCAACAAGAACAAGAGGAGAAGCATAGAGGGCAATAGAAACAAGAGGAGAAGCATCAATGGCAACAGGAACAAGAGGAGAAGCATCAATGGCAACAGGAACAAGAGGAGAAGCATCAATGGCAACAAGAACAAGAGGAGAAGCATAGATGACAACAGGAACAAGAGGAGAAGCATAGATGGCAACAGGAACAAGAGGAGAAGCATCAATGGCAACAAGAACAAGAGGAGAAGCATAGATGGCAATAGGAACAAGAGGAGAAGCATCAATGGCAACAAGAACAAGAGGAGAAGCATAGATGGCAACAGGAACAAGAGGAGAAGCATAGATGGCAATAGGAACAAGAGGAGAAGCATCAATGGCAACAGGAACAAGAGGAGAAGCATTAATGGCAACAGGAACAAGAGGAGAAGCATCAATGGCAACAGGAACAATAGGCGAAGCATCAATGGCAACAAGAACAAGAGGAGAAGCATAGATGGCAATAGGAACAAGAGGAGAAGCATCAATGGCAACAAGAACAAGAGGAGAAGCATCAATGGCAACAAGAACAAGAGGAGAAGCATCAATGGCATCAAGAACAAGAGGAGAAGCATAGATGGCAACAGGAAGAAGAGGAGAAGCATCAATGGCAACAGGAACAAGAAGAGAAGCATCAATGGCCACAAGAACAAGAGGCGAAGCATCAATGGCAACAAGAACAACAGGAGAAGCATAGATGGCAATAGGAACAAGATGAGAAGCTTCAATGGGAACAGGAACAAGAGGAGAAGCATCAATGGCAACAAGAACAAGAGTAGAAGCATCAATGGCAACAGGAACAAGAGGAAAAGCATCAATGGCAACAAGAACAAGAGGAGAAGCATAGATGACAACAGGAACAAGAGGAGAAGCATAGATGGCAACAGGAACAAGAGGAGAAGCATCAATGGCAACAAGAACAAGAGGAGAAGCATAGATGGCAATAGGAACAAGAGGAGAAGCATCAATGGCAACAAGAACAAGAGGAGAAGCATAGATGGCAACAGGAACAAGAGGAGAGGCATCAATGGCAACAGGAACAAGAGGCGAAGCATCAATGGCAACAAGAACAAGAGGAGAAGCATAGATGGCAATAGGAACAAGAGGAGAAGCATCAATGGCAACAGGAACAAGAGGAGAAGCATAGATGGCAACAGGAACAAGAGGAGAAGCATCAATGGCAACAAGAACAAGAGGAGAAGCATAGATGACAATAGGAACAAGAGGAGAAGCATCAATGGCAACAGGAACAAGAGGAGAAGCATCAATGGCAACAGGAACAAGTGGAGAAGCATCAATGGCAACAGGAACAAGAGGAGAAGCATCAATGGCAACAAGGACAAGAGAAGAAGCATCAATTGCAACAAGAACAAGATGAGAAGCATAGATGACAATAGGAACAAGAGGAGAAGCATCAATGGCAACAGGATCACGAGGAGAAGCATCAATGGCAACAAGAACAAGTGGAGAAGCATGAATGGCAACAGGAACAAGAGGAGAAGCATCAATGGCAACAAGAACAAGAGGAGAAGCATAGATGGCAATAGGAACAAGAGGAGAAGCATCAATGGCAACAGGAACAAGAGGAGAACCATCAATGGCAACAAGAACAAGAGGAGAAACATCAATGGCAACAATAACACGGGGAGAAGCATCAATGGCAACAGGAACAAGAGGAGAAGCATAGAGGGCAATAGAAACAAGAGGAGAAGCATCAATGGCAACAGGAACAAGAGGAGAAGCATCAATGGCAACAGGAACAAGAGGAGAAGCATCAATGGCAACAAGAACAAGAGGAGAAGCATAGATGACAACAGGAACAAGAGGAGAAGCATGGATGGCAACAGGAACAAGAGGAGAAGCATCAATGGCAACAAGAACAAGAGGAGAAGCATAGATGGCAATAGGAACAAGAGGAGAAGCATCAATGGCAACAAGAACAAGAGGAGAAGCATAGATGGCAACAGGAACAAGAGGAGAAGCATAGATGGCAATAGGAACAAGAGGAGAAGCATCAATGGCAACAGGAACAAGAGGAGAAGCATTAATGGCAACAGGAACAAGAGGAGAAGCATCAATGGCAACAGGAACAAGAGGCGAAGCATCAATGGCAACAAGAACAAGAGGAGAAGCATAGATGGCAATAGGAACAAGAGGAGAAGCATCAATGGCAACAAGAACAAGAGGAGAAGCATCAATGGCAACAAGAACAAGAGGAGAAGCATCAATGGCATCAAGAACAAGAGGAGAAGCATAGATGGCAACAGGAAGAAGAGGAGAAGCATCAATGGCAACAGGAACAAGAAGAGAAGCATCAATGGCCACAAGAACAAGAGGCGAAGCATCAACGTCAACAAGAACAAGAGGAGAAGCATCAATGGCAACAAGAACAACAGGAGAAGCATAGATGGCAATAGGAACAAGATGAGAAGCTTCAATGGGAACAGGAACAAGAGGAGAAGCATCAATGGCAACAAGAACAAGAGTAGAAGCATCAATGGCAACAGGAACAAGAGGAAAAGCATCAATGGCAACAAGAACAAGAGGAGAAGCATAGATGACAACAGGAACAAGAGGAGAAGCATAGATGGCAACAGGAACAAGAGGAGAAGCATCAATGGCAACAAGAACAAGAGGAGAAGCATAGATGGCAATAGGAACAAGAGGAGAAGCATCAATGGCAACAAGAACAAGAGGAGAAGCATAGATGGCAACAGGAACAAGAGGAGAGGCATCAATGGCAACAGGAACAAGAGGCGAAGCATCAATGGCAACAAGAACAAGAGGAGAAGCATAGATGGCAATAGGAACAAGAGGAGAAGCATCAATGGCAACAGGGACAAGAGGAGAAGCATAGATGGCAACAGGAACAAGAGGAGAAGCATCAATGGCAACAAGAACAAGAGGAGAAGCATAGATGACAATAGGAACAAGAGGAGAAGCATCAATGGCAACAGGAACAAGAGGAGAAGCATCAATGGCAACAGGAACAAGTGGAGAAGCATCAATGGCAACAGGAACAAGAGGAGAAGCATCAATGGCAACAAGGACAAGAGAAGAAGCATCAATTGCAACAAGAACAAGAGGAGAAGCATAGATGACAATAGGAACAAGAGGAGAAGCATCAATGGCAACAGGATCACGAGGAGAAGCATCAATGGCAACAAGAACAAGTGGAGAAGCATGAATGGCAACAGGAACAAGAGGAGAAGCATCAATGGCAACAAGGACAAGAGGAGAAGCATAGATGGCAATAGGAACAAGAGGAGAAGCATCAATGGCAACAGGAACAAGAGGAGAACCATCAATGGCAACAAGAACAAGAGGAGAAACATCAATGGCAACAATAACACGGGGAGAAGCATCAATGGCAACAGGAACAAGAGGAGAAGCATAGAGGGCAATAGAAACAAGAGGAGAAGCATCAATGGCAACAGGAACAAGAGGAGAAGCATCAATGGCAACAGGAACAAGAGGAGAAGCATCAATGGCAACAAGAACAAGAGGCGAAGCATAGATGACAACAGGAACAAGAGGAGAAGCATGGATGGCAACAGGAACAAGAGGAGAAGCATCAATGGCAACAAGAACAAGAGGAGAAGCATAGATGGCAATAGGAACAAGAGGAGAAGCATCAATGGCAACAAGAACAAGAGGAGAAGCATAGATGGCAACAGGAACAAGAGGAGAAGCATAGATGGCAATAGGAACAAGAGGAGAAGCATCAATGGCAACAGGAACAAGAGGAGAAGCATTAATGGCAACAGGAACAAGAGGAGAAGCATCAATGGCAACAGGAACAAGAGGCGAAGCATCAATGGCAACAAGAACAAGAGGAGAAGCATAGATGGCAATAGGAACAAGAGGAGAAGCATCAATGGCAACAAGAACAAGAGGAGAAGCATCAATGGCAACAAGAACAAGAGGAGAAGCATCAATGGCATCAAGAACAAGAGGAGAAGCATAGATGGCAACAGGAAGAAGAGGAGAAGCATCAATGGCAACAGGAACAAGAAGAGAAGCATCAATGGCCACAAGAACAAGAGGCGAAGCATCAACGTCAACAAGAACAAGAGGAGAAGCATCAATGGCAACAAGAACAACAGGAGAAGCATAGATGGCAATAGGAACAAGATGAGAAGCTTCAATGGGAACAGGAACAAGAGGAGAAGCATCAATGGCAACAAGAACAAGAGTAGAAGCATCAATGGCAACAGGAACAAGAGGAAAAGCATCAATGGCAACAATAACAAGAGGAGAGGCATCAATGGCAACAAGAACAAGAGGAGAAGCATCAATGGCAACAAGAACAAGAGGAGAAGCATAGATGGCAACAGGAACAAGAGGAGAAGCATCAATGGCAGCAAAAACAAGAGGAGAAGCAAAAATGGCAACAGGAACAAGAAGAGAAGCATCAATGGCAACAAGAACAAGAGGAGAAGCATCAATGGCAACAAGAACAAGAGGAGAAGCATAGATGGCAATAGGAACAAGAGGAGAAGCATCAATGGCAACAGGAACAAGAGGAGAAGCATCAATGTCAACAAGAACAAGAGGAGAAGCATCAATGGCAACAAGAACAAGAGGAGAAGTATCAATGGCAACAAGAACAAGAGGAGAAGCATAGATGGCAATAGGAACAAGAGGAGAAGCATCAATGGCAACAGGAACAAGAGGAGAAGCATCAATGGCAACAAGAACAACAGGAGAAGCATCAATGGCAACAAGAACAACACGAGAAGCATCAATGACAACAAGAACAAGAGGAGAAGCATAGATGGCAATAGGAACAACAGGAGAAGAGCTTCAATAGGAACAGGAACAAGAGGAGAAGCATCAATGGCAACAAGAACAAGAGGAGAAGCATAGATGGCAACCGGAAAAAGAGGAGAAGCATAGATGGCAACCGGAACAAGAGGAGAAGCAGCAATGGCAACAGGAACAAGAGGAGAAGCATCAATGGCAACAGGAACAAGAGGAGAAGCAGCAATGGCAACAGGAACAAGAGGAGAAGCATCAATGGCAACAAGAGGAAAAGCATAGGTGGAAACAGGAACAAGAGGAGACGCATAGATGGCAACAGGAACAAGAGGAGAAGCACCAATGGCAACGGGAACAAGAGGAGAAGCATCAATGGCAACAAGAACAAGAAGAGAAGCCTAGATGGCAACAGGAACAAGAGGAGACGCATAGATGGAAACAGGAACAAGAGGAGAAGCACCAATGGCAACAGAAACAAGAGGAGAAGCTTCAATGGCAACAAGAACAAGAGGAGAAGCATCAATGGCAAAAAGAACAAGAGGAGAAGCATAGATGGCAACAGGAACAAGAGGAGAAGCATTAATGGCAACAAGAACAAGAGGAGAAGCATCAATGGCAACAGGAACAAGAGGAGAAGCATCAATGGCAACAAGTCAAGAGGAGAAGCATCAATGGCAACAAAAACAAGAGGAGAAGCATAGATGGCAACAGGAACAAGAGGAGAAGCATCAATGGCAACAGGAACAAGAAGAGAAGCATCAACGGCAACAAGAACAAGAGGCGAAGCATCAATGGCAACAATAACAAGAGGAGAAGCATAGATGGAAATAGGAACAAGAGGAGAAGCATCAATGGCAACAGGAACATGAGGAGAAGCATCAATGTCAACAAGAACAAGAGGAGAAGCATCAATGGCAACAAGAACAACAGGAGAAGCATTAATGGCAACAAGTCAAGAGGAGAAGCATCAATGGCAACAAAAACAAGAGGAGAAGCATAGATGGCAACAGGAACAAGAGAAGAAGCACCAATGGCAACAGGAACATGAGGAGAAGCATCAATGTCAACAAGAACAAGAGGCAAAGCATCAATGGCAACAATAACAAGAGGAGAAGCATAGATGGCAACGGGAACAAGAGGAAAAGCATCAATGGCAACAATAACAAGAGGAGAGGCATCAATGGCAACAAGAACAAGAGGAGAAGCATCAATAGCATCAAGAACAAGAGGAGAAGCATCAATGGCAACAGGAACAAGAGGAGAAGCATAGATGGCAACAAGAACAAGAGGAGAAGCATTGATGGCAACAGGAACAAGAGGAGAAGCATCAATGGCAACAAGAACAAGAGTAGAAGCATCAATGGCAACAGGAACAAGAGGAAAAGCATCAATGGCAACAATAACAAGAGGAGAAGCATAGATGGCAACAGGAACAAGAGGAGAAGCATCAATGGCAACATGAACAAGAGGAGAGGCATCAATGGCAACAAGAACAAGAGGAGAAGCATCAATGGCAAAAGGAACAAGAGGAGAAGCATCAATGGCAACAAGAACAAGAGGAGAAGCATCAATGGCAACAGGAACAAGAGGAGAAGCATAGAGGGCAATAGAAACAAGAGGAGAAGCATCAATGGCAACAGGAACAAGAGGAGAAGCATCAATGGCAACAGGAACAAGAGGAGAAGCATCAATGGCAACAAGAACAAGAGGAGAAGCATAGATGGCAACAGGAACAAGAGGAGAAGCATAGATGGCAACAGGAACAAGAGGAGAAGCATCAATGGCAACAAGAACAAGAGGAGAAGCATAGATGGCAATAGGAACAAGAGGAGAAGCATCAATGGCAACAAGAACAAGAGGAGAAGCATAGATGGCAACAGGAACAAGAGGAGAGGCATCAATGGCAACAGGAACAAGAGGCGAAGCATCAATGGCAACAAGAACAAGAGGAGAAGCATAGATGGCAATAGGAACAAGAGGAGAAGCATCAATGGCAACAGGAACAAGAGGAGAAGCATAGATGGCAACAGGAACAAGAGGAGAAGCATCAATGGCAACAAGAACAAGAGGAGAAGCATAGATGACAATAGGAACAAGAGGAGAAGCATCAATGGCAACAGGAACAAGAGGAGAAGCATCAATGGCAACAGGAACAAGTGGAGAAGCATCAATGGCAACAGGAACAAGAGGAGAAGCATCAATGGCAACAAGGACAAGAGAAGAAGCATCAATTGCAACAAGAACAAGAGGAGAAGCATAGATGACAATAGGAACAAGAGGAGAAGCATCAATGGCAACAGGATCACGAGGAGAAGCATCAATGGCAACAAGAACAAGTGGAGAAGCATGAATGGCAACAGGAACAAGAGGAGAAGCATCAATGGCAACAAGAACAAGAGGAGAAGCATAGATGGCAATAGGAACAAGAGGAGAAGCATCAATGGCAACAGGATCAAGAGGAGAACCATCAATGGCAACAAGAACAAGAGGAGAAACATCAATGGCAACAAGAACACGGGGAGAAGCATCAATGGCAACAGGAACAAGAGGAGAAGCATAGAGGGCAATAGAAACAAGAGGAGAAGCATCAATGGCAACAGGAACAAGAGGAGAAGCATCAATGGCAACAGGAACAAGAGGAGAAGCATCAATGGCAACAAGAACAAGAGGAGAAGCATAGATGACAACAGGAACAAGAGGAGAAGCATAGATGGCAACGGGAACAAGAGGAGAAGCATCAATGGCAACAAGAACAAGAGGAGAAGCATAGATGGCAATAGGAACAAGAGGAGAAGCATCAATGGCAACAAGAACAAGAGGAGAAGAATAGATGGCAACAGGAACAAGAGGAGAAGCATAGATGGCAATAGGAACAAGAGGAGAAGCATCAATGGCAACAGGAACAAGAGGAGAAGCATTAATGGCAACAGGAACAAGAGGAGAAGCATCAATGGCAACAGGAACAAGAGGCGAAGCATCAATGGCAACAAGAACAAGAGGAGAAGCATAGATGGCAATAGGAACAAGAGGAGAAGCATCAATGGCAACAAGAACAAGAGGAGAAGCATCAATGGCAACAAGAACAAGAGGAGAAGCATCAATGGCATCAAGAACAAGAGGAGAAGCATAGATGGCAACAGGAAGAAGAGGAGAAGCATCAATGGCAACAGGAACAAGAAGAGAAGCATCAATGGCCACAAGAACAAGAGGCGAAGCATCAACGTCAACAAGAACAAGAGGAGAAGCATCAATGGCAACAAGAACAACAGGAGAAGCATAGATGGCAATAGGAACAAGATGAGAAGCTTCAATGGGAACAGGAACAAGAGGAGAAGCATCAATGGCAACAAGAACAAGAGTAGAAGCATCAATGGCAACAGGAACAAGAGGAAAAGCATCAATGGCAACAATAACAAGAGGAGAGGCATCAATGGCAACAAGAACAAGAGGAGAAGCATCAATGGCATCAAGAACAAGAGGAGAAGCATAGAGGGCAATAGAAACAAGAGGAGAAGCATCAATGGCAACAGGAACAAGAGGAGAAGCATCAATGGCAACAGGAACAAGAGGAAAAGCATCAATGGCAACAATAACAAGAGGAGAAGCATAGATGGCAACAGGAACAAGAGGAGAAGCATCAATGGCAACAGGAACAAGAGGAGAGGCATCAATGGCAACAAGAACAAGAGGAGAAGCATCAATTGCAACAAGAACAAGGGGAGAAGCATAGATGACAATAGGAACAAGAGGAGAAGCATCAATGGCAACTGGAACAAGAGGAGAAGCATCAATGGCAACAAGAACAAGAGGAGAAACATCAATGGCAACAGGAACAAGAGGAGAAGCATCAATGGCAACAAGGACAAGAGGAGAAGCATCAATGGCAACAGGAACAAGAGGAGAAGCATAGAGGGCAATAGAAACAAGAGGAGAAGCATCAATGGCAACAGGAACAAGAGGAGAAGCATCAATGGCAACAGGAACAAGAGGAGAAGCATCAATGGCAACAAGAACAAGAGGAGAAGCATAGATGGCAACAGGAACAAGAGGAGAAGCATAGATGGCAACAGGAACAACAGGAGAAGCATCAATGGCAACAAGAACAAGAGGAGAAGCATCAATAGCAACAGGAACAAGAGGAGAAGCATCAATAGCAACAGGAACAAGAGGAGAAGCATCAATGGCAACAAGAACAAGAGGAGAAGCATAGATGGCAACAGGAACAAGAGGAGAAGCATAGATGGCAACAGGAACAACAGGAGAAGCATCAATGGCAACAAGAACAAGAGGAGAAGCATCAATAGCAACAGGAAAAAGAGGAGAAGCATCAATGGCAACAGGAACAAGAGGAGAAGCATAGATGGCAACAAGAACAAGAGGAGAAGCATAGGTGGCAACAGGAAGAAGAGGAGAAGCATCAAAGGCAACAAGAACAAGTGGAGAAGCATCAATGGCAACAGGAACAAGAGGAGACTCATCAATGGCAACAAGAACAAGTGGAGAAGCATCAATGGCAACAGGAACAAGAGGAGAAGCATAGATGGCAACAAGAGGAAAAGCATAGATGGCAACAGGAACAAGAGGAGAAGCATCAATGGCAACAGGAACAAGAGGAGAAGCATAGATGACAATAGGAACAAGAGGAGAAGCATCAATGGCAACAGGAACAAGAGGAGAAGCATCAATGGCAACAAGAACAAGTGGAGAAGCATCAATGGCAACAGGAACAAGAGGAGAAGCATCAATGGCAACAAGGACAAGAGAAGAAGCATCAATTGCAACAGGAACAAGAGGAGAAGCATAGATGACAATAGGAACAAGAGGAGAAGCATCAATGGCAACAGGATCAAGCGGAGAAGCATCAATGGCAACAAGAACAAGTGGAGAAGCATCAATGGCAACAGGAACAAGAGGAGAAGCATCAATGGCAACAAGAACAAGTGGGGAAGCATCAATGGCAACAGGAACAAGAGGAGAAGCATCAATGGCAACAAGAACAAGCGGAGAAGCATCAATGGCAACAAGAACAAGAGGAGAAGCATCAATGGCAACAGGAACAAGAGGAGAATTATCAATGGCAACAAGAACAAGAGGAGAAGCATCAATGGCAACAAGAACAAGAGGAGAAGCATAGATGGCAATAGGAAAAAAGAGGAGAAGCATAGATGGCAACAAGAACAAGAGGAGAAGCATCAATGGCAACAGGAACAAGAGGAGAAGCATCAATGGCAAAAAGAACAAGAGGAGAAGCATCAATGGCAACAAGAACAAGAGGAGAAGCATAGATGGCAACAGGAACAAGAGGAGAAGCATCAATGGCAACAGGAACAAGAGGAGAAGGGAGAAGCATCAATGGCAACAAGAACAAGAGGAGAAGCATCAATGGCAACAGGAACAAGAGGAGAAGCATCAATGGCAACAAGAACAAGAGGAGAAGCATAGATGGCAATAGGAAAAAGAGGAGAAGCATAGATGGCAACAAGAACAAGAGGAGAAGCATCAATGGCAACAGGAACAAGAGGAGAAGCATCAATGGCAAAAAGAACAAGAGGAGAAGCATCAATGGCAACAGGAACAAGAGGAGAAGCATAGAGGGCAATAGAAACAAGAGGAGAAGCATCAATGGCAACAGGAACAAGAGGAGAAGCATCAATGGCAACAGGAACAAGAGGAGAAGCATCAATGGCAACAAGAACAAGAGGAGAAGCATAGATGGCAATAGGAACAAGAGGAGAAGCATCAATGTCTACAGGAACAAGAGGAGAGGCATCAATAGCAACAGGAACAAGAGGAGAAGCATCAATGGCAACAGGAACAAGAGGAAAAGCATCAATGGCAACAATAACAAGAGGAGAAGCATAGAGGGCAATAGAAACAGGAGGAGAAGCATCAATGGCAACAGGAACAAGAGGAGAAGCATCAATGGCAACAGGAACAAGAGGAAAAGCATCAATGGCAACAAGAACAAGAGGAGAAGCATCAATAGCAACCGGAACAAGAGGAGAAGCATCAATGGCAACAAGAACAAGAGTAGAAGCATCAATGGCAACAGGAACAAGAGGAAAAGCATCAATGGCAACAATAACAAGAGGAGAAGCATAGATGGCAACAGGAACAAGAGGAGAAGCATCAATGGCAACAGGAACAAGAGGAGAGGCATCAATGGCAACAAGAACAAGAGTAGAAGCATCAATGGCAACAGGAACAAGAGGAAAAGCATCAATGGCAACAATAACAAGAGAAGCATAGATGGCAACAGGAACAAGAGGAGAAGCATCAATGGCAACAGGAACAAGAGGAGAGGCATCAATGGCAACAAGAACAAGAGGAGAAGCATCAATGGCAACAAGAACAAGTGGAGAAGCATAGCTGGCAACAGGAACAAGAGGAGAAGCATCAATGGCCACAGGAACAAGAGGAGAAGCATCAATGGCAACAGGAACAAGAGGAGAAGCATTAATGGCAACAAGAACAAGAGGAGAAGCATTAATGGCAACAAGAACAAGAGGAGAAGCATAGAGGGCAATAGAAACAAGAGGAGAAGCATCAATGGCAACAGGAACAAGAGGAGAAGCATCAATGGCAACAGGAACAAGAGGAGAAGCATCAATGGCAACAAGAACAAGAGGAGAAGCATAGATGGCAATAGGAACAAGAGGAGAAGCATCAATGGCAACAGGAACAAGAGGAGAAGCATCAATGGCAACAAGAACAAGAGGAGAAACATCAATGGCAACAGGAACAAGAGGAGAAGCATCAATGGCAACAAGAACACGAGGAGAAGCATCAATGGCAACAGGAACAAGAGGAGAAGCATAGAGGGCAATAGAAACAAGAGGAGAAGCATCAATGGCAACAGGAACAAGAGGAGAAGCATCAATGGCAACAGGAACAAGAGGAGAAGCATCAATGGCAACAAGAACAAGAGGAGAAGCATAGATGGCAACAGGAACAAGAGGAGAAGCATAGATGGCAACAGGAACAAGAGGAGAAGCATCAATGGCAACAAGAACAAGAGGAGAAGCATAGATGGCAATAGGAACAAGAGGAGAAGCATCAATGGCAACAAGAACAAGAGGAGAAGCATAGATGGCAACAGGAACAAGAGGAGAAGCATAGATGGCAATAGGAACAAGAGGAGAAGCATCAATGGCAACAGGAACAAGAGGAGAAGCATCAATGGCAACAGGAACAAGAGGCGAAGCATCAATGGCAACAAGAACAAGAGGAGAAGCATAGATGGCAACGGGAACAAGAGGAAAAGCATCAATGGCAACAATAACAAGAGGAGAGGCATCAATGGCAACAAGAACAAGAGGAGAAGCATCAATGGCATCAAGAACAAGAGGAGAAGCATAGATGGCAACAAGAACAAGAGGAGAAGCATTGATGGCAACAGGAGCAAGAGGAGAAGCATCAATGGCAACAAGAACAAGAGCAGAAGCATCAATGGCAACAGGAACAAGAGGAAAAGCATCAATGGCAACAATAACAAGGGGAGAAGCATAGATGACAATAGGAACAAGAGGAGAAGCATCAATGGCAACTGGAACAAGAGGAGAAGCATCAATGGCAACAAGAACAAGAGGAGAAACATCAATGGCAACAGGAACAAGAGGAGAAGCATCAATGGCAACAAGAACAAGTGGAGAAGCATCAATGGCAACAGGAACAAGAGGAGAAGCATAGAGGGCAATAGAAACAATAGGAGAAGCATCAATGGCAGCAGGAACAAGAGGAGAAGCATCAACGGCAACAGGAACAAGAGGAGAAGCATAGAGGGCAACAGGAACAAGAGGAGAAGCATAGATGGCAACAGGAACAACAGGAGAAGCATCAATGGCAACAAGAACAAGAGGAGAAGCATCAATAGCAACAGGAACAAGAGGAGAAGCATCAATAGCAACAGGAACAAGAGGAGAAGCATCAATGTCAACAAGAACAAGAGGAGAAGCATAGGTGGCAACAGGAACAAGAGGAGAAGCATAGATGGCAACAGGAACAACAGGAGAAGCATCAATGGTAACAAGAGCAAGAGGAGAAGCATCAATAGCAACAGGAACAAGAGGAGAAGCATCAATGGCAACAGGAACAAGAGGAGAAGCATAGATGGCAATAGGAACAAGAGGAGAAGCATCAATGGCAACAAGAACAAGAGGAGAAGCATAGATGGCAACAGGAACAAGAGGAGAGGCATCAATGGCAACAGGAACAAGAGGCGAAGCATCAATGGCAACAAGAACAAGAGGAGAAGCATCAATGGCAACAGGAACAAGAGGAGAAGCATAGGTGGCAACAGGAAGAAGAGGAGAAGCATCAATGGCAACAAGAACAAGTGGAGAAGCATCAATGGCAACAGGAACAAGAGGAGAAGCATAGGTGGCAACAGGAAGAAGAGGAGAAGCATCAATGGCAACAAGAACAAGTGGAGAAGCATCAATGGCAACAGGAACAAGAGGAGACGCATCAATGGCAACAAGAACAAGTGGAGAAGCATCAATGGCAACAGGAACAAGAGGAGAAGCATAGATGGCAACAAGAGGAAAAGCATAGATGGCAACAGGAACAAGAGGAGAAGCATCAATGGCAACAGGAACAAGAGGAGAAGCATAGATGACAATAGGAACAAGAGGAGAAGCATCAATGGCAACAGGAACAAGAGGAGAAGCATCAATGGCAACAAGAACAAGTGGAGAAGCATCAATGGCAACAGGAACAAGAGGAGAAGCATCAATGGCAACAAGGACAAGAGAAGAAGCATCAATTGCAACAAGAACAAGAGGAGAAGCATAGATGACAATAGGAACAAGAGGAGAAGCATCAATGGCAACAGGATCAAGAGGAGAAGCATCAATGGCAACAAGAACAAGTGGAGAAGCATCAATGGCAACAGGAACAAGAGGAGAAGCATCAATGGCAACAAGAACAAGTGGGGAAGCATCAATGGCAACAGGAACAAGAGGAGAAGCATCAATGGCAACAGGAACAAGAGGAGAAGCATCAATGGCAACAGGAACAAGAGGAGAAGCATCAATGGCAACAAGAACAAGAGGAGAAGCATCAATGGCAACAGGAACAAGAGGAGAAGCATAGATGGCAATAGGAAAAAGAGGAGAAGCATCAATGGTAACAGGAACATGAGGAGAAGCATCAATGGCAACAGGAACAAGAGGAGAAGCATCAATGGCAACAAGTCAAGAGGAGAAGCATAGATGGGAACAAGAACAAGAGGAGAAGCATAGATGGCAACAGGAACAAGAGGAGAAGCATCAATGGCAACAGGAACAAGATGAGAAGCATCAATGGCAACAAGAACAAGAGGAGAAGCATTAATGGCAACAGGAACAAGAGGAGAAGCATCAATGGCAACAAGAACAAGAGGAGAAGCATAGATGGCAATAGGAAAAAGAGGAGAAGCATAGATGGCAACAAGAACAAGAGGAGATGCATCAATGGCAACAGGAATAAGAGGAGAAGCATCAATGGCAAAAAGAACAAGAGGAGAAGCATCAATGGCAACAAGTCAAGAGGAGAAGCATAGATGGGAACAAGAACAAGAGGAGAAGCATAGATGGCAACAGGAACAAGAGGAGAAGCATCAATGGCAACAGGAACAAGAGGAGAAGCATCAATGGCGTCAAGAACAAGAGGAGAAGCATCAATGGCAACAGGAACAAGAGGAGAAGCATCAATGGCAACAAGAACAAGAGGAGAAGCATCAATGGCAACAGGAACAAGAGGAGAAGCATCAATGGCAAAAAGAACAAGAGGAGAAGCATCAATGGCAACAAGTCAAGAGGAGAAGCATAGATGGGAACAAGAACAAGAGGAGAAGCATAGATGGCAACAGGAACAAGAGGAGAAGCATCAATGGCAACAGGAACAAGAGGAGAAGCATCAATGGCAACAAGAACAAGAGGAGAAGCATCAATGGAAACAGGAACAAGAGGAGAAGCATCAATGGCAACAAGAACAAGAGGAGAAGCATCAATGGCAACAGGAACAAGAGGAGAAGCATCAATGGCAACAAGAACAAGAGGAGAAGCATCAATGGCAAAAAGAACAAGAGGAGAAGCATCAATGGCAACAGGAACAAGAGGAGAAGCAACAATGGCAACAAGAACAAGAGGAGAAGCATAGATGGCAATAGGAAAAAGAGGAGAAGCATAGATGGCAACAGGAACAAGAGGAGAAGCATAGATGGGAACAAGAACAAGAGGAGAAGCACCAATGGCAAAAAGAACAAGAGGAGAAGCATCAATGGCAACAGGAACAAGAGGAGAAGCATCAATGGCAACAAGAACAAGAGGAGAAGCATACATGGCAATAGGAAAAAGAGGAGAAGCATAGATGGCAACAGGAACAAGAGGAGAAGCATAGATGGGAACAAGAACAAGAGGAGAAGCACCAATGGCAAAAAGAACAAGAGGAGAAGCATAGATGGCAACAAGAACAAGAGGAGAAGCATCAATGGCAACAGGAACAAGAGGAGAAGCATCAATGGCAACAAGAACAAGAGGAGAAGCATCAATGGCAACAGGAACAAGAGGAGAAGCATAGATGGCAACAAGAACAAGAGGAGAAGCATAGATGGCAGTAGGAAAAAGAGGAGAAGCATAGATGGCAACAGGAACAAGAGGAGAAGCATAGATGGGAACAAGAACAAGAGGAGAAGCACCAATGGCAAAAAGAACAAGAGGAGAAGCATCAATGGCAACAGGAACAAGAGGAGAAGCATCAATGGCAACAAGAACAAGAGGAGAAGCATAGATGGCAATAGGAAAAAGTGGAGAAGCATAGATGGCAACAGGAACAAGAGGAGAAGCATAGATGGGAACAAGAACAAGAGGAGAAGCACCAATGGCAAAAAGAACAAGAGGAGAAGCATAGATGGCAACAAGAACAAGTGGGGAAGCATCAATGGCAACAGGAACAAGAGGGGAAGCATCAATGGCAACAAGAACAAGTGGGGAAGCATCAATGGCAACAGGAACAAGAGGAGAAGCATCAATGGCAACAGGAACAAGCGGAGAAGCATCAATGGCAACAAGAACAAGAGGAGAAGCATCAATGGCAACAGGAACAAGAGGAGAATCATCAATGGCAACAAGAACAAGAGGAGAAGCATCAATGGCAACAAGAACAAGAGGAGAAGCATAGATGGCAATAGGAAAAAGAGGAGAAGCATAGATGGCAGCAAGAACAAGAGGAGAAGCATCAATGGCAACAGGAACAAGAGGAGAAACATCAATGGCAACAAGAACAAGAGGAGAAGCAACAATGGCAACAAGAACAAGAGGAGAAGCATAGATGGCAATAGGAAAAAGAGGAGAATCATAGATGGCAACAGGAACAAGAGGAGAAGCATAGATGGGAACAAGAACAAGAGGAGAAGCACCAATGGCAAAATGAACAAGAGGAGAAGCATCAATGGCAACAGGAACAAGAGGAGAAGCATCAATGGCAACAAGAACAAGAGGAGAAGCAACAATGGCAACAAGAACAAGAGGAGAAGCAACAATGGCAACAAGAACAAGAGGAGAAGCATAGATGGCAATAGGAAAAAGAGGAGAAGCATAGATGGCAACAGGAACAAGAGGAGAAGCATCAATGGCAACAGGAACAAGAGGAGAAGCATCAATGGCAAAAAGAACAAGAGGAGAAGCATCAATGGCAACAGGAACAAGAGGAGAAGCATAGAGGGCAATAGAAACAAGAGGAGAAGCATCAATGGCAACAGGAACAAGAGGGGAAGCATCAATGGCAACAGGAACAAGAGGAGAAGCATCAATGGCAACAAGAACAAGAGGAGAAGCATAGATGGCAATAGGAACAAGAGGAGAAGCATCAATGTCTACAGGAACAAGAGGAGAGGCATCAATGGCAACAGGAACAAGAGGAGAAGCATCAATGGCAACAGGAACAAGAGGAAAAGCATCAATGGCAACAAGAACACGAGGAGAAGCATTAATGGCAACAAGAACAAGAGGAGAAGCATAGAGGGCAATAGAAACAAGAGGAGAAGCATCAATGGCAACAGGAACAAGAGGAGAAGCATCAATGGCAACAGGAACAAGAGGAGAAGCATCAATGGCAACAAGAACAAGAGGAGAAGCATAGAGGGCAATAGAAACAAGAGGAGAAGCATCAATGGCAACAGGAACAAGAGGAGAAGCATCAATGGCTACAAGTACAAGAGTAGAAGCATCAATGGCAACAGGAACAAGAGGAAAAGCATCAATGGCAACAATAACAAGAGGAGAAGCATAGATGGCAACAGGAACAAGAGGAGAAGCATCAATGGCAACAGGAACAAGAGGAGAAGCATCAATGGCAACAAGAACAAGAGGAGAAGCATCAATGGCAACACGAACAAGTGGAGAAGCATAGCTGGCAACAGGAACAAGAGGAGAAGCATCAATGGCAACAGGAACAAGAGGAGAAGCATCAATGGCAACAGGAACAAGAGGAGAAGCATTAATGGCAACAAGAACAAGAGGAGAAGCATTAATGGCAACAAGAACAAGAGGAGAAGCATAGAGGGCAATAGAAACAAGAGGAGAAGCATCAATGGCAACAGGAACAAGAGGAGAAGCATCAATGGCAACAGGAACAAGAGGAGAAGCACCAATGGCAAAATGAACAAGAGGAGAAGCATCAATGGCAACAGGAACAAGACGAGAAGCATCAATGGCAAAAAGAACAAGAGGAGAAGCATCAATGGCAACAAGTCAAGAGGAGAAGCATAGATGGGAACAAGAACAAGAACAAGAGGAGAAGCATAGATGGCAACAGGAACAAGAGGAGAAGCATCAATGGCAACAGGAACAAGAGGAGAAGGGAGAAGCATCAATGGCAACAAGAACAAGAGGAGAAGCATCAATGGCAACAGGAACAAGAGGAGAAGCATCAATGGCAACAAGAACAAGAGGAGAAGCATAGATGGCAATAGGAAAAAGATGAGAAGCATAGATGGCAACAAGAACAAGAGGAGAAGCATCAATGGCAACAGGAACAAGAGGAGAAGCATCAATGGCAAAAAGAACAAGAGGAGAAGCATCAATGGCAACAGGAACAAGAGGAGAAGCATAGAGGGCAATAGAAACAAGAGGAGAAGCATCAATGGCAACAGGAACAAGAGGGGAAGCATCAATGGCAACAAGAACAAGTGGGGAAGCATCAATGGCAACAGGAACAAGAGGAGAAGCATCAATGGCAACAGGAACAAGCGGAGAAGCATCAATGGCAACAAGAACAAGAGGAGAAGCATCAATGGCAACAGGAACAAGAGGAGAATCATCAATGGCAACAAGAACAAGAGGAGAAGCATCAATGGCAACAAGAACAAGAGGAGAAGCATAGATGGCAATAGGAAAAAGAGGAGAAGCATAGATGGCAACAAGAACAAGAGGAGAAGCATCAATGGCAACAGGAACAAGAGGAGAAACATCAATGGCAACAAGAACAAGAGGAGAAGCAACAATGGCAACAAGAACAAGAGGAGAAGCATAGATGGCAATAGGAAAAAGAGGAGAAGCATAGATGGCAACAGGAACAAGAGGAGAAGCATAGATGGGAACAAGAACAAGAGGAGAAGCACCAATGGCAAAATGAACAAGAGGAGAAGCATCAATGGCAACAGGAACAAGAGGAGAAGCATCAATGGCAACAAGAACAAGAGGAGAAGCAACAATGGCAACAAGAACAAGAGGAGAAGCAACAATGGCAACAAGAACAAGAGGAGAAGCATAGATGGCAATAGGAAAAAGAGGAGAAGCATAGATGGCAACAGGAACAAGAGGAGAAGCATCAATGGCAACAGGAACAAGAGGAGAAGCATCAATGGCAAAAAGAACAAGAGGAGAAGCATCAATGGCAACAGGAACAAGAGGAGAAGCATAGAGGGCAATAGAAACAAGAGGAGAAGCATCAATGGCAACAGGAACAAGAGGGGAAGCATCAATGGCAACAGGAACAAGAGGAGAAGCATCAATGGCAACAAGAACAAGAGGAGAAGCATAGATGGCAATAGGAACAAGAGGAGAAGCCTCAATGTCTACAGGAACAAGAGGAGAGGCATCAATGGCAACAGGAACAAGAGGAGAAGCATCAATGGCAACAGGAACAAGAGGAAAAGCATCAATGGCAACAATAACAAGAGGAGAAGCATAGAGGGCAATAGAAACAGGAGGAGAAGCATCAATGGCAACAGGAACAAGAGGAAAAGCATCAATGGCAACAAGAACAAGAGGAGAAGCATCAATAGCAACCGGAACAAGAGGAGAAGCATTAATGGCAACAGGAACAAGAGGAGAAGCATCAATGGCAACAGGAACAAGAGGAGAAGCATTAATGGCACCAAGAACACGAGGAGAAGCATTAATGGCAACAAGAACAAGAGGAGAAGCATCAATGGCAACAGGAACAAGAGGAGAAGCATTAATGGCAACAAGAACACGAGGAGAAGCATTAATGGCAACAAGAACAAGAGGAGAAGCATAGAGGGCAATAGAAACAAGAGGAGAAGCATCAATGGCAACAGGAACAAGAGGAGAAGCATCAATGGCAACAGGAACAAGAGGAGAAGCATCAATGGCAACAAGAACAAGAGGAGAAGCATAGAGGGCAATAGAAACAAGAGGAGAAGCATCAATGGCAACAGGAACAAGAGGAGAAGCATCAATGGCTACAAGTACAAGAGTAGAAGCATCAATGGCAACAGGAACAAGAGGAAAAGCATCAATGGCAACAATAACAAGAGGAGAAGCATAGATGGCAACAGGAACAAGAGGAGAAGCATCAATGGCAACAGGAACAAGAGGAGAAGCATCAATGGCAACAAGAACAAGAGGAGAAGCATCAATGGCAACAAGAACAAGTGGAGAAGCATAGCTGGCAACAGGAACAAGAGGAGAAGCATCAATGGCAACAGGAACAAGAGGAGAAGCATCAATGGCAACAGGAACAAGAGGAGAAGCATTAATGGCAACAAGAACAAGAGGAGAAGCATTAATGGCAACAAGAACAAGAGGAGAAGCATAGAGGGCAATAGAAACAAGAGGAGAAGCATCAATGGCAACAGGAACAAGAGGAGAAGCATCAATGGCAACAGGAACAAGAGGAGAAGCACCAATGGCAAAATGAACAAGAGGAGAAGCATCAATGGCAACAGGAACAAGACGAGAAGCATCAATGGCAAAAAGAACAAGAGGAGAAGCATCAATGGCAACAAGTCAAGAGGAGAAGCATAGATGGGAACAAGAACAAGAACAAGAGGAGAAGCATAGATGGCAACAGGAACAAGAGGAGAAGCATCAATGGCAACAGGAACAAGAGGAGAAGGGAGAAGCATCAATGGCAACAAGAACAAGAGGAGAAGCATCAATGGCAACAGGAACAAGAGGAGAAGCATCAATGGCAACAAGAACAAGAGGAGAAGCATAGATGGCAATAGGAAAAAGATGAGAAGCATAGATGGCAACAAGAACAAGAGGAGAAGCATCAATGGCAACAGGAACAAGAGGAGAAGCATCAATGGCAAAAAGAACAAGAGGAGAAGCATCAATGGCAACAGGAACAAGAGGAGAAGCATAGAGGGCAATAGAAACAAGAGGAGAAGCATCAATGGCAACAGGAACAAGAGGAGAAGCATCAATGGCAACAGGAACAAGAGGAGAAGCATCAATGGCAACAAGAACAAGAGGAGAAGCATAGATGGCAATAGGAACAAGAGGAGAAGCATCAATGTCTACAGGAACAAGAGGAGAGGCATCAATGGCAACAGGAACAAGAGGAGAAGCATCAATGGCAACAGGAACAAGAGGAAAAGCATTGATGGCAACAATAACAAGAGGAGAAGCATAGAGGGCAATAGAAACAGGAGGAGAAGCATCAATGGCAACAGGAACAAGAGGAGAAGCATCAATGGCAACAGGAACAAGAGGAAAAGCATCAATGGCAACAAGAACAAGAGGAGAAGCATCAATAGCAACCGGAACAAGAGGAGAAGCATCAATGGCAACAAGAACAAGAGTAGAAGCATCAATGGCAACAGGAACAAGAGGAAAAGCATCAATGGCAACAATAACAAGAGGAGAAGCATATATGGCAACAGGAACAAGAGGAGAAGCATCAATGGCAACAGGAACAAGAGGAGAGGCATCAATGGCAACAAGAACAAGAGTAGAAGCATCAATGGCAACAGGAACAAGATGAAAAGCATCAATGGCAACAATAACAAGAGGAGAAGCATAGATGGCAACAGGAACAAGAGGAGAAGCATCAATGGCAACAGGAACAAGAGGAGAGGCATCAATGGCAACAAGAACAAGAGGAGAAGCATCAATGGCAACAAGAACAAGTGGAGAAGCATAGCTGGCAACAGGAACAAGAGGAGAAGCATCAATGGCAACAGGAACAAGAGGAGAAGCATCAATGGCAACAGGAACAAGAGGAGAAGCATCAATGGCAACAAGAACAAGAGGAGAAGCATTAATGGCAACAAGAACAAGAGGAGAAGCATAGAGGGCAATAGAAACAAGAGGAGAAGCATCAATGGCAACAGGAACAAGAGGAGAAGCATCAATGGCAACAGGAACAAGAGGAGAAGCATCAATGGCAACAAGAACAAGAGGAGAAGCATAGATGGCAATAGGAACAAGAGGAGAAGCATCAATGGCAACAGGAACAAGAGGAGAAGCATCAATGGCAACAAGAACAAGAGGAGAAACATCAATGGCAACAGGAACAAGAGGAGAAGCATCAATGGCAACAAGAACACGAGGAGAAGCATCAATGGCAACAGGAACAAGAGGAGAAGCATAGAGGGCAATAGAAACAAGAGGAGAAGCATCAATGGCAACAGGAACAAGAGGAGAAGCATCAATGGCAACAGGAACAAGAGGAGAAGCATCAATGGCAACAAGAACAAGAGGAGAAGCATAGATGGCAACAGGAACAAGAGGAGAAGCATAGATGGCAACAGGAACAAGAGGAGAAGCATCAATGGCAACAAGAACAAGAGGAGAAGCATAGATGGCAATAGGAACAAGAGGAGAAGCATCAATGGCAACAAGAACAAGAGGAGAAGCATAGATGGCAACAGGAA
Organism: Ambystoma mexicanum; assembly: GCF_040938575.1. Classification (NCBI taxonomy): domain Eukaryota; kingdom Metazoa; phylum Chordata; class Amphibia; order Caudata; family Ambystomatidae; genus Ambystoma; species Ambystoma mexicanum. The sequence goes on from NC_090931.1 coordinate 27,568,904, forward strand.
CAAGAGGAGAAGCATAGATGGCAATAGGAACAAGAGGAGAAGCATCAATGGCAACAGGAACAAGAGGAGAAGCATCAATGGCAACAGGAACAAGAGGCGAAGCATCAATGGCAACAAGAACAAGAGGAGAAGCATAGATGGCAACGGGAACAAGAGGAAAAGCATCAATGGCAACAATAACAAGAGGAGAGGCATCAATGGCAACAAGAACAAGAGGAGAAGCATCAATGGCATCAAGAACAAGAGGAGAAGCATAGATGGCAACAAGAACAAGAGGAGAAGCATTGATGGCAACAGGAACAAGAGGAGAAGCATCAATGGCAACAAGAACAAGAGTAGAAGCATCAATGGCAACAGGAACAAGAGGAAAAGCATCAATGGCAACAATAACAAGGGGAGAAGCATAGATGACAATAGGAACAAGAGGAGAAGCATCAATGGCAACTGGAACAAGAGGAGAAGCATCAATGGCAACAAGAACAAGAGGAGAAACATCAATGGCAACAGGAACAAGAGGAGAAGCATCAATGGCAACAAGAACAAGTGGAGAAGCATCAATTGCAACAGGAACAAGAGGAGAAGCATAGAGGGCAATAGAAACAGGAGGAGAAGCATCAATGGCAACAGGAACAAGAGGAAAAGCATCAATGGCAACAAGAACAAGAGGAGAAGCATCAATAGCAACCGGAACAAGAGGAGAAGCATTAATGGCAACAGGAACAAGAGGAGAAGCATCAATGGCAACAGGAACAAGAGGAGAAGCATTAATGGCAACAAGAACACGAGGAGAAGCATTAATGGCAACAAGAACAAGAGGAGAAGCATAGAGGGCAATAGAAACAAGAGGAGAAGCATCAATGGCAACAGGAACAAGAGGAGAAGCATCAATGGCAACAGGAACAAGAGGAGAAGCATCAATGGCAACAGGAACAAGAGGAGAAGCATCAATGGCTACAAGTACAAGAGTAGAAGCATCAATGGCAACAGGAACAAGAGGAAAAGCATCAATGGCAACAATAACAAGAGGAGAAGCATAGATGGCAACAGGAACAAGAGGAGAAGCATCAATGGCAACAGGAACAAGAGGAGAGGCATCAATGGCAACAAGAACAAGAGGAGAAGCATCAATGGCAACAAGAACAAGTGGAGAAGCATAGCTGGCAACAGGAACAAGAGGAGAAGCATCAATGGCAACAGGAACAAGAGGAGAAGCATCAATGGCAACAGGAACAAGAGGAGAAGCATTAATGGCAACAAGAACAAGAGGAGAAGCATTAATGGCAACAAGAACAAGAGGAGAAGCATAGAGGGCAATAGAAACAAGAGGAGAAGCATCAATGGCAACAGGAACAAGAGGAGAAGCATCAATGGCAACAGGAACAAGAGGAGAAGCACCAATGGCAAAATGAACAAGAGGAGAAGCATCAATGGCAACAGGAACAAGAGGAGAAGCATCAATGGCAAAAAGAACAAGAGGAGAAGCATCAATGGCAACAAGTCAAGAGGAGAAGCATAGATGGGAACAAGAACAAGAGGAGAAGCATAGATGGCAACAGGAACAAGAGGAGAAGCATCAATGGCAACAGGAACAAGAGGAGAAGGGAGAAGCATCAATGGCAACAAGAACAAGAGGAGAAGCATCAATGGCAACAGGAACAAGAGGAGAAGCATCAATGGCAACAAGAACAAGAGGAGAAGCATAGATGGCAATAGGAAAAAGAGGAGAAGCATAGATGGCAACAAGAACAAGAGGAGAAGCATCAATGGCAACAGGAACAAGAGGAGAAGCATCAATGGCAAAAAGAACAAGAGGAGAAGCATCAATGGCAACAGGAACAAGAGGAGAAGCATAGAGGGCAATAGAAACAAGAGGAGAAGCATCAATGGCAACAAGAACAAGAGGAGAAGCATAGATGGCAATAGGAACAAGAGGAGAAGCATCAATGTCTACAGGAACAAGAGGAGAGGCATCAATGGCAACAGGAACAAGAGGAGAAGCATCAATGGCAACAGGAACAAGAGGAAAAGCATCAATGGCAACAATAACAAGAGGAGAAGCATAGAGGGCAATAGAAACAGGAGGAGAAGCATCAATGGCAACAGGAACAAGAGGAGAAGCATCAATGGCAACAGGAACAAGAGGAAAAGCATCAATGGCAACAAGAACAAGAGTAGAAGCATCAATAGCAACCGGAACAAGAGGAGAAGCATCAATGGCAACAAGAACAAGAGTAGAAGCATCAATGGCAACAGGAACAAGAGGAAAAGCATCAATGGCAACAATAACAAGAGGAGAAGCATAGATGGCAACAGGAACAAGAGGAGAAGCATCAATGGCAACAGGAACAAGAGGAGAGGCATCAATGGCAACAAGAACAAGAGTAGAAGCATCAATGGCAACAGGAACAAGAGGAAAAGCATCAATGGCAACAATAACAAGAGGAGAAGCATAGATGGCAACAGGAACAAGAGGAGAAGCATCAATGGCAACAGGAACAAGAGGAGAGGCATCAATGGCAACAGGAACAAGAGGAGAAGCATCAATGGCAACAGGAACAAGAGGAGAAGCATCAATGGCAACAGGAACAAGAGGAGAAGCATTAATGGCAACAAGAACAAGAGGAGAAGCATTAATGGCAACAAGAACAAGAGGAGAAGCATAGAGGGCAATAGAAACAAGAGGAGAAGCATCAATGGCAACAGGAACAAGAGGAGAAGCATCAATGGCAACAGGAACAAGAGGAGAAGCACCAATGGCAAAATGAACAAGAGGAGAAGCATCAATGGCAACAGGAACAAGAGGAGAAGCATCAATGGCAAAAAGAACAAGAGGAGAAGCATCAATGGCAACAAGTCAAGAGGAGAAGCATAGATGGGAACAAGAACAAGAGGAGAAGCATAGATGGCAACAGGAACAAGAGGAGAAGCATCAATGGCAACAGGAACAAGAGGAGAAGGGAGAAGCATCAATGGCAACAAGAACAAGAGGAGAAGCATCAATGGCAACAGGAACAAGAGGAGAAGCATCAATGGCAACAAGAACAAGAGGAGAAGCATAGATGGCAATAGGAAAAAGAGGAGAAGCATAGATGGCAACAAGAACAAGAGGAGAAGCATCAATGGCAACAGGAACAAGAGGAGAAGCATCAATGGCAAAAAGAACAAGAGGAGAAGCATCAATGGCAACAGGAACAAGAGGAGAAGCATAGAGGGCAATAGAAACAAGAGGAGAAGCATCAATGGCAACAAGAACAAGAGGAGAAGCATAGATGGCAATAGGAACAAGAGGAGAAGCATCAATGTCTACAGGAACAAGAGGAGAGGCATCAATGGCAACAGGAACAAGAGGAGAAGCATCAATGGCAACAGGAACAAGAGGAAAAGCATCAATGGCAACAATAACAAGAGGAGAAGCATAGAGGGCAATAGAAACAGGAGGAGAAGCATCAATGGCAACAGGAACAAGAGGAGAAGCATCAATGGCAACAGGAACAAGAGGAAAAGCATCAATGGCAACAAGAACAAGAGTAGAAGCATCAATAGCAACCGGAACAAGAGGAGAAGCATCAATGGCAACAAGAACAAGAGTAGAAGCATCAATGGCAACAGGAACAAGAGGAAAAGCATCAATGGCAACAATAACAAGAGGAGAAGCATAGATGGCAACAGGAACAAGAGGAGAAGCATCAATGGCAACAGGAACAAGAGGAGAGGCATCAATGGCAACAAGAACAAGAGTAGAAGCATCAATGGCAACAGGAACAAGAGGAAAAGCATCAATGGCAACAATAACAAGAGGAGAAGCATAGATGGCAACAGGAACAAGAGGAGAAGCATCAATGGCAACAGGAACAAGAGGAGAGGCATCAATGGCAACAAGAACAAGAGGAGAAGCATCAATGGCAACAAGAACAAGTGGAGAAGCATAGCTGGCAACAGGAACAAGTGGAGAAGCATCAATGGCAACAGGAACAAGAGGAGAAGCATCAATGGCAACAGGAACAAGAGGAGAAGCATCAATGGCAACAAGAACAAGAGGAGAAGCATTAATGGCAACAAGAACAAGAGGAGAAGCATAGAGGGCAATAGAAACAAGAGGAGAAGCATCAATGGCAACAGGAACAAGAGGAGAAGCATCAATGGCAACAGGAACAAGAGGAGAAGCATCAATGGCAACAAGAACAAGAGGAGAAGCATAGATGGCAATAGGAACAAGAGGAGAAGCATCAATGGCAACAGGAACAAGAGGAGAAGCATCAATGGCAACAAGAACAAGAGGAGAAACATCAATGGCAACAGGAACAAGAGGAGAAGCATCAATGGCAACAAGAACACGAGGAGAAGCATCAATGGCAACAGGAACAAGAGGAGAAGCATAGAGGGCAATAGAAACAAGAGGAGAAGCATCAATGGCAACAGGAACAAGAGGAGAAGCATCAATGGCAACAGGAACAAGAGGAGAAGCATCAATGGCAACAAGAACAAGAGGAGAAGCATAGATGGCAACAGGAACAAGAGGAGAAGCATAGATGGCAACAGGAACAAGAGGAGAAGCATCAATGGCAACAAGAACAAGAGGAGAAGCATAGATGGCAATAGGAACAAGAGGAGAAGCATCAATGGCAACAAGAACAAGAGGAGAAGCATAGATGGCAACAGGAACAAGAGGAGAAGCATAGATGGCAATAGGAACAAGAGGAGAAGCATCAATGGCAACAGGAACAAGAGGAGAAGCATCAATGGCAACAGGAACAAGAGGCGAAGCATCAATGGCAACAAGAACAAGAGGAGAAGCATAGATGGCAACGGGAACAAGAGGAAAAGCATCAATGGCAACAATAACAAGAGGAGAGGCATCAATGGCAACAAGAGGAGAAGCATCAATGGCATCAAGAACAAGAGGAGAAGCATAGATGGCAACAAGAACAAGAGGAGAATCATTGATGGCAACAGGAACAAGAGGAGAAGCATCAATGGCAACAAGAAAAAGAGTAGAAGCATCAATGGCAACAGGAACAAGAGGAAAAGCATCAATGGCAACAATAACAAGGGGAGAAGCATAGATGACAATAGGAACAAGAGGAGAAGCATCATTGGCAACTGGAACAAGAGGAGAAGCATCAATGGCAACAAGAACAAGAGGAGAAACATCAATGGCAACAGGAACAAGAGGAGAAGCATCAATGGCAACAAGAACAAGTGGAGAAGCATCACTGGCAACAGGAACAAGAGGAGAAGCATAGAGGGCAATAGAAACAATAGGAGAAGCATCAATGGCAACAGGAACAAGAGGAGAAGCATCAATGGCAACAGGAACAAGAGGAGAAGCATAGAGGGCAACAGGAACAAGAGGAGAAGCATAGATGGCAACAGGAACAACAGGAGAAGCATCAATGGCAACAAGAACAAGAGGAGAAGCATCAATAGCAACAGGAACAAGAGGAGAAGCATCAATAGCAACAGGAACAAGAGGAGAAGCATCAATGGCAACAAGAACAAGAGGAGAAGCATAGATGCAACAGGAACAAGAGGAGAAGCATAGATGGCAACAGGAACAACAGGAGAAGCATCAATGGTAACAAGAACAAGAGGAGAAGCATCAATAGCAACAGGAACAAGAGGAGAAGCATCAATGGCAACAGGAACAAGAGGAGAAGCATAGATGGCAATAGGAACAAGAGGAGAAGCATCAATGGCAACAAGAACAAGAGGAGAAGCATAGATGGCAACAGGAACAAGAGGAGAGGCATCAATGGCAACAGGAACAAGAGGCGAAGCATCAATGGCAACAAGAACAAGAGGAGAAGCATCAATGGCAACAGGAACAAGAGGAGAAGCATAGGTGGCAACAGGAAGAAGAGGAGAAGCATCAATGGCAACAAGAACAAGTGGAGAAGCATCAACGGCAACAGGAACAAGAGGAGAAGCATAGGTGGCAACAGGAAGAAGAGGAGAAGCATCAATGGCAACAAGAACAAGTGGAGAAGCATCAATGGCAACAGGAACAAGAGGAGACGCATCAATGGCAACAAGAACAATTGGAGAAGCATCAATGGCAACAGGAACAAGAGGAGAAGCATAGATGGCAACAAGAGGAAAAGCATAGATGGCAACAGGAACAAGAGGAGAAGCATCAATGGCAACAGGAACAAGAGGAGAAGCATAGATGACAATAGGAACAAGAGGAGAAGCATCAATGGCAACAGGAACAAGAGGAGAAGCATCAATGGCAACAAGAACAAGTGGAGAAGCATCAATGGCAACAGGAACAAGAGGAGAAGCATCAATGGCAACAAGGACAAGAGAAGAAGCATCAATTGCAACAAGAACAAGAGGAGAAGCATAGATGACAATAGGAACAAGAGGAGAAGCATCAATGGCAACAGGATCAAGAGGAGAAGCATCAATGGCAACAAGAACAAGTGGAGAAGCATCAATGGCAACAGGAACAAGAGGAGAAGCATCAATGGCAACAAGAACAAGTGGGGAAGCATCAATGGCAACAGGAACAAGAGGAGAAGCATCAATGGCAACAAGAACAAGCGGAGAAGCATCAATGGCAACAAGAACAAGAGGAGAAGCATCAATGGCAACAGGAACAAGAGGAGAAGCATCAATGGCAACAAGAACAAGAGGAGAAGCATCAATGGCAACAGGAACAAGAGGAGAAGCATAGATGGCAATAGGAAAAAGAGGAGAAGCATCAATGGTAACAGGAACAAGAGGAGAAGCATCAATAGCAACAGGAACAAGAGGAGAAGCATCAATGGCAACAAGTCAAGAGGAGAAGCATAGATGGGAACAAGAACAAGAGGAGAAGCATAGATGGCAACAGGAACAAGAGGAGAAGCATCAATGGCAACAGGAACAAGATGAGAAGCATCAATGGCAACAAGAACAAGAGGAGAAGCATCAATGGCAACAGGAACAAGAGGAGAAGCATCAATGGCAACAAGAACAAGAGGAGAAGCATAGATGGCAATAGGAAAAAGAGGAGAAGCATAGATGTCAACAAGAACAAGAGGAGATGCATCAATGGCAACAGGAATAAGAGGAGAAGCATCAATGGCAAAAAGAACAAGAGGAGAAGCATCAATGGCAACAAGTCAAGAGGAGAAGCATAGATGGGAACAAGAACAAGAGGAGAAGCATAGATGGCAACAGGAACAAGAGGAGAAGCATCAATGGCAACAGGAACAAGAGGAGAAGCATCAATGGCAACAAGAACAAGAGGAGAAGCATCAATGGCAACAGGAACAAGAGGAGAAGCATCAATGGCAACAAGAACAAGAGGAGAAGCATCAATGGCAACAGGAACAAGAGGAGAAGCATCAATGGCAAAAAGAACAAGAGGAGAAGCATCAATGGCAACAAGTCAAGAGGAGAAGCATAGATGGGAACAAGAACAAGAGGAGAAGCATAGATGGCAACAGGAACAAGAGGAGAAGCATCAATGGCAACAGGAACAAGAGGAGAAGCATCAATGGCAACAAGAACAAGAGGAGAAGCATCAATGGCAACAGGAACAAGAGGAGAAGCATCAATGGCAACAAGAACAAGAGGAGAAGCATCAATGGCAACAGGAACAAGAGGAGAAGCATCAATGGCAACAAGAACAAGAGGAGAAGCATCAATGGCAACAGGAACAAGAGGAGAAGCATCAATGGCAAAAAGAACAAGAGGAGAAGCATCAATGGCAACAGGAACAAGAGGAGAAGCAACAATGGCAACAAGAACAAGAGGAGAAGCATAGATGGCAATAGGAAAAAGAGGAGAAGCATAGATGGCAACAGGAACAAGAGGAGAAGCATAGATGGGAACAAGAACAAGAGGAGAAGCACCAATGGCAAAAAGAACAAGAGGAGAAGCATCAATGGCAACAGGAACAAGAGGAGAAGCATCAATGGCAACAAGAACAAGAGGAGAAGCATACATGGCAATAGGAAAAAGAGGAGAAGCATAGATGGCAACAGGAACAAGAGGAGAAGCATAGATGGGAACAAGAACAAGAGGAGAAGCACCAATGGCAAAAAGAACAAGGGGAGAAGCATAGATGGCAACAAGAACAAGAGGAGAAGCATCAATGGCAACAGGAACAAGAGGAGAAGCATCAATGGCAACAAGAACAAGAGGAGAAGCATCAATGGCAACAGGAACAAGAGGAGAAGCATAGATGGCAACAAGAACAAGAGGAGAAGCATAGATGGCAGTAGGAAAAAGAGGAGAAGCATAGATGGCAACAGGAACAAGAGGAGAAGCATAGATGGGAACAAGAACAAGAGGAGAAGCACCAATGGCAAAAAGAACAAGAGGAGAAGCATCAATGGCAACAGGAACAAGAAGAGAAGCATCAATGGCAACAAGAACAAGAGGAGAAGCATAGATGGCAATAGGAAAAAGAGGAGAAGCATAGATGGCAACAGGAACAAGAGGAGAAGCATAGATGGGAACAAGAACAAGAGGAGAAGCACCAATGGCAAAAAGAACAAGAGGAGAAGCATAGATGGCAACAAGAACAAGTGGGGAAGCATCAATGGCAACAGGAACAAGAGGGGAAGCATCAATGGCAACAAGAACAAGTGGGGAAGCATCAATGGCAACAGGAACAAGAGGAGAAGCATCAATGGCAACAGGAACAAGCGGAGAAGCATCAATGGCAACAAGAACAAGAGGAGAAGCATCAATGGCAACAGGAACAAGAGGAGAATCATCAATGGCAACAAGAACAAGAGGAGAAGCATCAATGGCAACAAGAACAAGAGGAGAAGCATAGATGGCAATAGGAAAAAGAGGAGAAGCATAGATGGCAACAAGAACAAGAGGAGAAGCATCAATGGCAACAGGAACAAGAGGAGAAGCATCAATGGCAACAAGAACAAGAGGAGAAGCAACAATGGCAACAAGAACAAGAGGAGAAGCATAGATGGCAATAGGAAAAAGAGGAGAAGCATAGATGGCAACAGGAACAAGAGGAGAAGCATAGATGGGAACAAGAACAAGAGGAGAAGCACCAATGGCAAAATGAACAAGAGGAGAAGCATCAATGGCAACAGGAACAAGAGGAGAAGCATCAATGGCAACAAGAACAAGAGGAGAAGCATACATGGCAATAGGAAAAAGAGGAGAAGCATAGATGGCAACAGGAACAAGAGGAGAAGCATAGATGGGAACAAGAACAAGAGGAGAAGCACCAATGGCAAAAAGAACAAGAGGAGAAGCATAGATGGCAACAAGAACAAGAGGAGAAGCATCAATGGCAAAAAGAACAAGAGGAGAAGCATCAATGGCAACAAGTCAAGAGGAGAAGCATAGATGGGAACAAGAACAAGAGGAGAAGCATAGATGGCAACAGGAACAAGAGGAGAAGCATCAATGGCAACAGGAACAAGAGGAGAAGCATCAATGGCAACAAGAACAAGAGGAGAAGCATCAATGGCAACAGGAACAAGAGGAGAAGCATCAATGGCAACAAGAACAAGAGGAGAAGCATAGATGGCAATAGGAAAAAGAGGAGAAGCATAGATGGCAACAAGAACAAGAGGAGAAGCATCAATGGCAACAGGAACAAGAGGAGAAGCATCAATGGCAAAAAGAACAAGAGGAGAAGCATCAATGGCAACAGGAACAAGAGGAGAAGCATAGAGGGCAATAGAAACAAGAGGAGAAGCATCAATGGCAACAGGAACAAGAGGAAAAGCATCAATGGCAACAGGAACAAGAGGAGAAGCATCAATGGCAACAAGAACAAGAGGAGAAGCATAGATGGCAATAGGAACAAGAGGAGAAGCATCAATGTCTACAGGAACAAGAGGAGAGGCATCAATGGCAACAGGAACAAGAGGAGAAGCATCAATGGCAACAGGAACAAGAGGAAAAGCATCAATGGCAACAATAACAAGAGGAGAAGCATAGAGGGCAATAGAAACAGGAGGAGAAGCATCAATGGCAACAGGAACAAGAGGAAAAGCATCAATGGCAACAAGAACAAGAGGAGAAGCATCAATAGCAACCGGAACAAGAGGAGAAGCATTAATGGCAACAGGAACAAGAGGAGAAGCATCAATGGCAACAGGAACAAGAGGAGAAGCATTAATGGCAACAAGAACACGAGGAGAAGCATTAATGGCAACAAGAACAAGAGGAGAAGCATAGAGGGCAATAGAAACAAGAGGAGAAGCATCAATGGCAACAGGAACAAGAGGAGAAGCATCAATGGCAACAGGAACAAGAGGAGAAGCATCAATGGCAACAAGAACAAGAGGAGAAGCATAGAGGGCAATAGAAACAAGAGGAGAAGCATCAATGGCAACAGGAACAAGAGGAGAAGCATCAATGGCTACAAGTACAAGAGTAGAAGCATCAATGGCAACAGGAACAAGAGGAAAAGCATCAATGGCAACAATAACAAGAGGAGAAGCATAGATGGCAACAGGAACAAGAGGAGAAGCATCAATGGCATCAGGAACAAGAGGAGAGGCATCAATGGCAACAAGAACAAGAGGAGAAGCATCAATGGCAACAAGAACAAGTGGAGAAGCATAGCTGGCAACAGGAACAAGAGGAGAAGCATCAATGGCAACAGGAACAAGAGGAGAAGCATCAATGGCAACAGGAACAAGAGGAGAAGCATTAATGGCAACAAGAACAAGAGGAGAAGCATTAATGGCAACAAGAACAAGAGGAGAAGCATAGAGGGCAATAGACACAAGAGGAGAAGCATCAATGGCAACAGGAACAAGAGGAGAAGCATCAATGGCAACAGGAACAAGAGGAGAAGCATCAATGTCAACAAGAACAAGAGGAGAAGCATAGATGGCAATAGGAACAAGAGGAGAAGCATCAGTGTCTACAGGAACAAGAGGAGAGGCATCAATGGCAACAGGAACAAGAGGAGAAGCATCAATGGCAAAAAGAACAAGAGGAGAAGCATCAATGGCAACAGGAACAAGAGGAGAAGCATAGAGGGCAATAGAAACAAGAGGAGAAGCATCAATGGCAACAGGAACAAGAGGAAAAGCATCAATGGCAACAGGAACAAGAGGAGAAGCATCAATGGCAACAAGAACAAGAGGAGAAGCATAGATGGCAATAGGAACAAGAGGAGAAGCATCAATGTCTACAGGAACAAGAGGAGAGGCATCAATGGCAACAGGAACAAGAGGAGAAGCATCAATGGCAACAGGAACAAGAGGAAAAGCATCAATGGCAACAATAACAAGAGGAGAAGCATAGAGGGCAATAGAAACAGGAGGAGAAGCATCAATGGCAACAGGAACAAGAGGAAAAGCATCAATGGCAACAAGAACAAGAGGAGAAGCATCAATAGCAACCGGAACAAGAGGAGAAGCATTAATGGCAACAGGAACAAGAGGAGAAGCATCAATGGCAACAGGAACAAGAGGAGAAGCATTAATGGCAACAAGAACACGAGGAGAAGCATTAATGGCAACAAGAATAAGAGGAGAAGCATAGAGGGCAATAGAAACAAGAGGAGAAGCATCAATGGCAACAGGAACAAGAGGAGAAGCATCAATGGCAACAGGAACAAGAGGAGAAGCATCAATGGCAACAAGAACAAGAGGAGAAGCATAGAGGGCAATAGAAACAAGAGGAGAAGCATCAATGGCAACAGGAACAAGAGGAGAAGCATCAATGGCTACAAGTACAAGAGTAGAAGCATCAATGGCAACAGGAACAAGAGGAAAAGCATCAATGGCAACAATAACAAGAGGAGAAGCATAGATGGCAACAGGAACAAGAGGAGAAGCATCAATGGCATCAGGAACAAGAGGAGAGGCATCAATGGCAACAAGAACAAGAGGAGAAGCATCAATGGCAACAAGAACAAGTGGAGAAGCATAGCTGGCAACAGGAACAAGAGGAGAAGCATCAGTGGCAACAGGAACAAGAGGAGAAGCATCAATGGCAACAGGAACAAGAGGAGAAGCATTAATGGCAACAAGAACAAGAGGAGAAGCATTAATGGCAACAAGAACAAGAGGAGAAGCATAGAGGGCAATAGAAACAAGAGGAGAAGCATCAATGGCAACAGGAACAAGAGGAGAAGCATCAATGGCAACAGGAACAAGAGGAGAAGCATCAATGTCAACAAGAACAGGAGGAGAAGCATAGATGGCAATAGGAACAAGAGGAGAAGCATCAATGGCAACAGGAACAAGAGGAGAAGCATCAATGGCAACAAGAACAAGAGGAGAAACGTCAATGGCAACAGGAACAAGAGGAGAAGCATCAATGGCAACAAGAACACGAGGAGAAGCATCAATGGCAACAGGAACAAGAGGAGAAGCATAGAGGGCAATAGAAACAAGAGGAGAAGCATCAATGGCAACAGGAACAAGAGGAGAAGCATCAATGGCAACAGGAACAAGAGGAGAAGCATCAATGGCAACAGGAACAAGAGGAGAAGCATAGATGGCAACAGGAACAAGAGGAGAAGCATAGATGGCAACAGGAACAAGAGGAGAAGCATCAATGGCAACAAGAACAAGAGGAGAAGCATAGATGGCAATAGGAACAAGAGGAGAAGCATCAATGGCAACAAGAACAAGAGGAGAAGCATAGATGGCAACAGGAACAAGAGGAGAAGCATAGATGGCAATAGGAACAAGAGGAGAAGCATCAATGGCAACAGGAATAAGAGGAGAAGCATCAATGGCAACAGGAACAAGAGGCGAAGCATCAATGGCAACAAGAACAAGAGGAGAAGCATAGATGGCAACGGGAACAAGAGGAAAAGCATCAATGGCAACAATAACAAGAGGAGAAGCATAGATGGCAACAGGAACAAGAGGAGAAGCATAGATGGCAACAGGAACAAGAGGAGAAGCATCAATGGCATCAAGAACAAGAGGAGAAGCATAGATGGCAACAGGAACAAGAGGAGAAGCATTGATGGCAACAGGAACAAGAGGAGAAGCATCAATGGCAACAAGAACAAGAGTAGAAGCATCAATGGCAACAGGAACAAGAGGAAAAGCATCAATGGCAACAATAACAAGGGGAGAAGCATAGATGACAATAGGAACAAGAGGAGAAGCATCAATGGCAACTGGAACAAGAGGAGAAGCATCAATGGCAACAAGAACAAGAGGAGAAACATCAATGGCAACAGGAACAAGAGGAGAAGCATCAATGGCAACAAGAACAAGTGGAGAAGCATCAATGGCAACAGGAACAAGAGGAGAAGCATAGAGGGCAATAGAAACAATAGGAGAAGCATCAATGGCAACAGGAACAAGAGGAGAAGCATCAATGGCAACAGGAACAAGAGGAGAAGCATAGAGGGCAACAGGAACAAGAGGAGAAGCATAGATGGCAACAGGAACAACAGGAGAAGCATCAATGGCAACAAGAACAAGAGGAGAAGCATCAATAGCAACAGGAACAAGAGGAGAAGCATCAATAGCAACAGGAACAAGAGGAGAAGCATCAATGGCAACAGGAACAAGAGGAGAAGCATAGATGGCAACAGGAACAACAGGAGAAGCATCAATGGTAACAAGAACAAGAGGAGAAGCATCAATAGCAACAGGAACAAGAGGAGAAGCATCAATGGCAACAGGAACAAGAGGAGAAGCATAGATGGCAATAGGAACAAGAGGAGAAGCATCAATGGCAACAAGAACAAGAGGAGAAGCATAGATGGCAACAGGAACAAGAGGAGAGGCATCAATGGCAACAGGAACCAGAGTCGAAGCATCAATGGCAACAAGAACAAGAGGAGAAGCATCAATGGCAACAGGAACAAGAGGAGAAGCATAGGTGGCAACAGGAAGAAGAGGAGAAGCATCAATGGCAACAAGAACAAGTGGAGAAGCATCAATGGCAACAGGAACAAGAGGAGAAGCATAGGTGGCAACAGGAAGAAGAGGAGAAGCATCAATGGCAACAAGAACAAGTGGAGAAGCATCAATGGCAACAGGAACAAGAGGAGACGCACCAATGGCAACAAGAACAAGTGGAGAAGCATCAATGGCAACAGGAACAAGAGGAGAAGCATAGATGGCAACAAGAGGAAAAGCATAGATGGCAACAGGAACAAGAGGAGAAGCATCAATGGCAACAGGAACAAGAGGAGAAGCATAGATGACAATAGGAACAAGAGGAGAAGCATCAATGGCAACAGGAACAAGAGGAGAAGCATCAATGGCAACAAGAACAAGTGGAGAAGCATCAATGGCAACAGGAACAAGAGGAGAAGCATCAATGGCAACAAGGACAAGAGAAGAAGCATCAATTGCAACAAGAACAAGAGGAGAAGCATAGATGACAATAGGAACAAGAGGAGAAGCATCAATGGCAACAGGATCAAGAGGAGAAGCATTAATGGCAACAAGAACAAGTGGAGAAGCATCAATGGCAACAGGAACAAGAGGAGAAGCATCAATGGCAACAAGAACAAGTGGGGAAGCATCAATGGCAACAGGAACAAGAGGAGAAGCATCAATGGCAACAAGAACAAGCGGAGAAGCATCAATGGCAACAAGAACAAGAGGAGAAGCATCAATGGCAACAGGAACAAGAGGAGAAGCATCAATGGCAACAAGAACAAGAGGAGAAGCATCAATGGCAACAGGAACAAAAGGAGAAGCATAGATGGCAATAGGAAAAAGAGGAGAAGCATAGATGGCAACAAGAACAAGAGGAGAAGCATCAATGGCAACAGGAACAAGAGGAGAAGCATCAATGGCAACAAGTCAAGAGGAGAAGCATAGATGGGAACAAGAACAAGAGGAGAAGCATAGATGGCAACAGGAACAAGAGGAGAAGCATCAATGGCAACAGGAACAAGATGAGAAGCATCAATGGCAACAAGAACAAGAGGAGAAGCATCAATGGCAACAGGAACAAGAGGAGAAGCATCAATGGCAACAAGAACAAGAGGAGAAGCATAGATGGCAATAGGAAAAAGAGGAGAAGCATAGATGGCAACAAGAACAAGAGGAGAAGCATCAATGGCAATAGGAACAAGAGGAGAAGCATCAATGGCAAAAAGAACAAGAGGAGAAGCATCAATGGCAACAAGTCAAGAGGAGAAGCATAGATGGGAACAAGAACAAGAGGAGATGCATAGATGGCAACAGGAACAAGAGGAGAAGCATCAATGGCAACAGGAACAAGAGGAGAAGCATCAATGGCAACAAGAACAAGAGGAGAAGCATCAATGGCAACAGGAACAAGAGGAGAAGCATCAATGGCAACAAGAACAAGAGGAGAGGCATCAATGGCAACAGGAACAAGAGGAGAAGCATCAATGGCAAAAAGAACAAGAGGAGAAGCATCAATGGCAACAAGTCAAGAGGAGAAGCATAGATGGGAACAAGTACAAGAGGAGAAGCATAGATGGCAACAGGAACAAGAGGAGAAGCATCAATGGCAACAGGAACAAGAGGAGAAGCATCAATGGCAACAAGAACAAGAGGAGAAGCATCAATGGCAACAGGAACAAGAGGAGAAGCATCAATGGCAACAAGAACAAGAGGAGAAGCATCAATGGCAACAGGAACAAGAGGAGAAGCATCAATGGCAACAAGAACAAGAGGAGAAGCATCAATGGCAACAGGAACAAGAGGAGAAGCATCAATGGCAAAAAGAACAAGAGGAGAAGCATCAATGGCAACAGGAACAAGAGGAGAAGCAACAATGGCAACAAGAGCAAGAGGAGAAGCATAGATGGCAATAGGAAAAAGAGGAGAAGCATAGATGGCAACAGGAACAAGAGGAGAAGCATAGATGGGAACAAGAACAAGAGGAGAAGCACCAATGGCAAAAAGAACAAGAGGAGAAGCATCAATGGCAACAGGAACAAGAGGAGAAGCATCAATGGCAACAAGAACAAGAGGAGAAGCATACATGGCAATAGGAAAAAGAGGAGAAGCATAGATGGCAACAGGAACAAGAGGAGAAGCATAGATGGGAACAAGAACAAGAGGAGAAGCACCAATGGCAAAAAGAACAAGAGGAGAAGCATAGATGGCAACAAGAACAAGAGGAGAAGCATCAATGGCAACAGGAACAAGAGGAGAAGCATCGATGGCAACAAGAACAAGAGGAGAAGCATCAATGGCAACAGGAACAAGAGGAGAAGCATAGATGGCAACAAGAACAAGAGGAGAAGCACCAATGGCAACAAGAACAAGAAGAGAAGCATCAATGGCAACAGGAACAAGAGGAGAAGCATCAATGGCAACAAGAACAAGAGGAGAAGCATAAATGGCAATAGGAAAAAGAGGAGAAGCATAGATGGCAACAGGAACAAGAGGAGAAGCATAGATGGGAACAAGAACAAGAGGAGAAGCACCAATGGCAAAAAGAACAAGAGGAGAAGCATCAATGGCAACAGGAACAAGAGGAGAAGCATCAATGGCAACAAGAACAAGAGGAGAAGCATAGATGGCAATAGGAAAAAGAGGAGAAGCATAGATGGCAACAGGAACAAGAGGAGAAGCATAGATGGGAACAAGAACAAGAGGAGAAGCACCAATGGCAAAAAGAACAAGAGGAGACGCATAGATGGCAAAAAGAACAAGAGGAGAAGCACCAATGGCAACAGGAACAAGAGGAGAAGCTTCAATGTCAACAAGAACAAGAGGAGAAGCATCAATGGCAAAAAGAACAAGAGGAGAAGCACCAATGGCAACAGGAACAAGAGGAGAAGCTTCAATGGCAACAAGAACAAGAGGAGAAGCATAGATGGCAACAGGAACAAGAGGAGAAGCATAGATGGCAACAAGAACAAGAGGAGAAGCACAGATGGGAACAAGAACAAGAGGAGAAGCACCAATGGCAACAAGAACAAGAGGAGAAGCATCAATGGCAACAAGAACAAGAGGAGAAGCCTAGATGGCAATAGGAAAAAGAGGAGAAGCATCAATGGCAACAGGAACAAGAGGAGAAGCATCAATGGCAACAGGAACAAGAGGAGAAGCATAGATGGCAACAAGAACAAGAGGAGAAGCATAGATGGGAACAAGAACAAGAGGAGAAGCACCAATGGCAACAAGAACAAGAGGAGAAGCATCAATGGCAACAGGAACAAGAGGAGAAGCCTAGATGGCAATAGGAAAAAGAGGAGAAGCATCAATGGCAACAGGAACAAGAGGTGAAGCATCAATGGCAACAAGAACAAGAGGAGAAGCATCAATGGCAACAGGAACAAGAGGAGAAGCATAGATGGCAACAAGAACAAGAGGAGAAGCATCAATGGCAACAGGAACAAGAGGAGAAGCATCAATGGCAACAAGAACAAGAAGAGAAGCATCAATGGCAACAAGAACAAGAGGAGAAGCATAGATGGCAACAAAAACAAGAGGAGAAGCATAGATGGCAACAAGAACAAGAGGAGAAGCATCAATGGCAACAGGAACTAGAGGAGAAGCATCAATGGCAACAAGAACAAGAAGAGAAGCATCAATGGCAACAAGAACAAGAGGAGAAGCATAGATGGCAACAAAAACAAGAGGAGAAGCATAGATGGGAACAAGAACAAGAGGAGAAGCATCAATGGCAACAGGAACAAGAGGAGACGCATAGATGGCAACAAAAACAAGAGGAGAAGCATAGATGGCAACAAGAACAAGAGGAGAAGCATCAATGGCAAAAAGAACAAGAGGAGAAGCATCAATGGCAACAAGAACACGAGGAGAAGCATAGATGGGAACAAGAACAAGAGGAGACGCATCAATGGCAACAGGAACAAGAGGAGAAGCATCAATGGCAACAAGAACAAGAGGAGAAGCATAGATGGGAACAAGAACAAGAGGAGACGCATCAATGGCAACAGGAACAAGAGGAGAAGCATCAATGGCAACAAGAACAAGAGGAGAAGCATAGATGGGAACAAGAACAAGAGGAGACGCATCAATGGAAACAGGAACAAGAGGAGAAGCATCAATGTCAACAAGAACAAGAGGAGAAGCATAGATGGCAACAAGAACAAGAGGAGAAGCATCAATGGCAACAAGAACAAGAGGAGAAGCATCAATGGCAACAAGAACAAGAGGAGAAGCATCAATGGCAAAAAGAACAAGAGGAGAAGCATCAATGGCAACAAGTCAAGAGGAGAAGCATAGATGGGAACAAGAACAAGAGGAGAAGCATAGATGGCAACAGGAACAAGAGGAGAAGCATCAATGGCAACAGGAACAAGAGGAGAAGCATCAATGGCAACAAGAACAAGAGGAGAAGCATCAATGGCAACAGGAACAAGAGGAGAAGCATCAATGGCAACAAGAACAAGAGGAGAAGCATCAATGGCAACAGGAACAAGAGGAGAAGCATCAATGGCAAAAAGAACAAGAGGAGAAGCATCAATGGCAACAAGTCAAGAGGAGAAGCATAGATGGGAACAAGAACAAGAGGAGAAGCATAGATGGCAACAGGAACAAGAGGAGAAGCATCAATGGCAACAGGAACAAGAGGAGAAGCATCAATGGCAACAAGAACAAGAGGAGAAGCATCAATGGCAACAGGAACAAGAGGAGAAGCATCAATGGCAACAAGAACAAGAGGAGAAGCATCAATGGCAACAGGAACAAGAGGAGAAGCATCAATGGCAACAAGAACAAGAGGAGAAGCATCAATGGCAACAGGAACAAGAGGAGAAGCATCAATGGCAAAAAGAACAAGAGGAGAAGCATCAATGGCAACAGGAACAAGAGGAGAAGCAACAATGGCAACAAGAACAAGAGGAGAAGCATAGATGGCAATAGGAAAAAGAGGAGAAGCATAGATGGCAACAGGAACAAGAGGAGAAGCATAGATGGGAACAAGAACAAGAGGAGAAGCACCAATGGCAAAAAGAACAAGAGGAGAAGCATCAATGGCAACAGGAACAAGAGGAGAAGCATCAATGGCAACAAGAACAAGAGGAGAAGCATACATGGCAATAGGAAAAAGAGGAGAAGCATAGATGGCAACAGGAACAAGAGGAGAAGCATAGATGGGAACAAGAACAAGAGGAGAAGCACCAATGGCAAAAAGAACAAGAGGAGAAGCATAGATGGCAACAAGAACAAGAGGAGAAGCATCAATGGCAACAGGAACAAGAGGAGAAGCATCAATGGCAACAAGAACAAGAGGAGAAGCATCAATGGCAACAGGAACAAGAGGAGAAGCATAGATGGCAACAAGAACAAGAGGAGAAGCATAGATGGCAGTAGGAAAAAGAGGAGAAGCATAGATGGCAACAGGAACAAGAGGAGAAGCATAGATGGGAACAAGAACAAGAGGAGAAGCACCAATGGCAAAAAGAACAAGAGGAGAAGCATCAATGGCAACAGGAACAAGAGGAGAAGCATCAATGGCAACAAGAACAAGAGGAGAAGCATAGATGGCAATAGGAAAAAGAGGAGAAGCATAGATGGCAACAGGAACAAGAGGAGAAGCATAGATGGGAACAAGAACAAGAGGAGAAGCACCAATGGCAAAAAGAACAAGAGGAGAAGCATAGATGGCAACAAGAACAAGTGGGGAAGCATCAATGGCAACAGGAACAAGAGGGGAAGCATCAATGGCAACAAGAACAAGTGGGGAAGCATCAATGGCAACAGGAACAAGAGGAGAAGCATCAATGGCAACAGGAACAAGCGGAGAAGCATCAATGGCAACAAGAACAAGAGGAGAAGCATCAATGGCAACAGGAACAAGAGGAGAATCATCAATGGCAACAAGAACAAGAGGAGAAGCATCAATGGCAACAAGAACAAGAGGAGAAGCATAGATGGCAATAGGAAAAAGAGGAGAAGCATAGATGGCAACAAGAACAAGAGGAGAAGCATCAATGGCAACAGGAACAAGAGGAGAAGCATCAATGGCAACAAGAACAAGAGGAGAAGCAACAATGGCAACAAGAACAAGAGGAGAAGCATAGATGGCAATAGGAAAAAGAGGAGAAGCATAGATGGCAACAGGAACAAGAGGAGAAGCATAGATGGGAACAAGAACAAGAGGAGAAGCACCAATGGCAAAATGAACAAGAGGAGAAGCATCAATGGCAACAGGAACAAGAGGAGAAGCATCAATGGCAACAAGAACAAGAGGAGAAGCATACATGGCAATAGGAAAAAGAGGAGAAGCATAGATGGCAACAGGAACAAGAGGAGAAGCATAGATGGGAACAAGAACAAGAGGAGAAGCACCAATGGCAAAAAGAACAAGAGGAGAAGCATAGATGGCAACAAGAACAAGAGGAGAAGCATCAATGGCAAAAAGAACAAGAGGAGAAGCATCAATGGCAACAAGTCAAGAGGAGAAGCATAGATGGGAACAAGAACAAGAGGAGAAGCATAGATGGCAACAGGAACAAGAGGAGAAGCATCAATGGCAACAGGAACAAGAGGAGAAGCATCAATGGCAACAATAACAAGAGGAGAAGCATCAATGGCAACAGGAACAAGAGGAGAAGCATCAATGGCAACAAGAACAAGAGGAGAAGCATAGATGGCAATAGGAAAAAGAGGAGAAGCATAGATGGCAACAAGAACAAGAGGAGAAGCATCAATGGCAACAGGAACAAGAGGAGAAGCATCAATGGCAAAAAGAACAAGAGGAGAAGCATCAATGGCAACAGGAACAAGAGGAGAAGCATAGAGGGCAATAGAAACAAGAGGAGAAGCATCAATGGCAACAGGAACAAGAGGAAAAGCATCAATGGCAACAGGAACAAGAGGAGAAGCATCAATGGCAACAAGAACAAGAGGAGAAGCATAGATGGCAATAGGAACAAGAGGAGAAGCATCAATGTCTACAGGAACAAGAGGAGAGGCATCAATGGCAACAGGAACAAGAGGAGAAGCATCAATGGCAACAGGAACAAGAGGAAAAGCATCAATGGCAACAATAACAAGAGGAGAAGCATAGAGGGCAATAGAAACAGGAGGAGAAGCATCAATGGCAACAGGAACAAGAGGAAAAGCATCAATGGCAACAAGAACAAGAGGAGAAGCATCAATAGCAACCGGAACAAGAGGAGAAGCATTAATGGCAACAGGAACAAGAGGAGAAGCATCAATGGCAACAGGAACAAGAGGAGAAGCATTAATGGCAACAAGAACACGAGGAGAAGCATTAATGGCAACAAGAACAAGAGGAGAAGCATAGAGGGCAATAGAAACAAGAGGAGAAGCATCAATGGCAACAGGAACAAGAGGAGAAGCATCAATGGCAACAGGAACAAGAGGAGAAGCATCAATGGCAACAAGAACAAGAGGAGAAGCATAGAGGGCAATAGAAACAAGAGGAGAAGCATCAATGGCAACAGGAACAAGAGGAGAAGCATCAATGGCTACAAGTACAAGAGTAGAAGCATCAATGGCAACAGGAACAAGAGGAAAAGCATCAATGGCAACAATAACAAGAGGAGAAGCATAGATGGCAACAGGAACAAGAGGAGAAGCATCAATGGCATCAGGAACAAGAGGAGAGGCATCAATGGCAACAAGAACAAGAGGAGAAGCATCAATGGCAACAAGAACAAGTGGAGAAGCATAGCTGGCAACAGGAACAAGAGGAGAAGCATCAATGGCAACAGGAACAAGAGGAGAAGCATCAATGGCAACAGGAACAAGAGGAGAAGCATTAATGGCAACAAGAACAAGAGGAGAAGCATTAATGGCAACAAGAACAAGAGGAGAAGCATAGAGGGCAATAGACACAAGAGGAGAAGCATCAATGGCAACAGGAACAAGAGGAGAAGCATCAATGGCAACAGGAACAAGAGGAGAAGCATCAATGTCAACAAGAACAGGAGGAGAAGCATAGATGGCAATAGGAACAAGAGGAGAAGCATCAATGGCAACAGGAACAAGAGGAGAAGCATCAATGGCAACAAGAACAAGAGGAGAAACGTCAATGGCAACAGGAACAAGAGGAGAAGCATAGAGGGCAATAGAAACAAGAGGAGAAGCATCAATGGCAACAGGAACAAGAGGAGAAGAATCAATGGCAACAGGAACAAGAGGAGAAGCATCAATGGCAACAGGAACAAGAGGAAAAGCATCAATGGCAACAGGAACAAGAGGAGAAGCATCAATGGCAACAAGAACAAGAGGAGAAGCATAGATGGCAATAGGAACAAGAGGAGAAGCATCAATGTCTACAGGAACAAGAGGAGAGGCATCAATGGCAACAGGAACAAGAGGAGAAGCATCAATGGCAACAGGAACAAGAGGAAAAGCATCAATGGCAACAATAACAAGAGGAGAAGCATAGAGGGCAATAGAAACAGGAGGAGAAGCATCAATGGCAACAGGAACAAGAGGAAAAGCATCAATGGCAACAAGAACAAGAGGAGAAGCATCAATAGCAACCGGAACAAGAGGAGAAGCATTAATGGCAACAGGAACAAGAGGAGAAGCATCAATGGCAACAGGAACAAGAGGAGAAGCATTAATGGCAACAAGAACACGAGGAGAAGCATTAATGGCAACAAGAATAAGAGGAGAAGCATAGAGGGCAATAGAAACAAGAGGAGAAGCATCAATGGCAACAGGAACAAGAGGAGAAGAATCAATGGCAACAGGAACAAGAGGAGAAGCATCAATGGCAACAAGAACAAGAGGAGAAGCATAGAGGGCAATAGAAACAAGAGGAGAAGCATCAATGGCAACAGGAACAAGAGGAGAAGCATCAATGGCTACAAGTACAAGAGTAGAAGCATCAATGGCAACAGGAACAAGAGGAAAAGCATCAATGGCAACAATAACAAGAGGAGAAGCATAGATGGCAACAGGAACAAGAGGAGAAGCATCAATGGCATCAGGAACAAGAGGAGAGGCATCAATGGCAACAAGAACAAGAGGAGAAGCATCAATGGCAACAAGAACAAGTGGAGAAGCATAGCTGGCAACAGGAACAAGAGGAGAAGCATCAGTGGCAACAGGAACAAGAGGAGAAGCATCAATGGCAACAGGAACAAGAGGAGAAGCATTAATGGCAACAAGAACAAGAGGAGAAGCATTAATGGCAACAAGAACAAGAGGAGAAGCATAGAGGGCAATAGAAACAAGAGGAGAAGCATCAATGGCAACAGGAACAAGAGGAGAAGCATCAATGGCAACAGGAACAAGAGGAGAAGCATCAATGTCAACAAGAACAGGAGGAGAAGCATAGATGGCAATAGGAACAAGAGGAGAAGCATCAATGGCAACAGGAACAAGAGGAGAAGCATCAATGGCAACAAGAACAAGAGGAGAAACGTCAATGGCAACAGGAACAAGAGGAGAAGCATCAATGGCAACAAGAACACGAGGAGAAGCATCAATGGCAACAGGAACAAGAGGAGAAGCATAGAGGGCAATAGAAACAAGAGGAGAAGCATCAATGGCAACAGGAACAAGAGGAGAAGCATCAATGGCAACAGGAACAAGAGGAGAAGCATCAATGGCAACAGGAACAAGAGGAGAAGCATAGATGGCAACAGGAACAAGAGGAGAAGCATAGATGGCAACAGGAACAAGAGGAGAAGCATCAATGGCAACAAGAACAAGAGGAGAAGCATAGATGGCAATAGGAACAAGAGGAGAAGCATCAATGGCAACAAGAACAAGAGGAGAAGCATAGATGGCAACAGGAACAAGAGGAGAAGCATAGATGGCAATAGGAACAAGAGGAGAAGCATCAATGGCAACAGGAATAAGAGGAGAAGCATCAATGGCAACAGGAACAAGAGGCGAAGCATCAATGGCAACAAGAACAAGAGGAGAAGCATAGATGGCAACGGGAACAAGAGGAAAAGCATCAATGGCAACAATAACAAGAGGAGAAGCATAGATGGCAACAGGAACAAGAGGAGAAGCATAGATGGCAACAGGCACAAGAGGAGAAGCATCAATGGCATCAAGAACAAGAGGAGAAGCATAGATGGCAACAGGAACAAGAGGAGAAGCATTGATGGCAACAGGAACAAGAGGAGAAGCATCAATGGCAACAAGAACAAGAGTAGAAGCATCAATGGCAACAGGAACAAGAGGAAAAGCATCAATGGCAACAATAACAAGGGGAGAAGCATAGATGACAATAGGAACAAGAGGAGAAGCATCAATGGCAACTGGAACAAGAGGAGAAGCATCAATGGCAACAAGAACAAGAGGAGAAACATCAATGGCAACAGGAACAAGAGGAGAAGCATCAATGGCAACAAGAACAAGTGGAGAAGCATCAATGGCAACAGGAACAAGAGGAGAAGCATAGAGGGCAATAGAAACAATAGGAGAAGCATCAATGGCAACAGGAACAAGAGGAGAAGCATCAATGGCAACAGGAACAAGAGGAGAAGCATAGAGGGCAACAGGAACAAGAGGAGAAGCATAGATGGCAACAGGAACAACAGGAGAAGCATCAATGGCAACAAGAACAAGAGGAGAAGCATCAATAGCAACAGGAACAAGAGGAGAAGCATCAATAGCAACAGGAACAAGAGGAGAAGCATCAATGGCAACAGGAACAAGAGGAGAAGCATAGATGGCAACAGGAACAACAGGAGAAGCATCAATGGTAACAAGAACAAGAGGAGAAGCATCAATAGCAACAGGAACAAGAGGAGAAGCATCAATGGCAACAGGAACAAAAGGAGAAGCATAGATGGCAATAGGAACAAGAGGAGAAGCATCAATGGCAACAAGAACAAGAGGAGAAGCATAGATGGCAACAGGAACAAGAGGAGAGGCATCAATGGCAACAGGAACCAGAGTCGAAGCATCAATGGCAACAAGAACAAGAGGAGAAGCATCAATGGCAACAGGAACAAGAGGAGAAGCATAGGTGGCAACAGGAAGAAGAGGAGAAGCATCAATGGCAACAAGAACAAGTGGAGAAGCATCAATGGCAACAGGAACAAGAGGAGAAGCATAGGTGGAAACAGGAAGAAGAGGAGAAGCATCAATGGCAACAAGAACAAGTGGAGAAGCATCAATGGCAACAGGAACAAGAGGAGACGCATCAATGGCAACAAGAACAAGTGGAGAAGCATCAATGGCAACAGGAACAAGAGGAGAAGCATAGATGGCAACAAGAGGAAAAGCATAGATGGCAACAGGAACAAGAGGAGAAGCATCAATGGCAACAGGAACAAGAGGAGAAGCATAGATGACAATAGGAACAAGAGGAGAAGCATCAATGGCAACAGGAACAAGAGGAGAAGCATCAATGGCAACAAGAACAAGTGGAGAAGCATCAATGGCAACAGGAACAAGAGGAGAAGCATCAATGGCAACAAGGACAAGAGAAGAAGCATCAATTGCAACAAGAACAAGAGGAGAAGCATAGATGACAATAGGAACAAGAGGAGAAGCATCAATGGCAACAGGATCAAGAGGAGAAGCATTAATGGCAACAAGAACAAGTGGAGAAGCATCAATGGCAACAGGAACAAGAGGAGAAGCATCAATGGCAACAAGAACAAGTGGGGAAGCATCAATGGCAACAGGAACAAGAGGAGAAGCATCAATGGCAACAAGAACAAGCGGAGAAGCATCAATGGCAACAAGAACAAGAGGAGAAGCATCAATGGCAACAGGAACAAGAGGAGAAGCATCAATGGCAACAAGAACAAGAGGAGAAGCATCAATGGCAACAGGAACAAAAGGAGAAGCATAGATGGCAATAGGAAAAAGAGGAGAAGCATAGATGGCAACAAGAACAAGAGGAGAAGCATCAATGGCAACAGGAACAAGAGGAGAAGCATCAATGGCAACAAGTCAAGAGGAGAAGCATAGATGGGAACAAGAACAAGAGGAGAAGCATAGATGGCAACAGGAACAAGAGGAGAAGCATCAATGGCAACAGGAACAAGATGAGAAGCATCAATGGCAACAAGAACAAGAGGAGAAGCATCAATGGCAACAGGAACAAGAGGAGAAGCATCAATGGCAACAAGAACAAGAGGAGAAGCATAGATGGCAATAGGAAAAAGAGGAGAAGCATAGATGGCAACAAGAACAAGAGGAGAAGCATCAATGGCAACAGGAACAAGAGGAGAAGCATCAATGGCAAAAAGAACAAGAGGAGAAGCATCAATGGCAACAAGTCAAGAGGAGAAGCATAGATGGGAACAAGAACAAGAGGAGATGCATAGATGGCAACAGGAACAAGAGGAGAAGCATCAATGGCAACAGGAACAAGAGGAGAAGCATCAATGGCAACAAGAACAAGAGGAGAAGCATCAATGGCAACAGGAACAAGAGGAGAAGCATCAATGGCAACAAGAACAAGAGGAGAGGCATCAATGGCAACAGGAACAAGAGGAGAAGCATCAATGGCAAAAAGAACAAGAGGAGAAGCATCAATGGCAACAAGTCAAGAGGAGAAGCATAGATGGGAACAAGTACAAGAGGAGAAGCATAGATGGCAACAGGAACAAGAGGAGAAGCATCAATGGCAACAGGAACAAGAGGAGAAGCATCAATGGCAACAAGAACAAGAGGAGAAGCATCAATGGCAACAGGAACAAGAGGAGAAGCATCAATGGCAACAAGAACAAGAGGAGAAGCATCAATGGCAACAGGAACAAGAGGAGAAGCATCAATGGCAACAAGAACAAGAGGAGAAGCATCAATGGCAACAGGAACAAGAGGAGAAGCATCAATGGCAAAAAGAACAAGAGGAGAAGCATCAATGGCAACAGGAACAAGAGGAGAAGCAACAATGGCAACAAGAGCAAGAGGAGAAGCATAGATGGCAATAGGAAAAAGAGGAGAAGCATAGATGGCAACAGGAACAAGAGGAGAAGCATAGATGGGAACAAGAACAAGAGGAGAAGCACCAATGGCAAAAAGAACAAGAGGAGAAGCATCAATGGCAACAGGAACAAGAGGAGAAGCATCAATGGCAACAAGAACAAGAGGAGAAGCATACATGGCAATAGGAAAAAGAGGAGAAG
Source organism: Ambystoma mexicanum (assembly GCF_040938575.1). Classification (NCBI taxonomy): domain Eukaryota; kingdom Metazoa; phylum Chordata; class Amphibia; order Caudata; family Ambystomatidae; genus Ambystoma; species Ambystoma mexicanum. Next base: position 27,595,800 of record NC_090931.1, read on the forward strand.
CATAGATGGCAACAGGAACAAGAGGAGAAGCATAGATGGGAACAAGAACAAGAGGAGAAGCACCAATGGCAAAAAGAACAAGAGGAGAAGCATAGATGGCAACAAGAACAAGAGGAGAAGCATCAATGGCAACAGGAACAAGAGGAGAAGCATCGATGGCAACAAGAACAAGAGGAGAAGCATCAATGGCAACAGGAACAAGAGGAGAAGCATAGATGGCAACAAGAACAAGAGGAGAAGCACCAATGGCAACAAGAACAAGAAGAGAAGCATCAATGGCAACAGGAACAAGAGGAGAAGCATCAATGGCAACAAGAACAAGAGGAGAAGCATAGATGGCAATAGGAAAAAGAGGAGAAGCATAGATGGCAACAGGAACAAGAGGAGAAGCATAGATGGGAACAAGAACAAGAGGAGAAGCACCAATGGCAAAAAGAACAAGAGGAGAAGCATCAATGGCAACAGGAACAAGAGGAGAAGCATCAATGGCAACAAGAACAAGAGGAGAAGCATAGATGGCAATAGGAAAAAGAGGAGAAGCATAGATGGCAACAGGAACAAGAGGAGAAGCATAGATGGGAACAAGAACAAGAGGAGAAGCATCAATGGCAACAAGTCAAGAGGAGAAGCATAGATGGGAACAAGAACAAGAGGAGAAGCATAGATGGCAACAGGAACAAGAGGAGAAGCATCAATGGCAACAGGAACAAGATGAGAAGCATCAATGGCAACAAGAACAAGAGGAGAAGCATCAATGGCAACAGGAACAAGAGGAGAAGCATCAATGGCAACAGGAACAAGAGGAGAAGCATAGATGGCAATAGGAAAAAGAGGAGAAGCATAGATGGCAACAAGAACAAGAGGAGAAGCATCAATGGCAACAGGAACAAGAGGAGAAGCATCAATGGCAAAAAGAACAAGAGGAGAAGCATCAATGGCAACAAGTCAAGAGGAGAAGCATAGATGGGAACAAGAACAAGAGGAGATGCATAGATGGCAACAGGAACAAGAGGAGAAGCATCAATGGCAACAGGAACAAGAGGAGAAGCATCAATGGCAACAAGAACAAGAGGAGAAGCATCAATGGCAACAGGAACAAGAGGAGAAGCATCAATGGCAACAAGAACAAGAGGAGAGGCATCAATGGCAACAGGAACAAGAGGAGAAGCATCAATGGCAAAAAGAACAAGAGGAGAAGCATCAATGGCAACAAGTCAAGAGGAGAAGCATAGATGGGAACAAGTACAAGAGGAGAAGCATAGATGGCAACAGGAACAAGAGGAGAAGCATCAATGGCAACAGGAACAAGAGGAGAAGCATCAATGGCAACAAGAACAAGAGGAGAAGCATCAATGGCAACAGGAACAAGAGGAGAAGCATCAATGGCAACAAGAACAAGAGGAGAAGCATCAATGGCAACAGGAACAAGAGGAGAAGCATCAATGGCAACAAGAACAAGAGGAGAAGCATCAATGGCAACAGGAACAAGAGGAGAAGCATCAATGGCAAAAAGAACAAGAGGAGAAGCATCAATGGCAACAGGAACAAGAGGAGAAGCAACAATGGCAACAAGAGCAAGAGGAGAAGCATAGATGGCAATAGGAAAAAGAGGAGAAGCATAGATGGCAACAGGAACAAGAGGAGAAGCATAGATGGGAACAAGAACAAGAGGAGAAGCACCAATGGCAAAAAGAACAAGAGGAGAAGCATCAATGGCAACAGGAACAAGAGGAGAAGCATCAATGGCAACAAGAACAAGAGGAGAAGCATACATGGCAATAGGAAAAAGAGGAGAAGCATAGATGGCAACAGGAACAAGAGGAGAAGCATAGATGGGAACAAGAACAAGAGGAGAAGCACCAATGGCAAAAAGAACAAGAGGAGAAGCATAGATGGCAACAAGAACAAGAGGAGAAGCATCAATGGCAACAGGAACAAGAGGAGAAGCATCGATGGCAACAAGAACAAGAGGAGAAGCATCAATGGCAACAGGAACAAGAGGAGAAGCATAGATGGCAACAAGAACAAGAGGAGAAGCACCAATGGCAACAAGAACAAGAAGAGAAGCACCAATGGCAACAGGAACAAGAGGAGAAGCATCAATGGCAACAAGAACAAGAGGAGAAGCATAGATGGCAATAGGAAAAAGAGGAGAAGCATAGATGGCAACAGGAACAAGAGGAGAAGCATAGATGGGAACAAGAACAAGAGGAGAAGCACCAATGGCAAAAAGAACAAGAGGAGAAGCATCAATGGCAACAGGAACAAGAGGAGAAGCATCAATGGCAACAAGAACAAGAGGAGAAGCATAGATGGCAATAGGAAAAAGAGGAGAAGCATAGATGGCAACAGGAACAAGAGGAGAAGCATAGATGGGAACAAGAACAAGAGGAGAAGCACCAATGGCAAAAAGAACAAGAGGAGACGCATAGATGGCAAAAAGAACAAGAGGAGAAGCACCAATGGCAACAGGAACAAGAGGAGAAGCTTCAATGGCAACAAGAACAAGAGGAGAAGCATAGATGGCAACAGGAACAAGAGGAGAAGCATAGATGGCAACAAGAACAAGAGGAGAAGCACAGATGGGAACAAGAACAAGAGGAGAAGCACCAATGGCAACAAGAACAAGAGGAGAAGCATCAATGGCAACAAGAACAAGAGGAGAAGCCTAGATGGCAATAGGAAAAAGAGGAGAAGCATCAATGGCAACAGGAACAAGAGGAGAAGCATCAATGGCAACAGGAACAAGAGGAGAAGCATAGATGGCAACAAGAACAAGAGGAGAAGCATAGATGGGAACAAGAACAAGAGGAGAAGCACCAATGGCAACAAGAACAAGAGGAGAAGCATCAATGGCAACAGGAACAAGAGGAGAAGCCTAGATGGCAATAGGAAAAAGAGGAGAAGCATCAATGGCAACAGGAACAAGAGGTGAAGCATCAATGGCAACAAGAACAAGAGGAGAAGCATCAATGGCAACAGGAACAAGAGGAGAAGCATAGATGGCAACAAGAACAAGAGGAGAAGCATCAATGGCAACAGGAACAAGAGGAGAAGCATCAATGGCAACAAGAACAAGAAGAGAAGCATCAATGGCAACAAGAACAAGAGGAGAAGCATAGATGGCAACAAAAACAAGAGGAGAAGCATAGATGGCAACAAGAACAAGAGGAGAAGCATCAATGGCAACAGGAACTAGAGGAGAAGCATCAATGGCAACAAGAACAAGAAGAGAAGCATCAATGGCAACAAGAACAAGAGGAGAAGCATAGATGGCAACAAAAACAAGAGGAGAAGCATAGATGGGAACAAGAACAAGAGGAGAAGCATCAATGGCAACAGGAACAAGAGGAGACGCATAGATGGCAACAAAAACAAGAGGAGAAGCATAGATGGCAACAAGAACAAGAGGAGAAGCATCAATGGCAAAAAGAACAAGAGGAGAAGCATCAATGGCAACAAGAACACGAGGAGAAGCATAGATGGGAACAAGAACAAGAGGAGACGCATCAATGGCAACAGGAACAAGAGGAGAAGCATCAATGGCAACAAGAACAAGAGGAGAAGCATAGATGGGAACAAGAACAAGAGGAGACGCATCAATGGCAACAGGAACAAGAGGAGAAGCATCAATGGCAACAAGAACAAGAGGAGAAGCATAGATGGGAACAAGAACAAGAGGAGACGCATCAATGGAAACAGGAACAAGAGGAGAAGCATCAATGTCAACAAGAACAAGAGGAGAAGCATAGATGGCAACAAGAACAAGAGGAGAAGCATCAATGGCAACAAGAACAAGAGGAGAAGCATCAATGGCAACAAGAACAAGAGGAGAAGCATCAATGGCAACAAGAACAAGAGGAGAAGCATCAATGGCAACAGGAACAAGAGGAGAAGCATAGATGGCAACAAGAACAAGAGGAGAAGCATCAATGGCAACAAGAACAAGAGGAGAAGCATCAATGGCAACAGGAACAAGAGGAGAAGCATAGATGGCAATAGGAACAAGAGGAGAAGCATCAATGGCAACAAGAACAAGAGGAGAAGCATAGATGGCAACAGGAACAAGAGGAGAAGCATAGATGGCAACAGGAACAAGAGGAGAAGCATAGATGGCAACATGAATCGGGCACTTGAGCAGCGCTGACATGAGTCCATGCAGTGCAACACTGCCCTCACATTGCAATACAGACACACAAAACAGTACAATAGGAGGCTCACATGGCAGTACATATGCAAATAGGGCCCTGGTCACAGGGGGCTAATGTGACAGCGCAGGATAAAGCATGTGTATGAAGACAGTAGCCTCGCATTGCAGCAAAGTGCCTAGAGGCCGCAGACAATAGTGTGGTAACATAGGCAGGAAAACTTGCATTGCATCATAGGTGGGACACAGGTGAAGATAACGAGAGGCAACTAAGGCCAGCATAGACAGCTTGTGGATCAGGAAATTAGGGGTTTCACACTATAGTCCAGTCAAATTCCAGGTCAGTGCAGTACTGGCCGCTCACCATAGCACAGACAGAGCAGGACAGCACCCTGTGGACCCAGCACTTCATGAAAGGAGCTCATCAACGAGAGCCCCAGCAACATAGTGCCAAGAGGACGATTGGATCTCATGTACCGTTATAACATACACAGAGTGGCGGAGGGACTGTGGCTGCTGCAGCCCTCCGCCAGATGAGGGGCCTTCGGCAAGCTGTACTAGGCACACATGGTAACAAGGACATGGCCAAAGTGTGACGCATCTGGATGGCAGCAAGGTAAACACAATTTGCTGAGCAAAATCCATCACAGCCCACGTGGCAACCTGCATGCTCAAGCTAACACCACATAACTCTCTTAAGAGGTGCAAAGTCAGAGGGTGAGTTACTCTAAAAGTTTGCAATAAGAAATCCAATCTTCACCATGTTCTCATTGGACTACGCCCAGTCCATACCCCTCTCACCCACCCAATATGACGAAGACCCTGCTGTAATCGCTCTTTCAGTAATAGAAGCAGATCAAAATGACTTCTTTCTCACCCATAATCCTCTCTGTTATGTCAATTTCTTGCAACCAGGCCGACTCTTCAATATTAAGGCAGAAGTGACGGCATCAAGCACTGACTCAACACGTAAAATGTAAGTAAACACTTTATGTTCAAGATTTCCCAGGGGGTCAGGGCTCACCCTCGTTTTTTGGGTCAAGTCTTTACTTCTCCAAGTTAAAAGTGTTCTCAGTTTTCATCTGAACTTTCAGTCTCCAGCATGAAGTGCTTGAACCAATGAATCGTGTCTTGGTTCACTCAGCACGTTAGGCGTTGCGTTCCCTGAATGCAGTCTTTAGCAATGAAATGTTTCTCACGTTGCCTCGGGCTATTGGACCCCATCCACCCAATGTTCCTCTGTTTAAACCCGCTGATTACTGACCATAACATCTCAAAGCTTCATAACCTAAGCGTCTCTGAGTGACCGTCAACCCTTTCTCTTTCCCTCAAGCTTATAGAAATGTCCCCCTCTCCTGAGGGCACCCCACTCTGACTCTAAAACTTTGCCACAATATAAAACCTTTCCTCTCCCTTTCAAATCATCAAACATTAGCACAAGCATGAATTGCACCGAAACTGAACTGTTGCAACAGTAACCTTGAAGGTGGCAACTTAACAAGAAACTTCAAATCCTGCTAAACACAGACGTCCAACACATCTCTTATGTCATTTGACAGGTCCCCATTCGCCCCACCCTACAAACCTTTGATTGGCTCCCTCTCACAGTAATATGCATAACTAAAGTATTGGTTCTGACTCACAAAACACGGCATGGAACTGTCGGAATAGAAAGTATATTGTGCCTCCTATTGTAATAAATATATTAATATTGGCCTACGCCAAGCTGCTCGAAAGTCGCTTGCGAAAGAAATCTGTGTTGCAAGGTCCTGACCTTAAATCTATGTAGGCCGCCATTTTAGGTCAAACCGCCATTTTTGGATTCGTTGTGTAAAAGTCACCCTGTGAGCTAAAATGGTGGACGATGTCATTGCAGAATACAACATGGCCGTCTTGACCTCTGTACATAGCTAATGTGTAATTTGCCTGCAGGCCACTTGTTGAGGTCATGAACTGAGACCTCGTCCTTCATTGACCTATGTGTAAAGGGATTACTCGTGCAATGAAACTAATCCACGAGTATATATTGAGGCAATGCATTTACATACTGAACAAAGAACATCTGTCTTACTACATTGTATTTATGTTTAAGAAGGCCTGCATGGGAAACTTTAGAATACACAGTTAATGCATACGCTTGTTGTTACATGTATTAAAGACAAACCAGTTATATGCGGTTATTTGAAACTCGGCACAAACCCTAGAATTCGTGATATATTAAAAGGAATATTAACCCAAAGTGGGGCTGGGCATCGAGCCCACTAAATGTATAAAAAGTGAATGCATTCTAATGTACAGCATCTCTCACTGAATAACACTGAACCACTCTGGAGTTTGCTGTGTTGTACTGAGGGCCGATAGCTATCTGATTTTGCTCTGTTTTTGTAATTGAATTCAGTATAGAATAAAGTACTTTGTATGTTCCTGTCATGCCTGCGCCATGGGCGCATACATTTACGATCAATATGGTCTTTATTTTCCATTTGCGAGACTTTGGTGCTTTTCTATTTTTCCCAACTAACTACACTTACCACAATGCACTTGGCTATAACCATCTTTTCCTGGCCATTCCTATTTGCCATCTTCGGAAACTACAATCCCCAGAAGCCCTAGGGATCTGCTCTGCTTCCACCAGCTCAGGAACAGAGAGGGAGAAGGCCGATTGTCTGCAGGTGTGCGGATCCAGGTGCGACCAATTAGCCTGCCTCTGTGCTGGGCTGGGTGGTATAAAAGCTGCTACCTGCAGGAGCTCAGGCTCTTGCATTAGGAGTCTTTCTGGCACCTTGTTGCTTTGAGCTACGGATATTGTATGCGGTTCCTCCTTACTCCGGCTTTGGATCCAGTGCCCTGCCTTCCAGCCTCCGCCCTTGCCCTGCCGGGCTCTCTACATTGCAGCCGATCATGCTCTGCTGCCTTCCAGCCTCCGCCCTTGCCCTGCCGGGCTCTCTACATTGCAGCTGATCTCGCTCTGCTGTTTTCCAGCCTCTGCCTGTGCCCTTCCGGGTTTCTGCCTTGCAGCCGATCATGCTCATCTGCTACCTTCCGCTCTGGTCTTCCAGGCTCCTGCCCTGCAGCCTGCCTCACTCCGGCTGCCTACAGCCCTTGTCCTCTGGGCTCCCTACTCTGCAGCCTGCCTCACTCCGGCTGCCTACAGCCCTTGTCCTCTGGGCTCCCTGCTCTGCAGCCTGCCTCACTCCGGCTGCCTACAGCCCTTGTCCTCTGGGCTCCCTGCTCTGCAGCCTGCCTCACTCCGGCTGCCTACAGCCCTTGTCCTCTGGGCTCCCTGCTCTACAGCCTGCCTCACTCCGGCTGCCTACAGCCCTTGTCTTCTGGGCTCCCTGCCTTGCAGTTTACAGTCCTCTGCAGCCTTCTACAGTCAGCGGCCCTGCTCCTCTGAGCTTACTCCTTGCTGCCCGGTCCTTCTGGCTCCTTGCCACGCAGCCTGCTTCTCTCCGCTACCAACAGCCCTTGTACTCGGGGCTTCCTACCTTGCAGCCGATCACGCTCCGCTGCTTGCTACCTACCTTTGGCCTCTGGGTTCTCAGCCTAGCAGCCCTCTACAGTCCTCTGCAGCCTTCTACGGTCAGCGGCCCTGCCCCCAGGGCTCACTGCTTGCTGCCCGGCAAATCTGGGCTCCTTGCCGTGCAGCCTGCTTTACTCCGCTGCCCTAAGCCCTTTGCCTCTGGGCTCTCTACCTTACAACCCTGCTCCTGTGGGCTTGCTCATTGCTTTCCTGCTCCTCTGAGCTCTCAACCTTGTTCCTTACTGTCCTCTGCTATCCAATCCTGTTACACGACTTTCCCTTCATTTCCTTCTGCTAGTTTGCTATCAACTTCCTTTTCCTGGATTTGTCTGTAAGTATCTTCTCTTGTACTATTTGTAGACCATTTTGTACAGAGCTTGTCTGTTGGTTTCCATCAGGCAACCTCTGCCCCTTCCCTTGTCTCGTTTCTACGTTACAGACACCCATAGCTGTTGTTCCAAGCCATGAGCAAACAGTGTGGGCCTCTGTTATGGCAAACTGTGCAGAAGGCTAGAGTTTTTCCTATGGTCCGTGGAATACTCTTTTCCTATATCTGCATACACCCCTAGAGGGAATCCATTCTGTAGTATTTTATTCCTTGCTACACTTCATCACTCTTCGTTCTCATTACTTTCAGCTGTGTGTGTACTTATCTGTCCACCTTACTTCGGCACAACCACCCAAAACCCTTCCTGGGTGTCCTGTGCCTCTCTTTACAGGGTGTCATCCCGTGACAGTTCCTTTGTAACCTGTGTCTGGTGTATTTCCTTTTGGGGTACTCAGCCTCGATATTTTATTTCTGTTTTCACAGTTGGCGCCCGAATAGGGACCCTCAAGATTGATGCCGGATTGTTGAAGGTTGACACACGCTATCGGACCGGGATCGGACGGTGTGACAAAAAGAAATGGGCCCCTGGATGAGACGCGACACCTCAGCAGCGCTGCACGACCCGATCCCTGGGCGATTATCTTGTGGTCTGAGACGGCATCTTGACGAGGGTCCACTTATCGAGGCGGGCAGATTTGCCGAAATCACCATACACGAGGTAAGATTAGTTAGGTAAGATTCTTAGAAGTACCGATCGGTCCTCCTTAGGTTTGGTCAGGTGAGTCGTGACCCAATTCTTAATTCAACCGTGACAATTTGAATTTTGGCGCATTGTATCTGCAGACACAATAATTGACCAGGTAACACCAAGAATTTGAGATATGCTTGGGAAATTCTCTACCTGCTTTAGGGCATTATTCTGCAGTGATAGACAATCTTTGAAATTTAGCTGTCCCGCACCACAGGAGGGGTCGCCGGCATGAACTATGTACTGTAAGTGTGGCATTGGAAGTACAGTATTTAATGATATTTGGCACAGACAAACCAGACATGCCTCCGAAATTCAGTGACCAATCAATGGTAGTTTTGAGATCCCTCGTATTGAATATTTGGAGTCAGTCTTGATAAAGAAAAAGGCTAGATCTGCAGCATTTGATGTTTTGCAGAATTGGAAAAAGAAGCGTTGCAACAACTTAAAGGTAGAGAGAAACATGCACGTCGTCATAAAACAAACGCTGAAAAAGCATTGTTATATGACCAAAACAAACAGTCTGAGGCGACTAAAAATATGGATAGGGCTTTCTCGCTTGGAATTCAGAAAATCTATCCTTCTAAAGATCTTCATATTTCTGATAAGTTTATTGACAAAATATTAAATGAAAGAAGGCCTGGTGCCTCTGTCCCACCTCCGTATGTTCCACTTCCTGCTGCTGTACCTCTTCCTGCTGTTATTCCTGCTCTTCCTACTCAACCTGTTGTTCCTACTCCTCCAGTTTTTGTCGCTCCACCTGCTCCTCTGCCTCTTTTTGTCGCACCAGTTATAGTACATCCATCGAATTTGCCTGCTCCCTCTCTTCCAAGTGGTCCTGAGCCGCTTGTAATCGATCGAGGTGCAGGGTCAAAGGTTGTCACTCGCAGTACTGTACCACCGGAGAAGAAACGTGAGTTGATTGCATGGGCTAAGCATTGTATGGAAAAGGATGATCAAGCTAGTGTTTTTGCCACACTTTGTAATACGGATAATTTTCCTGAGAAAAATGTTTTTATTGAAGGTTTAGGGATTCAGTTATGTATAATGCGGGGAAGATTAAATAATACAGATGTTCCGCAAGGGTTAAGAGATCTAAATACTTTAGCACTTTCCAGAGACACTGTGGAGAAGGTAAATGAGCATGTCGAGAGGTTATTTGGGTATAGAAAGGAGTTAGAAAAGATACAGAATGAGGATGATGAAGAGGAGAATATATATGTATATAAACGGTTCCTTCTGTGTCGAAAACCGATATCGGAGGAAATGCGAATTTGTAAGAATGATGCGATTAGATGGATTTCAGACATATCAATAACTCCAGTTGAGGTATATGACACATATAGTCAATATACGTTGGAAATGCAGAGGAAAGTGATACAGGTAATGGTAGAGTACCTGCAGGATGAATGTGTAAAAAGGAAGATTAGTTGTCCCACAGAGTTATTGAGCATTTATAAGAGAGCTTTTTCACTTGACACTTCTTTGACTGCTTTAGCGCTCAACTTGGCTCTGTTGCTTAGGAAGCGTTCGGAGTTGCCTATTCTCAGTCGCCTATGAGAGAGGTTCCTCCGACATTTGTCCCGAAGGTTGAGGTTGCGGCCGATGCTGCACGGGGTATAGTCGCTGTGGACATTCCCGCACATTATCTATCACAGTTTGTTCACGTCCCGTTTTCACGGCAGGAAGTGAACACCATTAGACAGTCTATTCCTGACATTAGGAAAAATCCGACAGGGTTCTATAAAGAGATGGAATCTGTTTTGCAATCCTCAGTGTTCACCTTAGGTGACATTGATTTGTTGTTTCCTGTACTCCTGCCCGTAGATTTATGGAAACAAGTTAGAACTATTGACGATGTACCCGGGTTGGGAGATACATGGGCAAATATACCCAGACTCGATGGGGAAAGGTCAGCTGACAAAAGACCACAACAGGTGATATTAACTCTGCCTGATAGAATCATTGCTAAATTAAAAACCATAATTCCCGAAAAGAGAATTATTTGGGACAAGCTTACGGCCTGTGTTCAAGGAAAGTCTGAAGGTGCTACCGAGTTCTTCAATCGGTTCAAACAGGTATTCTCAGATTTCAGTGGACAAGACTTAGGCACAGAGTCTGGGAAAAGATTATTTGTGGACAAATTTGTACTTGGATTACTGCCTGACATCCAGTCACAGATTATGTCTTCTGAGAGCGCTTGGCAGGCGAAATCACAATCAGAAGTGCTGTACATTGCTCAGTACTATGAGAACTGTGTCAATAGTGAAAAAGATAGGATTGAAAAACGGAAAGGCGATTTAAAAACTAAAGTGCTATTGCAGCAAATTGTTAGGGGCCCCAGAGGGGGTAATTCTCAGGTTAGAGGTCAGTATGTCCTGCAGGGGAATGTGCCCTTGGGTCCTGTGAATATTAATCAGTGTGCTTATTGTCATCGAGAGGGTCATTGGCGAGCACATTGCCCCGTCCTTCAACAAAGGTCGAATAATACATTTGGTAATATGGGTAGGCGATCCAGAGGTTGCCCGGGCGTATGGGGCCCTGGTAGAGGTCAGTTTATACAGGACCCTCAACAACCTTTTTCGCAGGACAATCAGACTCCGAGTGCGGACACCAAGAATATATTTGATCATCCTTCCGCTGCATATTTATCTGAAGAGCTTCCTTTTGATAATATTCTGTTTCGTTAGGATTGCCCGAAGCAGGGTTTGGAACCTACACCTATTCCCGTCAATCAGAAAGGCCCCTACGTTGAAATGGTGGTGGGAAATAGGAAACATCTGTTTTCGATAGACACTGGAGCACAGAAGTGTTCCATTGATCATTCGGGCGTTCCAAACATTCCACTGTCAGGGCAAACAAATGTTTCTGTAGGGTTTTCCGGTACACCAGTTGTTTGTCCGATTTCTATGCCGGTACCTATTTCTTTGGGTCCCTTTATGGACCAGTGTCCTTTTTTGTTGACTTTGGATTGCGGACAGAACTAGCTGGGGTTGAATTTGTTAAAATAATTAAATGCAGTGATTTATTGTTCTTCTGTTGGAGTACGCTTGACGATTTCACCACAGCAATTTTCTGCCTCGCAATTTTTGACTAGTCCTTTGCCTCCAGAATTCATTGATGTACCAGAGAGCTTGTGGGCTGTCGACGACAATTATGTCGGTATTTTACAGATCGAGCCTGTTAAGATAGTTTTGCAACATGGAATTGAGCTGCCACGTATTCCCCAGTATAAGATTTCGGTTGAGGGCGAGCAAGCTTTGAAATGTATTGTTTCCGATTTTGGCCATCGCGGTGTGATTGAAGAAGTTGCAGGAAGTTTGTGTAATAGTCCGATTTTACCCATGTACAAGAAAGGCGATAATGTAATTCCATTCTGTTTTATAATTGATTTACGTGCTATTAATAAAGTTGTGGCACCACAATTTCCAATTGTGCCTGATGTGACGACTATCTTAACCGTGATTCCAGCTACAGCTACTTACTTTAGTGTTGTGGACTTAAAGAATGCATTCTTTAGTATTCCTATACACAAGGATAGTAGATATTTGTTCGCGTTCACCTTAGGGGGACGCTCGTTTACATTTACTCGTGCACCTCAAGGGTACACAGAGAGTCCTAGTATTTATATTAGGGCTTTCAAAGAACAACTTGACACCCTTGAATTCCCCTATACCTGTACTTTGCTTCAGTACGTTGATGATTTGCTTTTAGCTGCTGACTCTGAGAGTGCTTGTAAGGAGGGCACTGTGTTATTACTTACTCATCTAGCTAAGCATGGTCACAAAGCTTCACTTAAAAAATGTCAATATTGTTGTCAGGAGCTCGCCTATTTAGGCTATCTCCTGTCAAAGGAGGGAAGAAGATTGACACCTGAAAGAATAAAACACATTTCTGGCATGTCTGTCCCAAATACGCTGAAGGAAGTTAGGGCCTTGATAGGTATGGCTTCTTACTGTAGGTTGTGGATCCCACATTTTTCACTAGTGATAAAACCGATGCTGGCCTTGACGAAGAAGGGCATTTCTTCGCCGTTGCCATGGACCTCGGAACACCAGCAATCGTTTGGCTTGCTTAAGACTACATTATGCTCTGCACCAGTTTTGGGCACACCAAACTATGAAAAGGCCTTTGTGTTGTTTGTGCATGAATGTGATGGATGTGCTTTGGCTGTATTAACGCAGGAACATGGAGGGAAGAATAGGCTGTGCGGTTACTTTTCTTCCGCCCTTGATCCTGTAGCATGCGCTTTGCCAAGATGTTTGCGCGCTGTCGCTGCTGCTGCTGCTGCTGCGTCTGTTAAACAGAGTGAGGGAATAGTCCTAGACCATGATCTGACCCTGATGGTGCCTCACTCTGTAGATGTTCTATTGAACCGAACTCAAACGCAACACCTCACTTCTGCACGGTTGACGAGATATGAATTGATCTTGTTTGCGCCTCACATTCAAATTAAGAGGTGTTGTGCTCTTAATCCGGCTGAACTCCTACCTTTTCCGCAAGATACTACTTGCAGCGATGAAGAGTAACATGATTGTTTGTATACGACCGAACAAGAAACAAAGGGCAGAATTGATTTGAAAGACACTCCTTTGGTTAAAGCACAAGGAGAGCTGTTTTGTGATGGCTCCTGTTTTAAACTTCCGGATGGTACATCCACAGCTGCTTATGCAATCACCACATTGAGCACGATTGTGGAAACCAAGAGAATCACGCATAACTCCGCGCAGGCCGCAGAGATTATAGCATTGACCCGAGCTTGTGAACTTTCCAAAGGGCTTGCAGTAAATATATATACTGATAGTCAGTATGCCTTTGGGGTGGTTCACAACTTCGGGAGACTTTGGTCAGAAAGAGGGTTCCTAACTTCGCATGGCACCAAGATTCAACATGGTTCCCTAAGTATCCAAGAGGTGGGCTGAGGGCTTGGGGAAACTTGATGATGATGGGTGTTGGGTGGACACGGTTGATGGCAAATGGCTACTTCCTGATGCCTATGTGATGATGATGGTTATCAAGGCACACGGTCCTACGCATGTGTGTGCCCAGCAGATGACGAAAATGTTAGAAAATGTTTGGGTAAATGACAAAATTTCAAAAATTGCTCAGCATTACATCCAGAACTGTATGATTTGCCTACAATATAATGTTGGAAAGGGGACAGCAACTCCAAGGGGAAGTTTTGGGCCACCCTCTGTCCCATTCAAAGTAATCCACTTTGATTTTATTGAAATGGAACGATGCAACAATCTAAAATATGTCCTTGTGGTCATTTGTGCTTTTAGTAAGTGGGTTGAGGCTTTCCCTGTCAAAGATGCTGCGGCCATGACCACTGCAAAGACGATGTTAAAGGAATTCTTTCCACGGTTCGGTTTGCCGAGAGTTATCTGGTAGGATAATGGTCCACATTTTAACGCTGCTGTAATCCTACAGATATGTACGGCATTGCAAATTGACAAACGATTCCATTCCGCCAGACATGCTCAGAGAGCCGGACTAGTGGAAAGACATAATGGCATTATCAAGAAGAAGCTCGCTAAGACGTGTGCCGGCACCAAACTAAAATGGCCGGACCCCTTACCAATCGTGTTACTAGCCATGCGTACGTACGACCCCTCAAACTAAGACTGGTCTCACTCCTTTTGAGGTGATAATGGGGAGACCTGCTAATATCTGGAACCTTCTAAAATGTCGAAGCTTAAAAAACGTTGAAAATGTATTACATTCAGACTATTGTAGTCAGTTGACTAAAAACCTGTATTTGATTTATCACCAGGTACGAGAGGCTTTACCTGTACAATACAAGGGTCCGGGTCTCAGCATACGGCCTGGGGAGTGGATGCTCGTGAAGTCCTTTGAGCGCTCCACTTGCCTTGCACCTCAGTGGCTGGGCCCATTCCAGGTCCTGCTGGTCACCCAGACAGCGGTGCGCGTCGCAGGCCGGAACCATTGGATCCACCCGTCGCATGTCAAGAAACTTCATCACCCAGTGCCACACGTTACAGAAGAAACAGAACCCCTCGCTAACACTGCAACCAATGATCCCAAAGCAGTGAGTAGCACTGAGGGTGTGTTGGAGAATATCTCATAGCCCATGATGCTTGGGGAAGCTGCCATTTTGTCTCCACACTCTCCAAAAATGTTGCTCCCGGAAATTGCTGTTCCAACTTCACTTACCTCTGATACGTTGCTTCCAACGGGAAGTGATGACACATTGTTTCCGGATCAATCAGTTCCAGGAACAGCCAGGTACCATTTACGTTCGAGAAAATAGACTTACGGCATGGTTCTGCTGTGCATCTGATAGACATACGGCATGGTTTGGCTGTGCATTCAAGGAAGGAAAGGATCATTGAGGGCTTGCTTTTGCCCGAATTTGAGGAGGGGGATTCTGTTGGCTAGGGTGTGGAAGGACTAAAGAAATCGCGCGACCGGGGGGTCGCCAGCAACGAACATTGGGGTTTCAATCTGAAGACTACTGTGCCTGCTTCCGCCACAGCTTGTATTGGACTTGTAAATGATCGGGTGACCGGCCAGGACAATGGACAGAAAATGTGGGCCCAAAAACGTATTGCTGTGTTTTTATGATAATATTTGGTTTTATAATAGTCACTGTTTTAGGCCTTTGGTATTTTGAAGAAGCTCATCCTTTAGAGTTTTTGCTACCGACTGAAAATGTACCCACTGTCCCCACATCTTTTGTACATTTGCATACTTAGTCTCCTAGAGATTTCCAGCATAGGAAGAGATATCATAATAATACCTTGCTACTTATCATGAATGCTACACATGGCATGTTTATTAAATCCAACTGCTGGGTCTGTTCACATTTACCGCAACACGGGGATAAGGGGCTAGGTTGGTATATTCATCCTTTACCGTTGACAACTGCCTGCTATGCTTCTCTTAGAGCACTGTTCTTTGGCCGATGGAATGATAGCATCTCAGGGAACTTTGATGGCACCAATTTGAATAGTTTTGACTCCCCTGGGATGCTCGCTTTTTTGCAAATAGGAGTAAACCGAATGTTGCTTCTATTAGGCCTTCTGATAAACTGTCTCGCCCTTTCCAATCTTTGATTTCCTTTAAAATGGCTTTGATAGGCAATAAGGATGCCATGCCTCCTTCCTACACTGTTAACCATAGCCCCGATTCAGTTTCTTTCTGCATACAGAGGAATGGCACTCAGTCAATGGGAGATTTTAAAGGTTGTGCCAACGTTGCAAATTTGACTGGGGAAGACAGACCTTTGTATGTAGGCGAACCTGTCTATTTTGTTTGCGATAATGTAGCGTTTCCATGGTTGCCCAGAGATTGGCAGGGAACTTGTTATTTAGGGATCCTGTTACCTGGGGTGTTGATAGCAAGTACTATAGAAATTTCAAAGGCTCGCCCACGGCGGGACGAGAATGGTGACACCCCAGCACAAGTCTTGGGAGATATAGCAAAATCAGTTGTGCCATTTTGGGGGCAGATAGCGTATTCAGAAGATATCAAGAGACTAGCAAGTGTACTGGAGAGAACCATCAACCGGGTCACGGATATATTCTACAACATGACATTAGAGCAGAAAGCAATAAGATTAGTAGCACTCCAGAACCGGATGGCATTAGATGTCATTCAGGCTGAACGTGGTGGAGTATGTAAATGAGTGGGGTCCGCTTGCTGCGTTTTTGTACCAGATTCCTCCCCAACTATCTTCAAGGCAATACAGAATCTGCACGTCCTTAGTTCCGAAGTGCATGTTCCCGAGAGAAATTGGGATCTTAATGCTTGGTTCTGGGACTTCTTGCAATCTTGGGGGTTGGAAGGTACTTTCGGTCCTATTCATTATTTTGGGAATTCTGTTGTTTTTTTGTTGCTGTATTCAGTGTCTGCCTGGTATGTGTTCGATGCTAGGGGGATGTTGCGCACAAGCGATAGATTCAATAGGACATAAAGTGTATGCCCCGGATAAAACTTCCAAAGAATATGTGTTAAAGGATATTTTAGCAAAAGAACTAATGGCAATAGATATGTCGGATAGTGATTCAGGGTGCATGGATAATGATGCTTGGAGTTATTTGCAAGGAGACCCAAAGTAGTTTTTAGCACTTGGCATAGGCCAAAAGGAGGGTTTGTCGGAATAGAAAGTATATCGTGCCTCCTATTGTAATAAATATATTAATATTGGCCTACGCCAAGCTGCTTGAAAGTCGCTTGTGAAAGAAATCTGTGTTGCAAGCTCCTGACCTTAAATCTATGTAGGCCGCCATTTTAGGTCACACCGCCATTTTTGGATTTTTTGTGTAAAAATCACACTGTGAGCAAAAATGGTGGACGATGTCATTGCAGAATACAACATGGCCGTCTTGACTCTGTACATAGCTAATGTGTAATCTGCCTGCAGGCCACTTGTTGAGGTCATGAACTGAGACCTCGTCCTTCATTGACCTATGTGTAAAGGGATTACTCGTGCAATGAAACTAATCCACGAGCATATATTGAGGCAATGCATTTACATACTGAACAAAGAACATCTGTTTTACTACATTGTATTTATGTTTAAGAAGGCCTGCATAGGAAACTTTAGAATACACAGTTAATGCATACGCTTGTTGTTACATGTATTAAAGACAAACCAGTTATATGCAGTTATTTGAAACTCGGCACGAACCCTAGAATTGGTGATATAGTAAAAGGAATATTAACCTGAAGTGGGGCTGGGCATTGCGCCCAAAAAATGTATAAAAAGCGAATGCATTCTAATGTACAGCGTCTCTGACTGAACACACTGAACCACACTGGAGTTCGTTGTGGTGTACTGAGGGCCGATAGCTATCTGATTTTGCTCTGTTTTTGTAATTGAATTCAGTATAGAATAAAGTACTTTGTATGTTCCTTTGTAACCCGTGTCTGGTGTATTTCCTTTTGGGGTACTCAGCCTCAATATTTTATTTCTGTTTTCACAGAACTTCTCCAGACACCTAGCCAAATTATTCTCCTCCCATAAACCCTGAAGACTGTTTTGTTCATCTGATAAGAACTCTCCAGATTCCATCCCCCTCCTTCAAATGTCCAAATAATGGTAGGCAGAAGCTTTGCCATCATGGATCTATCCTCTGGAACGGCTTGCCCAATATCCAGGTGTAAGCCCTATGCAGGCAATGAGAGAAAGTATCCCTGGCACGTGAAGCCGCACCAAGATTCCGAAATATAAAAAAAAAAAAAAAAATCATCAGATGCCCAGTGTGAGAGCCATGCCAGGGACCAGTCAATGAAAAATGAAAGTAAGAGTAAGGGACCCTTGCATGTGCCCATGCGAGGCTCCATTTACTCTGAAAAAGAAAACAATGTTAGGAGTGCGAGCGTAGCACCGGGCTGACAATGGTAAAACCCTTCAAGAGGGTTAGAGATGCTCCAATGGGCTCTGTCAACACCGTTGCCCAAGCCCTGTAAGCACTCCCCTGACAGGCACGGGAGTGCCAGGAACACTGCCACACCCCAGGTGCCCTATAATTACTGCCATTGGCCCCGGGGCAGGTCAAATTAATGGCGCTCCCCACAACAGGGGAGCGCAGAACGCGTTTAGCCCAGGTGGGCTGGTTATAAGTGAAGGGTCCACCCCCCTTTGCTAGGTGATCACCAGGACTCCCTGGGCCACACCTGGCAGACATGACCCAGGTTGAGTAGTGTTGTTGCGCACTCTCAATACTGCCGCTGAGTGCTGGGCGGCATCTGACACACGCAGCCCAGCCACGTAGAAGGCTTTGGGTCCCCACCCATTGTTGCTGATGGTGCTGTCGCCTGCCGCCTACTGCCAGCCTAGCCATCACAGGAGAGCACAGAGAGGGAAGAGCCTCAAGAGATCTGCAGAAAAGACCTTGAGCAACCCTGGCCAGGTTGTCTTGGAAGTACGTTTTTATATATATAGTGTTGAATACAGTGTACTGTAGGACGCTGGATGTATTGTTTAAAGACTCTTATATGTTTTAATATTTAAAGGGCTCTGTTCATATTTGTGTTAGATACACAGCTGCTAGGTTTCATTTAAATTGTATAAAGTGTCTTGTGATTCCTCTTTTTGTACAAAAACTTACAAAACCCTCCTGGTGTACCAGAAGAGAAAAGGTTTAAGTGAACATACAACTAAAGAACCGTACGCCAGCATTCCTCCAACATCTCTGAGGTCCCTAAAAAGTCAAACTTCCTACTGCACCTCCTCAGAGGTACTCTGCCTTTCCTTTCCTTCTCCCAGAAGCTCACATTCTCCCAATTGCTGGTTCTCTCCAGGTTGGACTATTGTAAAAGCCTCTTCCTAAATATACCTACCTCTACTGTCTGCCCTCTGCAACTAATCCAGAACAGGACTGTGAGACTTGTCCTTGGCCTCAAGCCCTGGGATCGTATCTGTACAGCTCTGAAATCTCTCCATTGGCTCCCAGTGGATGCAAGGATTAAATTCAAAACCATCTGCATTGTCCACAAGGCTGTCTGTGGCCTGAGTCCAAAATATCTTCAGCTATCCCTCCGTAAATACCTCCCCTCTCTAGCTCTTCGTTCCTGTACATCTAAATCCCTCAGGGTCAGTCTTTTTCCAAAGAAACTAACTGTGGGTAGATCCCTGTCTTTGGCTGGGGCTTTTCTCTGGAACAGCCTTCCTGCCACTCTAAAACTTGACAACAAACAGCTCTGGTTCCGGAAGCACCTCAAGACCTTCCCCTTTGCTTCTGCCTTCGCTCTTCCTCTAATCTGCTGATCTACTCTCTCTTGGCACAGTGCACCTGGACACCCTCTGTCCCCTGGGCCCCGGTACCTGCTCACCCTGCCACCTACCTCCACTGCCACATGGCCACAGCTTGAAATGGGGACTGCATCTGTATCCATACAGTCCCCGCTGCCCCCCCCCCCCATTTTCTTCCTTTTCTGCACTTATCAGACCAACCCGGTCTGCTGCTATAAACACAGCACTTGCCACTTGCTGGCTGCACTACTACTGTTTATTGCCTCTATTATCTATGTATTTGCATTTATTATTATTTATATGTTCTCCTCTGCTCTGCACTCTCCACTCTCCCCCCTTCCATGCACTTTTTCGCATTCCCTCTCCCCTGCACTTGCGCGTTCTCAATGTCACTGGGCCTAGTAAGATCGCTGATTTGTTCTCCCCTGTTCCCCTCGCCTGCCTTGTCACGCTCTGAAACACTTGTGTATGAGCGCGATAGAAATAAAGTATCATGTCATATCATACAGCGTTCCTTTTATGTGCCAGTTACTTTAACATGTGTTCATCTCCTTAGGGGCATTTGGGGACCCTGCCCTAACCACCCGCCATTTCCTACCTGCACTGCACCCCCCAGTTGGGCTCACCGGGGTGATCTCTGGAACCCAGGAGAGCGGGACTTGGACACAGTTAAGACGGCAGGTCAGGTTATAAGAAAAGACTTAAGGTGCATATCGTGTGCCCGCATACACCCCGTCTCCCAATAATAAGGTGTGTTATACGATCTCCCCGCTACATAGGTGACATACCTAACCTGTACATCCTAAATCCAGCCTGAAGATCTGGCTTGGCACCCAAGCTTCCCAAAATGCACCTTCGCAAAGTCCCCCGCCACCATCCACTTCCTTGACAAAAGCCTTGAGGCCCCATTCCTAGAACGTTCAGTTTACAAATTCACAAAATAAAATAAAGCATTCAAGAAATTTATATTTTTCCCAGCATGCACTGCTTCATGTAATAAATACTGTCTACATTCACGTTGCCCTCTTCGCATTATTTCCAGCAATGAACAGTTCCTCAATTCATTTCGTTTCCAACCCAGCAGTGTTGCAGGTTTTATGTCTCCATTAATCATATGATTATAAACGAACGTTCCCAGCGTGTGTAATGGAACAGTTCACCCTGGAATCTTCGACTCACTTTCCCAGTGTGCTGACTGTTCAGCAATGTGTAATGGAACAGTTCACTCTGGACTTTTAGACTCACTTCCGAGCATGCTGACTGTTCAGCAATGTGTAATGGAACAGTTCACTCTGGACTTTTAGACTCACTTTCTCAGTGTGCTGACTGTTTACCATTGCGTTATGATTCAGTTCACTCTAGAATCTTCGACTCACTTTCCCAGCGTGCTGACTGTTCAGCAATGTGTAATGGAACAGTTCACTCTGGACTTTTAGACTCACTTTCCCAGAATGCTGACTGTTCGCCAGTGTGTAATGGAACAGTTCACTCTGGAATCGAATCTTCGACTCACTTTCCCAGCATGCTGACTGTTCAGCAATGTGTAATGGAGCACTTCACTCTGGACTTTTAGACTCACTTCCGAGCATGCTGATTGTTCAGTAATGTGTAATGGAGCAGTGCACTCTGGACTTTTAGACTCACTTCCCAGCATGCTGACTGTTCAGTAATGTGTAATGGAGCAGTGCACTCTGGACTTTTAGACTCACTTCCGAGCATGCTGACTGTTCAGTAATGTGTAAAGGAACAGTTCACTCTGGACTTTTAGACTCACTTCCGAGCATGCTGACTGTTCAGTAATGTGTAATGGAGCAGAGCACTCTGGACTTTTTAGACTCACTTCCCAGCATGCTGACTGTTCAGTAATGTGTAATGGAGCAGTACACTCTGGACTTTTAGACTCACTTTCCCAGTGTGCTGACTGTTCAGCAATGTGTAATGGAGCACTTCACTCTGGACTTTTAGACTCACTTCCCAGCATGCTGACTGTTCAGTAATGTGTAATGGAGCACTTCACTCTGGACTTTTAGACTCACTTCCGAGCATGCTGATTGTTCAGTAATGTGTAATGGAGCAGTGCACTCTGGACTTTTAGACTCACTTCCCAGCATGCTGACTGTTCAGTAATGTGTAATGGAGCAGTGCACTCTGGACTTTTAGACTCACTTCCCAGCATGCTGACTGTTCAGTAATGTGTAATGGAGCAGTGCACTCTGGACTTTTAGACTCACTTCCCAGCATGCTGACTGTTCAGTAATGTGTAATGGAGCAGTTCACTCTGGACTTTTAGACTCACTTCCCAGCATGCTGACTGTTCAGTAATGTGTAATGGAGCAGTGCACTCTGGACTTTTAGACTCACTTCCCAGCATGCTGACTGTTCAGTAATGTGTAATGGAGCAGTGCACTCTGGACTTTTAGACTCACTTCCGAGCATGCTGACTGTTCAGTAATGTGTAATGGAGCAGAGCACTCTGGACTTTTTAGACTCACTTCCCAGCATGCTGACTGTTCAGTAATGTGTAATGGAGCAGTGCACTCTGGACTTTTAGACTCACTTCCGAGCATGCTGACTGTTCAGTAATGTGTAATGGAGCAGTGCACTCTGGACTTTTAGACTCTTTTTTATTTTATTTTTGTATTTATTGTATATGGTTTACAAAGAAACCTTTACAAAAAGAAAAAAGATTTTAGAAAAAAAGAAGACATTCCACATAACAATCATTACATCTAAATTTCAAGTATACAAACATATGTTTAAAAACATAGATCCAAAAAAAAAGATTCAGTGCACTTACAATTCAACATTAAAAATTTACAGTTTAAAATACACAATGGGCCTTCAAGAATTGAAAATTTTATTTACTCAAGCATAATCATAAAAGGGGGGGCATATAAATCTAGAGCTTTAATGAAACCCGCCACAGCAAGTCCATCCTTGATATTAGTAATGGCCAGACACTGTGACCAAATTAGATTATCAGCCCCCATTTGACCCATTTTCTTGAATCTAGCGAAATATTTGTCCCTTAGCGATGTCAGAGCAGCACAATCTAAAAAGAGATGCCGCAAGGTCTCAATCACTCCCAAAGTTTTACAGAAGCGACAGGTAGAGTCTAAATCTGAAAACTCGTTCCTTTTATGAAGGACTTCCCGGGTAGGAAGGAGATTCCATCTGAGTTTGAGGAGAAGGGAGCAGTAATATCTATTGGGGAATTGAGCCAAAATAAAAGACAACAGACCTCTTTTCTTATGATCGAATTGTAGGTCTCTAAGAGAGGAATAAGAATGCATTTTTTCAATGGTGTTGCTCCAATCACGACTAAAGAGACACTTCTTAACCTTGTTGGGATTCGTTAGCAGAGTGACCCTATCAGTGGAAATATCAGACAGGGTCTTGTCACAGAGATCACTGAATGCGTTAAGATATAAATTACGGACCAGAGGTCCCTGAGAAAAAATTGTGTGACTCACATCAGCATAGAGGGTATCGGGTTTAGGAGAGAGCAGAGCTGAAAAAAAGAGAAAGGACCCTCCAGAGAATCCTGGCTCGCAGTGAGACTAGCCCTAGTTCGTACCTAATGGCCACAATTGGAATAGAATTCGGCAGTTTCAAATTTTTCCTCCAATAGATACCCTCAAGAGAGTCCCAGAAAGTCAAAAGTGCCGAATAGTGAAGTTCCATTCCATAAAGTAGCTTTGGAGTGACCTTACACTTAAAAAAGTCTACTACTGGCTTGAAAGAGAACATGCAATATTTGTTGTCCAGTCTAATGGATTGGGAGATGAGTGGGAACAGTTTGTGTCTGAGAAATTGTCTGAGTTCAATCACCGAGGGTTGAGCCAGAGTGAGAAATCCGAGATAGACGATTTTATGTGCTCTGATGATATTTTCGCCACCTATTTTCCATACTTTGTTATTCCCTTTTCTCCCCTTTGAGAAGACCATGGTACGGGTTTTGCTCGGGTTAATCTTCAGCCCATTAAGAATGGCATATTCTTCAAATGTGCAGATGAGCCTCTGCAAGCCAACTTTAGTCTGATCAAAGAGAAGAAAATCATCGGCATAAGCCAACCATGAGAGCCTCAAGTCCCCCAGTTTAGCCCTCACCATGCCTGTATTCCCCAGAAAATCACCCACATCAGCCATATAGAGGATAAAAAGACAGGGAGCTAGCGAGCAGCCCTGCCTCACCCCAATACGGGTTCTTATCCTTCTGGAAAGAGTACCTGCCAAATCCAGCCTAATATGGACCCCCGAGTTCTCATACATTGCCATAATAAGAGTCAAAAGACCCGCCGGGATACCCCATTTGGTTAACTTTTCCCAGAGTCTTGACCTAATTACCAAATCAAAGGCATTAGACAGGTCGATAGACGCGACGTAGAGGGAACCATCATATTTACCCCAGGTAGAACTTTGCAGGGCAGTAATAATAAGACCATTAAGATTAGTTGAGTGGCCCGCCCTGAAACCTGTTTGTTGTTTTGGGAGGATATGATTTTCCTTAATCCAAACGTTAAGGTGGGAAAGAAGCATAGAGGCAAAAAGCTTACAGTCCGCATTAATGAGGGAAATATGTCTGTAATTTTTGACCAAAGTGCGTAAACCTCTTTTAAAAATTGGAACAATGTGGGCAGTTTGCCAGCTGATCGGTACATTCCCAGAATTAACGACGGCTTGGAAAAGCAGGGAGAGGAGGTTGGCCCAGAGATCTGTCTCAGCTTTAAATGTGTTATTAGTTAGGCCATTGGGCCCCGGAGCCCTAGATTTCTTGGCTTTAGAAATAAGTCCAAGTACTATTTCAAAATCAATTACAGGCTTCTAGGAGTCTTTAGACAGATTCTTCCCCAAAAGACAATATTCTAATCCCTCACCCCCTGTATCAAATCATTTGGTTTAGTGCTCCACCCATTGAACCTCTGGGATAGCATTCAACTGGTCAGCCTCCGCCACACCGTCAAGGCTGGACAAGGTAACCCAAAATGCCCTCAGATCTTGTTTTATTAGTACTGCAAGCATATGCTCTGCGTCATTTTGTAGCATAGTAGCTTTTCTTGACTTACAGTATTTTTTATATTTTTGACATATGGTTTGAATTTTTATTTTTTTATCAACCCAATCAGAATCTAGGGCTTGTACACCTCTAATGAGTTTCCGGGTGAGGACCTTTACATTAGCCAATTCTTGATCGAATCTATGAGGGTGAGATGTTTTATGGATGCCCTTCCTAAACTGGCCATGAATACTACTATGTATAGCATTAAGAAAACTGTCAAAATTAACTGTATTGAAAACTGCTAATTTCCAAGAGAAAGAGGTATGATTAAAGGAAGAGATCAGTTTACGATTAAGTAAACTGATATTGATAGGTGACCAACGTACCCATGTCCCTTGTCCCACAGCATAAAGATGGCTTGGACCCCCGGCGGGCAAAAACTTAATGGGAAAAGGACAGAGGAATGAAACCCAGAGGATACCATGGTCACTCCATGGATTAAAAGAAACCTCAACATTGGTCGAGAAAGGAGTAAGTGAATAATCTACAAAGACATAGTCTAGAGTAGATGTTGATAAAGAACTGCGCCATGTAGGACAAGGTAAGTTAATGGCATCATAATAGCCATTAAGACAAGTTAGACCAACCGGGTCCAAAGCGAAATTCCAAAGACGACCCCATACATATTTCAGGCCTAGGCGAGAGTCATCCTCCATAGCCAGTCCCAAGTCATCATATTTGGAATCAGAAGAAATAGAGCAATCAGAGTTGAGATCACCTGCCAAAATCAATTTCCCCCTAGGGTACAGAGATCTCCAGGAAAGAAGCATGTCCGTTAACCTTTCCAGAAACGGCTCAAGAGCAGAAATTCCCTTGTGCCAATATACATTAATCAAGAGTAGACTGACCATTAGATCAAGAGAAGTGACCTCCAGGGCCAAGATGCCAAAAGGCATATCCGGAAGAACCCTATTCCTAAAACCAAAGGAGGTTCTAATTCCTATAAGAAGACCCCCAGAGGGCCTCCCTTCCAAACTGGGTTTAGCATTTTGAGAAAAGATATCAAACCCATTTAAGACGGGAATTGAGAGCATCCAGGTTTCCTGCAAAAAAAAAACAATGTGAGGCCCTAATCATAGTTACAGTGTCCAGGTTCTTAAAAAGATGGGAATTACCTCTGGAATTCCAAGATAGAAACATAAAACTGTTCACGGGGGAGTCTTGGGAGAAAGTTCCGAATAAATCGGATGGTACTCATTTCCACAGACCTGCGGTAACCTGTGCCCAGTTTCGAAAGTTTCCATTAGATCTGGGCGTAAATTGCCTCCGTTGGAGCTGTGGAGCTCTTTCCGGATGATATACCATAGTGAGGTTTCACCTATAGTCTGCACCCCCTCCGTTGTTACTGGAGAACTGAGTGGATTCTAGTAGGTTTGCCCCATAATCAGATCCAGGACCACTCTTGATTTGAGAACGATATTACTCACATCTACCCGACTCTGAATAGGGAAAAAAATGCTATCCATGTCAAAACTGGAAATGAGTGAAAGCGAGGGTAGTTGATGAAAAATCTTTAGGATATTACCACGGTTAAGACAAATTGGCATGTCTTGACCCCAGAGACTGGTAAGCTGTAAAATATCAAGAGGATCTTTCACTTCTGCTAAATGGGGTAAAGAATCAGTGATCTTTTTAGTGAACTGAGTTAAAGAGTCAAACTCCAAATCAGTGCCCCTTGCACCCCTTAATATAGTCCTATTTTGGATTGCGTTTGGACCCACAGGGAATCTTTCGCATGATTTGAAGGAATTACTATAATGGAGAAAATTGGGCCCAGGAAGGACACCTTCACGGCCCATAACAGGGCCAACACTTGGGATACTTGCATGAGCTAAATTAAGAGCAATGGGAGCAGAAGAACCCCTCACTGATCGAGCTCCCATACCGCAGTCCATCATTGTGTGCTCGATGTTGGCCAAATGACCCTCAATAATAGAAGAGAGAGGGGGGTCCAAAGATGGAGAAGGAGTAGATGGGGCCCCATCCTGAAACTGGGTTATAATTGAAATAGGCACTGCCCCACTGGCAGTTTTAGGAACCAATAGCGCCTGGAATAGATGTTTAACCATATCAATATTGACCAAATTTGAATTGATCGACGGAAAGGTGGTCTCTGAATTACTCAAAACTACCCCAGATATAGGGTTAGAAGGAATAGTTAGGATTTCTGCAACTGAGGAGGAATCCTGGGCCTTGACAATAGTATTGATGGTTAATTCAACTGAAGCAATAGTGGAAGTCGACTCTGGTAAAGTTGGAACTATTGTCGAAGGGCTGGAGACTGCAGTGTCCACAATCCCCTCAGTATTGGGCCCCACTACTGGAGGGACCAAATTGATGGTAGTAGGGCCATCTACCAAGGTGTCCGGTAAGCTAGATAGAACTAGTGTAGTAGGAGATGAATTAGCTGTGGCCGAGGTGGCCACCATATTATGAATGGGGGTCACAGAAACCACTGGTTCGACAGGATTCCCAATCCCCTTGGGAACGAGAGAAAGGGATGAAGAAGCTAGATTATTATCCAAGAACAGATTTTTAAAGAATTGATTGGTATATGAGGTCATATTTTTCAAATTCTTCTGATTTTTAGTTTTCTTCGTTTGCTGATTGGTTTTTCTTTTCTTTCCTATGCAAAGCAGACCTTTTTGATGTATAGTTACTTTGGTGAGGTCAATAGGCTCAGATGGATTCTCTGAAGTCGGAATGGAAATAGGGTCCACTGTGGAGGCGATATGGACACCTTTAAATGGATCAGCCAGTTCTAAAGTCCTCCCCACAGGGGGAAGACCAGGAGCAGTGGGATTAAGAGGATAGCCTACCGACTCCTCTTGGACTTTCTCCTCCCTTAATTCCATAATGAGTTTGGGATGAAGGATAGGGAGTTTTACCTCCAACCCAAAAACCTCTCGCACACCCTCAGGAATAATTGGCGGAATCATAGAAGGATGATCACAGATATCCTGATCCGAGCATTGGGTACAGTGGTACCCTGACCTTTATCTGCAACTATCCCAAGTGTAGTCGGTGATTTCCCAGTGAGCCCTTGATTTGCCAAAAGGGCATCAGCCGTTGACTGGTTAGAGAGGATGGGATCAGAGCCAGATGTGGGCAAAGGGAGGTGGTCTTCCTTAATAATTTTAACTAACTCTTCGAATCTATCGAGGCCCTCTAACCTAGAGTAGATTTCAGAAAGAAGAAGAGAGTGTGATCTAACCTCTGACCATGTGTTATCATACAGACTCACAAAGGAACTCAGGACCATATTCAGAGCCGAGAGAGTAGGTTGAGAAAGTTTAATTCTATCATCCGCCTCTTTGAGAGTATGATGCAGAATGGATTTGCTGCCCTGATCCTTTTTTGAGTCTGGGAGTAGACCCCTTTCTCTCAGCCAATTTTGTTTCTCTGTATACTCATCGATAAAATTTATGAGATCAGAAGGAGAGCCCACATAGGACTCATCACAAATGTGCTGGGTGACATTGTTAGTATAATTAGAGATGAGACCCTGGTGACTATCAGCAATTGCCTTATCTGCACATTCTATTATGCTAATATCGTCAATATCCTGAGCTAGAGGGTCTTCAATCTCAATTTTTTTAGCTACATCAACTAGATGAGTATGATCCATTGTGACAATTGTTGGAAGTGGGTGTAAAGATTTAACAAGGGTGCTAGTTGCCGTCCTCTTACCGAAAAAGTTTGAGAATTTTTTCCCTTGAGTGAGTTTCCCTTGGGTATCCAGATTGAATTTAGTTTTGGGAGTAGGGTTGTGGGGTTTGTTAAGCAGAGTTTTAAACACAATGGATTTCACTATGGGAGTATTGGGGGTTCCAGTCAAGTTGGCAGAGAGATTGACATGGATAGAGGAAGTATGATTTACACCCCTAATAGAGGAAAGAACCTCTGGCGAAAGTTTAGTGGGAAGAATAACATCCTTCCCATTGGCCACAGGGGGGGAAGGGCAGTCAACAACCTCTTTTGTCGCCACTGATGTTTCTGTAGCAATGGCTACAGAATCGTCCGCCCTAACAGGCAGTTTAGGCGTCCTAGGATGTAATTGAACAGGGGTTGAAATTAAAGTATTGGCCATATTGTTGTTAGAATGATCCAAATGAACCTTTGCCTTTGGTAAACTAACGCCTTCCTCAAGATTAGAGGCTATGGTGGCTGCTAGACGCTCTTCCTGTGTGTCCATTGAAATATCTTGTTTCCCATTAAAGATACAGCTTTTGTGGGCTGTTATACGTGGAATGATACCCATAGCATTGAATACCTCAGACCTATCGCTAGCATGAATTTGGGCCTGGGCCAGGGTTTTTGGAAGAGAAGAGTCGAGGGGAACATCTACTGATTCGTGATGTGGATTCCCCAAAGCAGCAGGGATGGGATCATCTGAAACAATAATAACTGGCGAAGCAGAGGGGAAATTACCAGTAGCAGAGGGAGTCGAAGCAAGAGAAGCCTCCATAGCTGTCTGACTTCAAAGTCCCATGCGTGTCATTCAGACAGAACCAAAACCCCCCAAAAAATAGGGGGACTTGAGGAATAACAATGAGGATTTAGACTTAAAAACTGAGTTTCAGTATATAACAGTTACATAAAATAGCATACAATACAGTCAATATTATTGTAAACACTAATATCTAGAGTATTGCACTGAAGACGAGAAGCAACATCAAGCAAATGTAAAACTTGTCTGAAAGCACTCTTAAATTTAAAATAATGTATAAGTAGAATGGATCTATGCATGTCAGATAAAAAGTTGTGAATACAAGTATATTATAGAATGTAGTGGGGTAGAGAATGTTCTTAATCTCTGCAAAAACAGGTTAATTGATTTTTTAAAACAATTTAAAAAATAACTTCATTCATCCAAGGAGCCCAGTGAGGCAGACAGTCTCATGGTAGGGAACGCCCAACAGTTTATGGAGCTGCCAGAGTCCGACTCTCCACCCCTAACCCTGAGGACTGAAGAAGGAAAAGAAGAAGTGTTTACAGCTGTGGACCCCGGACCAATTTACTAACAAGACACAGCCAAACAGCGTCTCCAGCCCTTACTGCCTCCAGGGCTTAACGCCGGAAGGGTGGTTGAGCTGGCACTAAATGCGGGCTGTTCGTCACGTGACCGCAACAAAGTCCGCCTCCTCCAGGAAGCGTGTCCATGTCCAGCAAGAGCAGCGCTCGCAGTGCTGGAAAAGCAAAAAGTGCAGCAGGCAGGCAGGTATGGAGTCGGCAGGGCACTCCTTGCAGATTAAATAACACACTTTTAGACTCACTTTCCCCGCGTGCTGACTGTTCAGCAATGTGTAATGGAACAGTTCACTGTGGACTTTTAGACTCACTTTCCCAGCATACTAAGCATCAAGCATTAACAATGGTTCCGTTTGCTATGGATTCTAGGACCTACTTTCCCAGCATGCAGCGTTTCCAGCAAAGAATAATGGCTCAATTCACTTTCGGCTTTCCAGCTCACTCTCCCTTCACGCGTTTCACAACTCCGTGTGGAATCGCCTTTGCCCTGGTGCTTTCACTATCGTATCCAAACCGTGATGTGCAGCGTGACTTCTTGGGAAATTAAACATCCCCAGTCCTGCGTTGAGGTGGAACAGCCCAATCCCCAAATCTGTGAACTGGCACTATCCAAATGAGTATGTATGGTGTGTAGCTTGCAAAGATGCTACAGTTAGGGTAATACCCGCTGAGACCTTGTGAGAGGCCCAGTCCCTCCTGCAGATGCCCGAGCTACGGACAAGCTCAAGCCGGCTGCACCCTCTCTCCCTCCTACTGAACAGATCCCTTTCTTCAGATCATTAAAGCTGAGGTCTGGAGGTATGTTTGTCTCGCCTGAACTTGCACAGGAAGCCGCTGCCTTTAGGGAGAGGAGCCACAAACAAATCATAACCGTTTGAGCAAAAGAAACCCGGAACCAGGTCAGAAGGCGGAGCAGGCAGTTCATCTCAACCTGCTGCAGTACACATTGTGGCCGGCAGATGGCAGCGTCGGCCCTTTCACGTGCCTCGATGAACCCCGTTGTAAAGCCATGCGCTGCTTGGACACACTGGGAGCCGCACAGCAGCGCGCCATCTCCTCGCAATGGCTGCATGTTATTAAGACCCCCCACTTTCTGACTCGGCATGTCTTGTAAGTATTAGTGTATTCTGAACGCCTGCCATGTCTGTGTTGTAGGTACCATGTTCACCCCCTGCTCAATCCTGATTACCGCCCAATATTGATGTAAAAAACTGCCTCATGGGGTGTTTCTGGTCTTGTTTATGATCAGGGTGTGAGGTATTTCCGATTGAAGGACAAAAGGACAAATATCGCTACCAAATAATAATACAAACAAGAATTGGCAATGACAACAGTTTGGGTTTTTGTGTAGGCATGGCAAAGGCACTTGCCAAGCACTGCCGCAATGGTATTAACTGGCAGGCACTTTGATTGCAAAGTTTGATGGTAAGGCTTGAACAAAGCGAACTCAAAGAGTTCCCATCAGAACTCTTTCCTCACTAACCACCCTCCCCAGCGGCAACTGGGCCCTTTCTCCTCCCCCACCACACTCTCTACCTGTGGGGTCCCCAGAACTCTATCCCATCGCCATGGCGCGTCAACATCCATCTCGTCCCTCTTGCTCATCTGATCGCCACCTTCTCTCCTAAAGTCCAGTGTTACGCTGATGACACACAACTTTCCTTCAAACTTCCCTCTACTTCCTCCTCTCTCATCCCTGATTGTCTGACCACCATCCAGGCATGGTGAGCAGCTAGCCATCTCTGTCTTAATGCCAGTAAAATGGAGATCCTTCTCATTGGGAGCCCTGTGCCCTTTTTCCCCCTAGACTCTGGGCAACGTCTCTGGGCCCACTACCCCCACCCTCTTATGAGGCCAAAAACCTCGGGATCATCTTCCACTCCTCACATCATGCATCTTACTAAGAAGTCCCACTTCCAGCTGCACCCCCTCAGAGGCATCCTCCCTTTCCTCAGCTTCCCCCAGAAGTGCAATGTCTCCAGAGCTCTGGTCCTCTCCAGGCTGGACTGGTGCAACAGCCTCTTTCCCAATATCCCTCTTTTCTCCCTACTGCCCCTCCAGCTAATCCAGAATAGGGCTGCAAGACGTATCCATGGCCTCAAGCCCAGAGGCTGCACCTCTCCAGCCCTAAAATCTCTCCACTTGTTCCCGCTTGCTGCCAGGATCAGAATCAAATCCCTCTGCATCATCCACAAGGCCTTCTGGGGCCTGGGACGATGCTATCTCCAACTTCCCCTCCCTAAGTACCCCCCCTCTAGAGCCCTATGCCCCTCTAACTCCAACTCTCTGTCAAATGCTTCTCCAAGCAGAGAGAGTTCGGATGGGTCTCTCTCCGTGGCGGGTGCCTCCCTTTGGTACAGTACACCCTCCCTGCCCCTTTCAGACTTCAGACTGAAATCCTTAAATTCCGGAAACTGCTCAAAACTCTGCGTTTCCCTCCCTCTTTCCCGCTTTCCCTAATCACCCCACTTCTGCTGTGACCGGTGACCTGATCGTCATTAATCTAATAGGGCACCAGGCCCTTCTTCTTAGTCGACTCCACACTACCCAGCATTCCTAGCACACCTTCTGTATTAGAAGGCCCCCATGGGCAAAGTGGGGGCCCTCCAGAGATCGGTCCACATTCGGGGAGCGTGCCGAGACTCTAGAACTGGTCGAGACCCCAGCAGGGTCCCAGCACAGGGGGAATGGGAGTCTTTCATTTGAGAGATGTGCTTTGCTGGTGAGTACCCCCCTCTCCTGCATCCCCGCCCAGGACAGCAGGACAGGGCCCCCCCGGGCTCTCCCATTGCAGCGGGGCTGCCTCCGCGGCTGGTGAGCTCTTCCCTGCCCAAAGAGCAATGGCTGCTTCAGGCCCCAAATCTCCCCCTGGCGCCTAGCCCCCCATCCCATCCAGTACATGGACGTTCCAATTCGAGCTGCCCTTGGTTAGACTGTACCGCCACCTACTCTTCACACAGGCCCCCTTCCAGGCCACTGCTGAGCCCAGCTGAGTTGCCCTCAACATGATGGGTTACCCCTGAGGCGGGAACCTGCCCCCCCGTGTTCCCAATCACCTTGACACGCAATACTCTCTCGGCACAGGGCTGTCGCCCCCTAGCAGCCTAGCCTTGTATTGCTGGGGGTACTTCCCCGCACCCACCTGCGTGCATTACTCAGCTGATTTCAAGCTTTGGTCCAAAAGATGATCCGGTTTCGTAACTCGGAATCGCTGCCTCCATTATTCGCATAAATGTGTGTGCCACTCTCCTGTAAAGCGCCTAGAGTCCCTTTACACCGACCCATGCTGAGTGCAAAAGTAAAGTAGCAGTTCAGGAAGGGCGCGGTGTTCACCTGCAGTTACCCACCGTGGCCAGTAGATGTCAACCATTGACCGTTGCAATGCTTTAGTAATTGTGCGTGCATTGGTTTCATGTGGAACGACCTGTGCAGTGGCCTCTTGACCCCTGTGCACGGACTGCCAGAGCACAGAAGAGTTAATTTTTAGCCACTTCACGTGTGACGTTAGTGGAAGTCGAGGGAGGGGTGGGTGCAAGGCGGCTGTTGCTACAGGGAGAAGATAATTGCTTTAGGCGCCGCTTCCAGGGCCAGTCTGGGGCCTCGGCTCGGGCCCCAATGAAAAAGTGACCGCATGGCTAGCAATTCCCTTTGTGACGGACTGAGTAGAACGCGTGGGGGTTGGGGTGGGGAGTTGGTAAAATGGGTTGGCAATTGGGCACTGTAACGGATGTTTGTGCAGCCAGCATGGGCAACACGAGCAGCTGGGCAGCGAAGTTACTCCTCACACTGGCCCAGAGGCCTGAACTTGGGCCATTGCCCTAGTGCCCTTAATGGCCCAAGTTCTGTGGCCAGTCCCGGCCTGGGGGTCCCCTGCGTGGGTGAGCCCGGTGGGGGTCAGTCATGCATGCCTTGGGCGGGGCGGGGCGGGGTGTTTCAGAGTCATGCTGTGGGTCACAGGGATCAGGGATGTGCTGTCGGTCTGTGCATATACTCACTCACTATAAGACGCATGCATGTTATCCATGTGTGTAGGCTGCGTGTAAGGATGC
Source organism: Ambystoma mexicanum (assembly GCF_040938575.1). NCBI lineage: Eukaryota > Metazoa > Chordata > Amphibia > Caudata > Ambystomatidae > Ambystoma > Ambystoma mexicanum. The sequence continues at coordinate 27,629,408 of NC_090931.1, forward strand.
CCAGAGCCTAGACCCACATTAAAAGCATTGAGGGGTGACCTCTCGGGTCACAGCACCCACAGAAGCTCGTGCTCGCATGTGTTCTCTGTTAAGCGCCCAATGTTACAGTTCGCGACGACGAAGGGTTCCGTCAGAATTGGGCACCTTTCAAACGGCTGCTTCACTTTAATGACGGCAGCTCTCGGCGATTTGCACCAAATGCAGACATGTTTCGCCCTGCCCGGGTGTCACGTCTGCGAGTGATGGAGCTCTGGTTTATAGCCCATGGGACTTAAAGCAGGATCCGCTCTGCCCTGCCAACTGCTAGAAACCAGCCTTCAAGCGCTTAGTGTTGAGTGAGCACCTTAAGAGTGACTTCAAAAATGCTGAAAACGTGTGAATGATCATGTCATGAACCATACCCCTGGGGAGAAGGTGACGGGGGTGGGGGTGCGGGTGAATGGCGATTGATATGATATGATATGGCATTTATAACGCGCCTACACGCAAGTGTTTCAGGGCGCGACGAGGCAAGGGAGGGGGAATAGAGGGAAGACAGACAACGATCCTACTAGGCCAGGTGACACTGAGATCGCACAAGTGCAGGGGAGGGGGGAAGGGGAGGGGGCAGTGCAGTACATGGGAGAACAGTAAAAATAAATAGGAAAATGAATAAAAGTGCAGCCAGATGGTGGCCGTGCGAGGATAAATGCAGACATCAGGTGTCAAGTGCTAGTTGGGTCTGTAGGGATACAGAAACCCTGAGTGAAAGGGTTGCGGGGGGGGGGGGGGGGTGGATGGGCAGTGCAAGTATGCAACTGGTGGGGAAGGGGACCTGGGCCCGAGGTCAGAGGGTGTCCAAGTAACCAGTGTAGTTTCAGTTTCAGACAGGAGGTCAGCAGGGGAGAGGAGGAGAGAAAGCAGAAGCAAAGAAGTAGGTCTTGAGGTGCTTCTGGAAACGGAGATGGTTCTCCTTAAGTTTCAGGGAGGCAGGGAGGCTGTTCCAGAGGGAGGCCCCAGCCTAAGGAAGAGATCTACCACCAACTCGCTGCTTGGAGAAGCTACCTTGGCTCGTGAGGTCGTGTCCCCTTTAGCGGCAGTTCTCCACGAGTGATAGATTCTGTTCTCTGCAGCTCTGCTAAATTCAAGCAGTGGTGGACTGGCCTCAGATTACGGGAACTCTGGATATTGTGTGGTGGACCTCTGCGTCGCAGACAAGGGTGGACTGGCCTGCAGGGAACTCTGGAGATTTCCTAGTGGGCCTCTGTACCTTGGGCAGAGGTGCACAGGCCTACAGGCAACACTGGAGATTTTGCGGTGGGCCTCTACACCGTGGGCACGGGGTGGACTGGCCTGCAGGGAACTCTGGGGATCTCTGGGTGACCTCTGCACTGTTGGCAGGGGTGGACTGGCCTGCAGGGAACTCTGTATATTTCCTGGTGGGCCTCTGTACCATGGGCAGTGGAGGACTGGCCTGCAGGGAACACTGGAGATTTTGTGGTGGGCCTCTGCACCGTCAGCACAGTGGCGGACTGGCGTACAGAGAACTACTGTGATTTCCTGGTAGGCCTCCTGTGTGTGTACCCTGGTTTTCTGTTCCTCCTATCCCTCACCCATACACACTTTAGCTTCCCTTCCATCTCTCCTTCCCTCCCCACATGACATGCATATAAAGCAAGAATTTGTTATAAAGCGTCCAGTATGTTAATCCGAACTCTTAATCTAGTTTATGTCCGTTGTATGTTATTTGTAACTACATATTCATCTTTATAGGGATAGAAATGTGCTTTAAAACTCCCCACTTGGGCCCTTATTTCTCCGATATTTTGTGTGGGGATGGTCATGCTAACTACTTGCGAGCACCTTGCAATGTGGGGAATCTCTGAAGAACATGTGCAGGGCCACCGGCCCCCCGGCCACGTGCTGGGGTATGTTTGTGTTTGAAGCTTGTTTTGAGTGAAGCTCCTATGTCTTCTCTTCTACTCTCGTGTGAACCCCCCCGCCCCCTCCACATGCTCACACCTCATGCCCCCCTCCCCCTCCCTCTGGGATCTCACAGCAGCAGTCTCGACCCGTCCTCCTCCTGCAACACCTCGTCCCCTCGTGCTCACTCTCTGCCCCATTCCACCGCCCTCTCCTCTCCCTGCCTCTTGCTCCGCTGCCAGTCTACTTGTGCCGTGCTCCCCCCTCCACACCCCCCTCACACACACTGTCTCTCTGGCAAAGCCCGACATTCCTTTTCTATAATGTTTTGCTCTGCCACTGGATCTGTTTCCTCTCCGCTTCCCCTCTTGTCTCTCACTCTGTCCATCCTTCCATCCTGCAGTGCCCTGTGTCATGTGCTGCCCCGAGGTCAGCATCTTCTAGAAACTGTGGTGCCGAGAAACAGTGGAGTGCCCCCTACAGCACACACACTGCTCTGCAACTCCTCAGAAACTGGAGCGCTCTAGCATTCCGGTACGCATGTCTGTGCATTGGGGTTTTAGGACGAGACTTCACCCCAAGACCCTCTGCAAACAAGGGGGTGGCCCCTCTTTCTAAATGGAATAACAGATGTATTGTTGCCTTCCCATTCGCACCACACCTGCCAGGGCCCCCTAAGTCACGTATGTCGTACCATCTCAAATGGTCTGTGCCCATGTTCACTGCATGTGACCATGTCACCTGCCATCCCACAGAATCTGCCTCATGTCCACTGTGGCCCTTGCCCATTTTTGCCCATAGCTGTCATGACCTACAGAACGTGCCCCTTTTGGACTTCCTGGTCCTTGTCTCAGCAGGGCTTACACTCCCTGGTACTCCCAACATGGGCGTCCAGCGTGAAACACCTTCCTCGCTCCACACATTGGACGTAGCGTGTTCTATTAATAGACCACGCCCCCCGCGGCTACGCGCGTCTCAATGCTATTGCGAAGTAGCGACCAGACGTGTGCTCCATAGCTCGCATTATTGTTTTCCCTGATTCTGTCCCTTCTAAACTCCATTCCTAGTCCCTCTCCTTTCCTTCTTAATTCCTGGACTCGTGTGCTGTGTAGTGCACCCTCTTACTTTCCCGGATTCCTGGATCATTGCATCCCAGAACTTTGAACACACGCTGGAGTCGGAAGAGACTCGTGCAGCCTTATTCAAGACCCGATCCGTCCGCAAGAAGGCATCGACCAAGAAATCCAGCAAAGATCGGACTCAGGTGAGAAGGGGGGAACTCCTTGACAGTTTGAGACAACACCCGACCGAACTCGATATGGACATGGAAGCGGCCGTTCAGGACCTGATGCGTGGCATGCAAGAACTATCAACCGAGGTACAGAATCTCAAGGCGTAAAACGCCGCTCTCAAACAATTGGTTCTATCCCGTGATTCTGCCACAAAAGAAAGTGTGTTGCTGGGCGGCATAGTGGACAAATACGATGGGTCGGCAAAAACCCTTCGCGGATTCCTGGATTCATGTTTGGTCCACTTTACTTTTATGGCCTACTACTTTTCCACTCCTAGGGCTAAGGTGGGGTTCATAATTTCTCACCTTTCAGGAAATGCATTAACCTGGGCTATGCCCCTCGTTAATTCCAGCGATGCTCTCCTAGATGACTATGATGGGTTCATATAGGCCCTTTAAACCATGTTTGATCGCCTAGAGCAGGTCTATAGGGCCCAGGAACGCCTGTTAGACTTCCAGCAGGGATCCCAGGATATGCTCATCTTTGTAACCCGATTCAAGCAATTAGCCAAGGAAGCTGATTGGTCCCCTGAGGCGAGTTTTACCCTTTTCAGGAGAGGACTGAATGAGGAGATTAAGGATGAGTTGGCCCGAATAGCTCGCCCAAACTCATTCCAGGCACTAATGGACCTTGCCATGCAAATAGACTTTCGAATCAAGGAAAGGAAGGCAGAGAAGAAGAAATCCAGAGGAAATCCTCCGAAAGTGTCCTTTGAGAGTACCACCAAGACGGACACAAACCCAGGCTCAGTCACTGAACCAGAACACATGCAGATAGGAGCCTTCCGTGGACCTATATCCCTGCAAGAAAGGATGAGAAGGATCCATACGGGGTTGTGCATGTATTGTGCCTCAGATAAACACTTGGTTAGGGAGTGTCCTCTAGCCCCTCCTCGGCGTTCGGGAAAGGCCAGCTCCCGATCCTAGATGGAGCAGAGCTTCGGGAGAGAGATGTTTGCTCCACATCAATTCCATCCTTGAACTCTCCTGGATAAAACAATTTGGTGATACTGCAGGCCTTCCTATCACCCTCCAAGAATAAGACCTATTCCATCTTGGCCTTGGTAGACTGTGGAGCTATGGGAATTTTCATTGATCAAGATTGGGTTGTTAGTCATCATATTCCATACGAGACACAAAGCATCATGCAGCCGGTGGAAGCAATCGACGGAAGACCCCTCACTTCAGGGCCCATAAGCCTGCAGACTAAAGAGATCCAGCTTTCTATAACCCATCACCAAGAGCGGATCAGATTCGACATTATTAAGTCAGCCCATTACCCCATGGTATTGGGTATGCCCTGGTTACAGAAGCACAATCCGTACATCAATTGGACAGCAGGATCACTATTCCTGGGCTCAGAGTTTTGTATGTCTCACTGTCTATTCCTGGATCCCTCCTTGACACCCCCTAAAGAACCACCAAGAGACCAGCAAACACCACTCATGGTTTCCAATATCATACAATGCCCTGAGGCCTATCAGGGATATGCTGATGTATTTTCAACTGCCATAGTCCAGGCCTTACCCCCTCACAGACCTGAAGACTGCGCCATAGATACAGAACCCTCAGCAGTGATTCCCTTCGGCAGAATATTAATCCTTTCCGAACCTGAAAAAAAGGCCCTCCGAGAATACCTGGATACCAACCTCGAAAATGGCACCATAGGACCTTCTAAATCTCCAGCGGGTGCTTCATTGTTCTTTGTTCCCAAGAAGGACACCAAGGAACTCAGATCTTGCCTCGGCTATCGTGGCTTAAACCAATGCACCCTCAAAGACCGGTACCCATTGCCCTTGATCTCGGATATCCTGGAAGCTGTGAGAGGCGCCGTAATATTCACGAAGTTGGAGCTCCGGGGTGCCTACCATTTGATCCGTGTCCGGGAAGGAGACGAATGGAAAACAGTTTTAGAACACCCTTTGGTCACTAGGAATATCTAGTCATGTCCTTTGGACTAGCTAATGCCCCCGCAGTTTTTCAACGTTTCATGGATAGCGTGTTCTCAGACTTGTTATTCCTCTTCGTCATTGTCTATCTGGACAACATATTGATCTTTTCCAAGGACCTTCTAAAGCATGAAGAACATGTAAAGACAGTACGTCCAAGTTTGTGCTATCTGTAGTCAAAATAAACATGATAACAGGAGACCGGCGGGTCTTCTACTGCAACCTACACTGCCAACAAGGCCAAGGGAATTCATTGCTACAGACTTTCATTGTGGAATTACCACCTTCCCGAGGATACACAACCATCATGGTTACCATTGACTTGTTCACTCATATGGCTCATTTTACACCCCTGTGTAAGTTACCATCCTCATCCGAACTTGCTGGAATCTTTCTGGAACACATATTCCGTCTGCATGGACTTCCTTCCAAGATAATTTCTGAACGAGGACCTCAATACGTCTCAGAATTCTGGAGACATCTTTGTCGCATTTTGGGAATCCAACGCACCCTCTCATCAGGTTATCATCCCCAAACCAACGGGGCCACAGAACATGCTAATCAGACCCTGGAACAGGATCTTCGATGTTTCGCCACCAAGGTTCAGAATGACTGGTCGCTCCTGATACCCGTGGCTGAATTCGCCTACAACAATTCCGATCATTCAGCACTTAAGACCAGTCCCTTTTATTGTAGCCAAGGTTTCCATCCATCGGTTCTACCCTCTGTTCTCCCTCATCCCACGACGGTACCTACTGTCGACTCCTGGATTGAAACCCTCATCAACGTACACCAGGAGGCCAAATAAAACTTAGAGAAGGCCAGAACACAGACTAAAAGGTATGCGGATTCCAAAAGAAGACCAGGGCCTTCTTATGCAATTGGTGATCAAGTCTGGTTGTCCTCGAAATTACTACCCCGACATCTACAGCCAAACAAATTGGCCCTCGGTACAATGGTCAATTCCCCATCAAAGAAATTATAAATCCTGTCTCATACCGGATCAAACTACGAGACTCCTGGAAGAAAATTCACCCAGTTTTTCACACGTCTTTATTAAAACCCTACATCCAATCCTCCCGGAAATCATGCAGACCCCCTCCTCTACTGGTCGACAACCAACTGGAATATGAAGTCTCCAGAATATGCGACTCCAGGTATAAACGGGGTCAAATTCAATACCTGGTTGAATGGAAGGGATATCCTCCTAGTGAAAGAACCTGGGAACCACTTTCTAATCTCAAGACCCCTCGACTGCTCAGAAAATTTCACCTCATACACTCAGGCAAACCTGGAGGAACGGGTCTTCGGAGAAAGCATGCTGTCATGAACTACAGAACACGCCCCTTTTTGACTTCCTGGTCCTTGTCTCAGCGGGGCTTACACTTCCTGGTACTCCCAACATGGCCGTCCAGTGTGAAACACCTTCCTCGCTCCACACGTTGGACGTAGCATGTTCTATTAATAGACCACGCCCCCCGTGGCTCCGCGCGTCTCAATGCTATTGCGAAGTAGCGACCAGACGTGTGCGCCATAGCTCGCGGTATTGTTTTCCCTGATTCTGTCCATTCTAAACTCCATTCCTAGTCCCTCTCCTTTCCTTCTTACTTCCTGGACTCGTGTGCTGTGTAGTGCACCCTCTTACTTTCCCAGATTCCTGGATCGTTGCATCCCGAGCCTTATTCAAGACCCGATCCGTCCGCAAGAAGGCATCAACCAAGAAATTCAGCAAAGATCGGACTCGGGTGAGAAGGGGGGAACTCCTTGACACTAGCAGCCCTTTCCAGACTACAACACCCTCACCAGTGCTTCCCCAGGCTTTGGAGGTGCCCAGCTGCCTCTGCCACACCCTTTCTCTCATACATGTGTGTGCCATGAATGCGCCCCCATTGGTGCCTCCCACATATGCCCCTGGTCTCACATGTCCGGCTGTTCCCATACAGGCAGGGCTTTAAGTGGGCCGGGGCCTGCCGGGGCTGGGCCCGGCAGGCTCCGAAATTTCGTTTTGAGGCAGGGCCCTGCTGGGGCCCACTAATCTCCCCTTGCAGCCCCAGCCACTACACGAAAAGGCTTTTTTTCGACAGCCTGAAGCTCTCTCTCGTGTGCGAGAGCTTCAGGCTTCAGAAAAAAATGCCTTTCAGCCATAATGGTGGGCCGCACCTGCGAGGCATCCCTTTAATCAAGGGATGCCTGTGGGCCGGCGCCACCATTATAGAGAAAACGTGAGGCCGCTGGAAGCAGAGGCCTTGCTTTCTAAATACTGAAGCTCCCGCGGATTCGCGGGAGTTTCAGTATTTAGGAAAAAGGCCTCTGCTTCCAGCGGCCTCACCCTTTCAACCTTAATGGTGACGCTGCCCCTCCCCAGCTGGCGAAGGGCAGCGCCACCATTAAGGCTGAATAGGCGAGGCGCTGTCCACTGCCAGGCAAGCCTATAGAAAACAAATGCAGAGATCAGCACCCTCTCCCCTGTGGGGAGAGGGTGCTGATCTCTACAAAAGGCTGCCTGGCAGGGGTGCCAGTAGCCCATTGAGCCGAGGCTTGTCAAGGGGGCGTGGCCTCACGGGCCAGCAGGACCCCCGCTGTTAGGCCACGCCCCCTCAATGAGCCCCGGCTCGATTTGTAGTGCCACTTAAGGCACTGCATACAGGCATGGTCTCAGTCAGTTCCTAAGGCCGGCACGCTTCTCTGCCCCGCATGTAGGGCACTGGGTGCTCACTGGTGCCCTGCTCTGGCCCTGCCCTACCCACCACGCCCCTGCAGGTACTTGCTACTTGTGTGGCAATGTCTCCGTTCACTCTTCCGTCAGCCATTTCCCGCCCATATTTGCTTCCTTTGGTCCGCCATTTCACCAGACGCCCACTGTGGAGTATTGTGGCACACCGTGGAGTACTGCTGAACTGCACTGACTTCTTCCCCTGTCATGTGGCCCTCACAGGCATCTGGGATTTACCACTGCTTTGCGTTTCCCTTGATACCTCTGGTGTGCCCTGGCCATCGCCTACCTCTCGCTAGTAGGTGTTCCTAGCACTGGATTCTGTCCAGCCATTTCACCATTACATCCATACCATGAAACTCTACGAATAAGTACATGTTTGGTTCATGGATAGAAACACTTGATTCTTGCAATGTGAGCCAGTATATACAGGCCCCTGTAATGGCGCACTGTATTATTGCAACAACATTTATTTAGGTTAAAACAAATTTCTGGTCCATCGACTCCAATTCTTGCACAATTCTGCAGCACTCCTGGTGCTAAACATCCCAAGTCAGTCGTCTGCCTCACTGCTGCTGCCAAACTCCACTGGCTTCATTTTCAAAGCCGGATAAATTCCAAGGCGCTGTGTGTTACACGTCGTGCTTTTTCCACACTGCGCCTTCCTACTTTCAATTTGAACTGATTCGCTCTCTCCCCAGACGCTCTTTGCGTTCATCTTCTGCCAATTGGTTGGAAGTGCTACATTTCAGTAAAGCTCGAACTGGAGGGCTCTCTTTCTCGGTCTCAGCCTCGACTTTGCAGAACTCTCTTCCGGTTTTCTGAGAGAGATCGCGGATCACTCGGGTTTTCGCAGAGCACTTAAGATGTTGTTCTGAGATCGGGGAGGGTCTTGCTGTTTTGCTTATTTGATGGCTAGCGGCCAGATGTCGTTTAGCCTTGGTTTGCGCTCACTACATTGATTTACATTATCATTACATTACATTACATAGTGCATACTTATAGATTGAAGCATATAACTCATTTACCACACACATGCCTGTCTAAGGTATACATCTCCAGTCATTCCTATGCTCTGAAAATACTCTTTGATTTCATGGAACAAGCAGCCAGCAACCTTCATTAATGCTATTTTCCCCCTACTACTTTCTCATATGGATATTTTGAAGGTGTATAATATAAAATAATTCATATGGCTATTCTAGGTATTGATAGTATAATTTTATCTGGAAGACAAGTGGTATTTCACATTTTGACTCAAATATATATTGGACGTGACCATTAGAAATTAATGAACTTTGTAAAATATTTTAAAAAAGGCAGTTTACAATGTTAGTACAATTAACACATTTCTTTCTTTAATAAGTTCAGTTGTTGAAAATGCACACGATTTGCCTCTCAAAATGTCCTTTTCTGCAAAAGGTCAAGCAATGATTAAAAGCTAGGAACGGTTTCTTATGTGAGAACCAATGCAATGTTTATTTTTGCCTGCAGCCTGGTGATTGGTTGGTAATCCTGAAAAAGCTGCGCCATCGTTTTCATCTGCAGCTACAGTAATCATTTAAAAACAACAGAAACAATATCACAGTTATGGGCCTTATACACTGACACTTTCCTGATAGCTACAGTGCCCACCCAACACTCTAATTCTCTCACATGCCAGGATGCCTTCAGTGAGAGAGGCAGGAGGCCAGCTTGGCTCCCACACTAAAGCAGAGCCAGAGCCAGAGGGAGAGGAAGAAGTAATGGGAGTGAGAGGAAGGGCAAGAGAGAGAAAGAGAGTGAGAGCGAGGATGAAATGGAGGAAAAAGAAGGGAAACAGCCGTAGAGGGAGAACATGAGAGGGGTGGGGGGGTTGCAGTGTGGGGTGCATTTAAAGGCCCCAAACAGAAATCTCTTTCACCTGAAAAGCCGCATTTAAACACTGTCACCGAAAACATCCTGCTTTGCTTTTATTTCCTATGAGTGGCAAGCATTTGAACACTGCAAGCAAAAAAGGCCCTGCTTGGCTTTCCCTGTCACATGAGTGGCAAGCGTTGGAACACTGTAAGCAAAACGGCCCTGCTTTGCTTTTATTTCACCTGAACGACAAGAAGTTATACACTGCATCCAAAAATGGCCTTGATTTACTTTTAATTCACATAGGGGCAAGAATTTCAACACTACAATCAGAAATGGCTTTTGTTTTCCCTTTCACTTGAACAGCAGCCCTTTAAACACATCCAATTAAAGAAACATGTTGAAGCAGGCCCTACCCCTCATTATCAATGGACCAAACTTGCTCAAATGGAGAAATCAAAGAATCCTGTGACCTACAAGACAGGGTTTTAAACATTCGAAGCAAAAAGCCTACACACGTGTAAAAAGAAAAACGGCTTTAAAAAGCCACAGTGTGAAGATAGCACTGCTCACGCAGGAAATATAATGGGTAGGGGGTTGGGCCAAGCAAATGTACATTATGTTCCAACCCACAAGATGCAAGTCACCTTTGTAGGGACAGTTACTGCAGGAAAAAACAGTCTGGGCTGATGAAGGAAACTTCACAATTAAAAGCCCTGCTTCCAACTGGAAGTCACACCTACCAGCGAACTATCCCGGAATAAAATGTGATGCTGCTGAGGAGGTCATAATTCCCTGCTCTGCCAGGCATGAAGGCAGGAGCACAGAGATTTCAAAGGATGCAAAGTGTGGCGGGAGCATGACTAAGAGGTGTGAGCCCTTCCTACGCCCACCTCCAAGAGCAATATATATATATGATATATATATATATATATATATATATATATATATATATATATATATATATATATATATATATGTCCCATTTCCATGCCAATGTACCTAAGAATTGCCCATGGTCCAGACGCTATGCTTCCTCAAAGCCATAGCCATCTTCACTGTACACAACAAAGATAACTCTTGCCACCCAGTCTTTTTGCACACCACACCCACCAAACCTGATTGGCTGATCCCTTGATGCCCACAACAACCATGACTGTCTGCAATCTCCGCAGTCCCATTTCCATGCCAGGCATTCTTAAAAGACACAAATGACATGTGCGGTGTCTGCAGACTACCGCTGAGTCCGTGATGCCGTAGCATAGGTCAGACCTTCTACCCATTTTACTTTTATGTTTACAACATTCCCTCATTGGCTGCTTTCAAACAGTCAGACATCCATCCACCAATTGCATCCAAAAACTCTACATGTAACCCTGTCACTTAAGTTCAACACTTCAGATGTACTCTTGAACTCTCAAAGTACATATCTACTGCTACTCACAGCCACCTGCATCTAAAACTACTGTGAAACTCTCCAAGATTTCTATTTGCAGATTCAACAATATCTACACCTAACAAGGCATAGTACAGGTATGCTTATATTTTTAACAGTATTTTTTTTCAACACCTTGCTGCCACTTACCCTGTAAAAAGATTCTCAATAAGCATGTTCGATTTTTTAACCACTCCATCAAATCCCATGCACTGCAGCATTCAGCACCTCCTCACATCAAGTGGCAGCTACTAACAATGCTGTGCATTTAAAAAAGTTTCTTTTAGAAGCATTTTCATGAAAGTAAAAAAATGCATATGTGCATGCATAGCAGCACTGTGTGTAACCTTTTTCTAAAAGAAAGGAAAAACAGATGGAAAAAGATGTGTAGAACATTTTTAGGTGGCACTTGGTGTGTGCAAGTTTAATATGTTGGCAATACATGCATAGTGGCCAACATGACCTTTTCCAATCTATAGGTGCTTGTATTTTTTCTTGCATTCTGTGAAATGTAATTCCACTTTTTCATTACAAAACTTGGACTTCCATTTTTCATTCCATATAAGTCACACTTTGCAACCCCTCTCATTACGTCCCTTATGCTGCCACCATTCTCCACACGCTCCCACATATATTTGTACTGCCAAAGTATCCATATACAACACTGCACCTTACATGTACACTACTGTTCTTTCCCAACCACTACTACAAGACACCAAACACTGCTGCAACTATAATCCGACATTGCATTAATACTAGGGCAGTGTTTCCCTATTCTTTAAAAACACTGCAACACATTACAAATACATTGCACGGCATGCACAGCACTTCTCTTATTAAAATCACCAGCACAAAGATAACCTAGATGTTAATCTTTTTTCACATCCATTTTTCCCTGTTCCGAGTAAGGTCCCAAACAGCAATAATCACACTCCAATTGTTTTAACAACATAGTTAACGCACTTTAGTACTCCAACAATAACACAACTTCATGAACTCTTTTTCCCACCAACTCCTCCAACAACTCCTCCACCTTTCATAAATAACAACCTTTCTTAGTAAATGTACTTCACCATTACCACATATACCAACTACATTTCTTTTACAATTACACGAGAAGAGAAGATTGCCAAAGACAGTTACCGAAAAAACACTACAGTACATTAGTATAGCATGTATAGCGCTTTAATTGTAACAATGTACTTTCACTATATATTAGCCTAGAGTATTCTTTTTGAGTCAAGAACGTTTATTACACCCATACTCGTTATATTGTAACATTCACACACTTTCAATTCCCATCTAAACATTGCTCTTTGCTCAATACATCACCAAATCCATACTGCCTAAGAACACATCCATCTCTCATCTACTTCTATACCACAATTCCACTTCTTTTCTTTTCCATACCGCTATCCACAGGGGGTCCTAATTCCAACCCAACATGTTTCACACTCATTGCATTCCAAATTATTATCACACATTACCACATATACACATACATCCTCATCAATTTTCCATTTCACCACAAAACCCTCATACCTTTGCACTAAACCACACCATTATAACAACCACTTTTTTCCTCAAAACATCATAATGTCCCTACTTATTCAATCATGCCACCACTCCCTTACATCCCTTACATCCCTTACATGGATGTTTGTATGGATGGAGTTACAAGAATATAGATGGCGTCTATATGGATAGAACAAATGTTATACGTGAATGGAATAGATCACATATACGGTTTGAACGGGTGCCGGATGTGAATGAAATGGGTGATGCACGTTGACGGAACAGCTGACACATGTGAATCGAACGAATACCGTATACCAACGGATTGGGTGCCATAGGTGGATGATCGGATGCTGTATACAGACGAAACGAGTGACGTATGTGGGTCAAGCGTATAACATAGGTGGCTGGAATGAATGAAATAAGATGATGCTACGGATGAAAATATATGGATGAGTGCATAAACAACTTGGAATACACGGAACAGCTCGGGGTAAATAGAGCGCATTTGACTGCATGTGGCGGAGAGGAGTGCGTGCTTGGAGCTGACAGGAGTGCATACATGAGAAAGACATGCATTGAGCAAATAAGAGTGCATGCGTGGGGCAAGCTGGAGTGCATGGAGCTAACCTTGAATGCAGGAGCGCGTCGAGCGGGCCGAGGGTGTAGAGCCATCTGGGGTGCACGAAGGTGATTGAAATGTGTGACATATATATTATGGTCTGGAAGGCAGAGAACGTTCAAAAGTACTTATATTACATCATAACACACCACCACGCTTACTCTCTCCTTACACCACCACTCAACTAGAACACAGAGATACTATGACACCATTCGGTATACTGTTCTCATACCAACATTCTGCCTCATACTCCCCATCACTCTAAGTAAACACTGCTGGTTACCCACCCCCCAGCCAGGCGTTCTCTTCAGGCCTAACGCAGCCACAATCGATTCTGGATAAAGCCGGCCAGAACAAACACATACTCCTGACCTCTCAACCACCACACCTACCGCTAAGAAGCAGCTATTACACTAATACTGCACCAGCTGCACACAGATACGGTGTTCACACGCACCTTGAACCTCTCTACTCTCTCTATTGACCTGAACTTCGGTTCCCAAGGGCGTTCAACCTACCAGCGACTTCAGACCATACCAATGGTATATAAGGCGCTATATAAATGCAAAGTAACATAACATAACATAACTAACCCAAGCCATCACACATGTACATACTATTAATCTTACAACATTGCCAACCACACCTATCATCCCACTGCACAATCATACAGCACTCTATTCATCTCTGCAATCACACCCACACAGCCATGCATATACATTCCACAACTTTCAAACCCAAACGTTCTTTTTTCCCAACAGATAGAACAGAATACCTATTAAAAACCAACTCCATAGAAAAGAACAAAAAAGAAATAAAGCAGATAAGAATAAATGCAAGGCATATAGTCATCCACCTCTCAAACAATGTATAGAAAACATTAAAACAAAACAGCTAGTAACCTCACTCAACAAAATGAAACCAGCCACCACTAACAAAGTAAGGCCCCTCTTTCAAAAACTCAAAGTGAAAAAATATGTCCAAACAAAAGCAGACCTACTATGGAACCTAAAACTATGGGCCTCATTCTGAGTAGTGCGGTAAGGGATACCGGTGCCGGTAATCCCTTACCACCCTACTACAAGGTCCCTTAGTGGGTCCCTCCTTTAATGCCTGGTCTGACCAGGCATTAATGATGGGACCCGTTAAGGGACTTCAGAGCTAATAACGGTACCGCAATTTGCGTTACCATTATTAGCGCCTTCCCCATTCCTATTGAGCCCTATGGGGGCTCAAATGGGAATGGGGAATGGCTTTTTCAATGGGGACTTACCGGTCCCGCAAAAGTCGGACTACACCGGTAGGTCCCCATTGAACCATACCCTTGCGGGTACCGTTATTGGAGGCAGTCATGGTGCAAATAGCACCATGACTACCTCCAATCTCGGAATGAGGCCCTATATCTACCAATGTTAATGGAGCCACAGTAAAGAAATCCAAAACATTAATGTTACCAAGCATTTTCCACGGTAGAGTTCTTCACAATCTTATAAAGACAGCTAAACAGTCATGATCTACCCTTAAAAACTACAGCAGAAGACTAATCATCGAAGCACTAATTGACAGTGCAGTTCTACTAAAGAAAAAGTTGTTTATATTGATTTTAAACAGAATGACACCACTAACTGGCAAAATAAACCCTTATAGAAAAAACGTCCCTAACAAACATTCAACCCAAATGTTAATTTCAGCCAAACAAACTGTCCACTGTATATATGGACATGCAGCTCAATGTGCAATGTACACCAACAATCCTTCAAATGTTTATGACAATTCCTCAATCACTGTGTGAAAATAAAATACAAAAGTAGAATAAAAACTTTACAAACCATAGACTCCTGTCCAGGGCACAGCCACTCTGGACTGCAAGGACATTCAATAGCCTGCATTTCAAGAACTGCTTGCAAAAGCACCTTCCAGCACACTGTACACTGCACACTATGCAAAAAGTCGTGCTCTAGAACTCTAACATTTAAATAACATTCTCCTACATGGAACAGCCAAAGAAATCCTCTCGAGAAATAAAGCACATCCAAAGTAAATATTTTGGAACTGAATTTGACTTAGAAAATTCAGTTACTTCACAAAACATTAGCAAAAGCCTCACAAACACCAACCTCCTAACACACACGTACAAAATAGAAATAGCTAAATTTCAAATCACATCTGCTGAAATACCAGACCACGTAAGTGTCTGTTGTTGCAGAAACGTTTATAAAAATTGCATAAAAATAGTAGATATGACCTACAAAAAAGGGAACAATTAGGAAACCCAATGGTTCAATTAGCTTTACATCTAACAGCAGAAAATAAGTACAACATAACTGACCCCTCAATAGTTTGCACATACTGTAATACAAAGCTTGACAATAACCAAATGCCATCACATGCTATCACTAATAACTAATAACTACAAACTAATTTGTATGAGAGCATTATAATGCACAGGGTACACCCATATCAAGATATAATACTAATTCAACCGAAAACAGCCAAATTGCCTCCATTCAAGTTACTGAAAGGCATTTGTGGCAAAGTAGTATATTTGCAATTAGATCTTAAAGACACTCTAAGAGTACAGCAGCCAATAAATCAATCTTTGATTGTACTAGCTAATGGTGTACCAACAAACAACAAAAATAATTGACAACTAGTCGACTTAAACAAAGTTAGAAAAGCCCTACAATATCTCAAAGAAAGCAATCAATACTACAAAGATATAAACAGAGGAAAATGTAAGAGAAACCACCCAAATAATTCAAGATTCACCAGCAACTATACAATTTGAATGTGTAGATCCGGTTACTACAGACAACATTTTAGACCAGTATACAATTCACCCACCCACACAAAGACACCATAGAAGATGCATTAGAAAAATATCAAATGTGCCAAGCCAAAGGATACCTAATGAACATATGGGAGAAAAGTGTAGAAGCATGTTATTTTCCTCTACTCTTTCCTACAGGAAAAGGAGGAAGATATGATGAAAGACCCACCCAAATGACTGCATCAGAATATCACTCTTTACAAATGTATTCTGAAGACCCCATTTTCAGACAAAATGTAGAATACATTTTCCACCTCCTGTTCAAAAGTGAACTAGCTACTCTGTTATGTAGACTCACACACATTAAAAACAGGCTCTAATTTTTTTTAACATTTCCACTATGCAAATGCTTCAAAAAATAAAAGACAAAGATGAAGTTTTGCAGTCAAGTATCACAGATCTCTTGGCAAACATGCATGGTACAAAAAAATACTGGTTCCGATGTCACAGTGATGTATGTTCTATGCTAAGGAACCTCTGCCTAAAAAAACGACCACGAAAAATTGTTTGGGGAAAACACATTATTGTTTTCAGAGACCTCCTACAATTAACACCAGTAAAAGGTCAACCCATTTTCAAAACATTAGGACACAAACAATGCCGTAACACACTTGGCAGCATTGGAGATTTTAATATCTGGCAACATTTTCACTACAGAGAACTAATTCAAAACATGTGTCAGTCTGCAGATCTCACCTATGTTAACATTTAAAAAAGTCTGGTCTGCTTACTAATGATGCAAAAACCTAAATACTAGACTAATTCATGAGCTATATGGGCAAAAGACACCTGTTCCTGATGTCATGGAACAATTAACTCAACAAAATATAAAATACATGTCCTCAATGCCTACCTTTGAAAGATGTAGCCATTTCAACGATACAATGTTGAAAAATGAAATGCAATCCATACTGCATGTTAGCTCCATAGACACATTAGAAGTGCACAGCATGACACTCCCTATGTGTCAGCAAGCAACAGCACGACTAAGTAACTTAGAAAAATGTATCTCCAATACAGCTGGATTTGAAAAATTACTAACTCTGTGTCTAAACTGCAGAGTAATTCCAAAACTTAACCTTGATGTAGAACAAGGTTAAGTCAATGGAGCGACTGGTGCAGTTGTTGGCTTCCAAACATATCTACATTACGACATTCAGTTCGTCAACATCCACTTTGATAAACTTGCAGGAGTTAAAAAATGGGCTACAGAATAGCACGTTTCCTTCTTTTCAAAGACATGTATGTACGCAGAGAACAATTCTCTCTATCTCTTGCATATGCTGTCACTATTCATTAATCGCAAGATCTAACCTTAGATCACGCATTGATTGACAGTGGCAGCACAGTCTTTAAAGAAGGTATGAGTTACGTATGACTTTCATGTCTGCGTACACTGAATGGTCTATTCCAAGTTAACTTTGATGCAAACAAAGTAAACGCTGACATTCCTTGCATCCGAGATTACAACAGGCTACATAATGCACTGTACAACCCCCATACAGATAAGTAACTTGTACCTCAAATAAGAAAACCTTTCAAAAGAAAACGAATACAAACAGAACCTATAGCAGATCTCCCAACAATACTGCTAAAGAAACAAAGAACACCTGCTGCTCCATCAAATAATGCAAGAACACAACTTTCTAATCCAAAATCAACTGCATGTCCATCAAAAAAAAGAGAAAAATGTCTCTTCTCAAGAAACAACTGTAGGCCCATTAAAGGATACAGAGTCACAACTCTCTGGTCCATTTAAATTCAGCAACACAACTGGAGTACATTGCTACACAAATATAGCAATCAATCTTCTCTTCCAATTGCCACCAATTGTTCACAGCATTCACTTAAACGGTTCGGACCAGTTGTGTTTGCAAATGCTCGTCCTTCACAGAAATGCCACAAATAATCCTGACAGCACTTACAGTGTCTCAGGTATAAGGCAAGCGTTGAACTACTGTACAGGAATGGTAAAATTCACTATAAACACAAATGGAAATACACAATAATTCCTAATGTACTTACTAAAAGTACTGGAAACCAAAAACATCCCTATAAATTAAATCTTCGAGATTTCATACACGTGGAAACATACATGCACTCTCTGCAACCATGTTTCACAAGAGCACATCCCTAATGAACGATTTGTGTATGCATCCATACCAAATTCTGAATCCATTCCATTTCAAAAGCTTCTGCAGAATGCAAATCATAGCATATCATGACCTCTTTGTAATTCATACAATCACTCCAACATACAAATAAACGTGCATGGCCAATATGTGATATTGATGCTTCCAAGGTACAATGCAGATGGTACCAAAAACAATTGTAAGGTCACTTGCTTCACACACGTCCAAGTATCTCTTGGCAAGAAAACCTTCACAAGAGTGGGCATAATCTACCACACTGGTGCTACAACCACTTCAGGTCACTCTATTGCATATGTCACAATGGTTGGTTTGAATGTAACAACACTTCCGTTACTCCAAAACATAGGCTACCAGCAAATCTAACAAATGCCCACTTAATATTCCTTCAACCCAAATGTAGTCACTAAAGTATAGCACAATAAACAGTTAGAATATGACAACGGGTATCTAACTACATCCATAATACTACAATAGTACTTTTAAAACTCAAGACAGATAGAATACTCCAACAGGTATATAACTACTTTAAAAAATACCATTAATTGCAATACAGTTGAAATATGCCATCACTGTTACGCTTACTGCAAAACCTCTTGTTAAGTCCAATATAGTTAGAATACGCCAACATGTATCAAACTACTTTAAAAATTCACTTAATTACAACACACTTCAAACAAACATACTATCAGACTTACACTCGTATAATTACAGTAGTTTTATTTTGAATCCTCTATACATTTTTTCCAATGACCCAATTATTATTTAATGTCAATTCAACAACAGTGTAGCACACACTAATGTTGTACCAAACACAGTACATAGAATGTACTATTTATGAGGGTCAAAGAAAGTAAATCTATAGGTAAAAGTGTATGCAATTACAGCTTTTAAACTATCCTACTTAACAAATTATACAGTTTTTTCACAGAAAAAGAACCAGAGATTACAGCTTTATTAGCACACACAACTAAATAACAATATCAAGTATTATCCTATGTGTTATCTTCACAAAGAAACAAATACATATTCCATACGCACTATCCTCAATTGTACTATAATCATAAATACCATATAGACCTCAATTATATAATTCCACCATGTATACTCCCCCTACAGTACCTATAATTAATATACACATATTACTATAGTATGTGTTGCCACTGGCTACAACCAGCACAATATAATTAAACCATATAACAAGTATATACAATACACCTTCAAAGAACAAGTCTCACCCAGAACCCCCTGCAATCCAAATAATGCCTGTGGACACTAACATTGACAGCTGACTCAGCGGAACCTGCACACCTTTTTTTCACCAATAAAAACAGCTCCTTTTCAACTTTATTCCACTCCAGACCCTCTTTCGGCCACCAAATAACCCCAAATGTGTTTTCCAGACTCTTTTCTCACTGTGCTTTCTGCAACGATGTCCGCAGACTTGGCAGTACCTGCAAACATTTTTTCACAGATAAAAACAGCTCCATTTCAACTGTATTCCACTCTCCCACCCTTTCCAGACTTTCTTTCAGCCACCACATTACCCCAAAAGTGCCTGAGACTTTTTGCTCACCAAGGTGTCTGAGTTCAGGGGCAGCTGGCCGCGGATCCAACATGGCGACCGTTTCCAAAGTTATGATGCAGCTCACATTTCCGATCAACCAATCAATATGCATCTTTGACATCTGTGGACACTAAGCCAGTCACTGTTTGGTCCAGAGGTGTGTGCAGACTCTGAATCAGTAAGTGAGTCCGTAGACGGGACAAAAATATCACTATTTTTTTTTTAAACTACTGGACAAATTTACACCAAATTTACAAAAGCACGCTTTCTGGACCAAGTCACTGCCCCTGTCATAAGTTTCGTGAAAATCGTTCAACAGTTTGGGCTGTATGCACAAGCAAACACGTTTCCGATTGTGTCTATGAGGTTTTCAAAAATGTTGGGACCCCTCTTATAACTTTGCCCCCCCTTGATAAAAACGCACAACTTCACAGACACATTCTGAGGGGGCCATATACTTTGTTTTGCAAAGCTTGGTGAGGATTTGTCAGGGGGGGCAAAGTTATAGGCCAAAAGTGCTCTTTAGGAAGAGCACTTTTAGGGGCAGCTTATAACTTCGCTCCCCCTGGACGAATCCTCACCAAACTTTGCAAAAAAAGTATATGGGCCACTCTGAATTTCTTTGCAAAGTTTGGTGAGGATTTGTCCAGGGGGGAAAAGTTATAGGGGGGTCCCAAAACTTTTGTTTTCCCATAGACTGAATGGGAAATTATTTTTGCTCGTGCCTACAGCCCAAATCGCTGGACGGTTTTTCCCCAAATTTGGACCAGGAGCAGCGGATTGGTCCCGAAAGCGTGCTTTTGCAAATTTGGTGAAAATCCGTCCAGTAGTTTTTTTTAAAATGACCAAAAAGTAGGTAAAAAAAAATAGTGATATCTGTGTTCGCTTTGCGGACACACTTCCCTGTTTGCTCCGCGGACAGGACAGGGATTGGGCAAGCGGGTTGCATGATGTCTGCAGACATCTGACATGCTCTCTCATTGGATGCGGTGAAAGCGTGCAGTGCGTCGTGGCTTCAGAGACGCACGCCATCTTTCTTTCTCGCATGAGAGGCTTTAGGCTTTGTCAGGTCAGCAGGAGCGGGATCTGCCACCTGCACAGTAAGTCCCCCACCCCTGCTCATGCCCGTGCCTGTCTCCTGTTCCCCCCACCCCCTGCTCATGCCCCATGTGTCTCCCCTGTTCCTCCAGCCCCCGCTCACACCATCGGCACACGGTGGCCAGCGGAGGGTCGAGGAGCGGGATCTGCCACCTGCACACGAACTCATGTCCGTGTTTTTGTCTTTCTCCCCTTCCCCCCGGCCCCCGCTCATGCCCCGTGTGTCTCTCCCCTTCCCCCCAAACCCCTCCGCTCATGCCCCGTGTGTCTCTCCCCTTCCCCCACCCCCCGCTCATGCCCCGTGTCTCCCTTCTTCCCCCCACCCCCCGTTCATGCCCCGTGTCTCCCTTCTTCCCCCCCACCCCCCGCTCATGCCCCGTGTCTCCCATCTTTCCCCCCCACCCCCGCTCATGCCCCGTGTCTCCCTTCTTTCCCACTGCTCATGCCCCGTGTCTCTCTTCTTTCCACCTCCACCCTGCGCTCATGCCCTGTGTCTCCCTCCTGTACTCCCCACCCCCGCTCATGCCTCGTGTCTTCCTTCTTTCCCCCCCGCTCATGCCCCGTGTGTCCCTCCTGTACCCCCCACCCCCCGCTCTTGCCCATGTCTCCCTCCTGTACCCCCCACCCCCTCTCATGCCCCTTGTCTCCCTTCTTCCCCCCACCGCCCCGCTCATGCATCGTGTCTCCCTTCTTCCCCCCACCCCCTGCTCATGCCCCGTGTCTCCCTTCTCCCCCCCAGCCCCCGTGACTCCCTTCTTTCCATCCCCCACCCCCTGCTCATGCCACGTGTCTTCCTTCTCCCCCCCGCCCCCCGCTCATGCCCCGTGTCTCCCTTCTTTCCCCTCCACCCCCCGCTCATGCACCGTGTCTCCCTTCTTCCCCCCCATCCCCGCTCATGCCCCGTGTCTCCCTTCTCGCCCCCACCCCCCGCTCATGCCCCGTGTCTCCCTTCTTTCCACCCCCCACCCCCTGCTCATGCCCCGTGTCTTCCTTCTCCCCCACACCCCCCGCTCATGCCCCGTGTCTCCCTTCTCCCCCCACCCCCTGCTCATGCCCTGTGTCTGCCCTGTTCCCCACACCCCCCGCTTATGCCCTGTGTCTCTCTCGTGTTAACCCCCACTCATGCCCCGTGTCTCTCTCCTGGTCTTCTCGACCCCCCGCCGATGCCCTGTTGTGTTCTCTTTATACACCCCGCCTTCCCTTTTGATGGTGTCCATCTTGGTAAAAGATTTTCCTTCCTATACCGGGACGCCTGCCTGCGGCGTCCCGGTTTGGGAAGAAAAATCTTTTTTTTTACCACCCCGGGTTCCCACTTTGAGAACTTAGGATGCCAGTGGCCTTCCTCCATTGAAAAGGACGTTATGGTTACGTTGCACTAATAAAAAACTATGAAATTCAGTAAAAAAATAATGTGTTAAAGGGACTTTATGGTTAAGTTACACTAATAAAAACCTATGAAATTCAGTAAAAAAACTTTGTTAAAGGGACGTTATGGTTAAGTTTTGCTACTGAAAACCTATGAAATTCAGTAAAAAACTTTGTTAAAGGGACGTTATGGTTAAGTTGTGCTACTAAAAACCTATGAAATTCAGTAAAAAAACTTTGGTAAAGGGACGTTATGGTTAAGTTGCGCTACTAAAACCTATGAAATTCAGTGAAAAAACTTTGTTAAAGGGACGTTATGGTTCCAAGTAAAACCGAAAAACCCTTGAAATTCGCCAGTTATGGTTAGCTAAGCAAACATAACTCGCCCCACCACCGTGCACTGCTAAGACTAACACCCACGACATCAAAGATGACATCACAAATGTCATTGATGACATCACATGTCTGGCTCACTCTTTTTTCTTTTGCTGACATATCTAGGCCACATGGTTTTCTTCAGTAACAGTCAGAAACTAAAAATTGTATTTTATTTGTAGACACATCCTACAAGTAGGTTCTTATAGTAATTCCCTTAGAGTCCAGTCACATCATATGAAACATATACATATGGGAAGACACAAGCTTGAAAGAGAGCAATCCTTTTTGTGCATAAAGATAATCACTACACTTATGAGCACTTTCTGACAGTTCTGTTGTTTTTTTTATGGCTGTACTTTCCCTGTATATGGTCATATTTGTATACATTGTACTCACACTACTTTCCTTAGGGTCCAATCACATCAAGTGATACATATACATAGGGTAAATAGCAGCTTTGAAACAGAGCAATCATTTATTTGCATGAAAATAATCAGTTAAGTTATGAATTGTTTCTGCTACTACTTGTGCTTTTTGCAAACTTCACTTTCCCTGTATATTCCCATATTGGTATGTGTTCTTGTGTCTTTGTGTTTTGTCTATAGTAATGCAATTATGTAATACATGGGTTTTATTAGCTACTTATTACGTATTTCACAGTACACAAAAATCTATTAAGAAAACAATTATCATTTCATTATTCAACATATTAACATCACGAATATTATACCTTCATCTTGTACGCTGCACACAATGCTATGTTTCTGCATTAGTAGCTTAGTATACTAGATAGAAGCCCATAATAAAATGCTATTTATATCAATGCATCGTTCAATGCACTAATTAGGGCATGATATTTATTGCAATGATCCTTGACACTTTTTTCGCAACATTATAATAAGAATCCCGTGTACATATATTTCATGAAAAGAACATACACATGTGATGTCATCAATGACATTTGTGATGTCATCTTTGATGTCGTGGGTGTTAGTCTTAGCAGTGCACGGTGGCGGCGCGAGCTATGGTTGCTTAGCTTACCATAACTGTCGAATGTCAAGGGTTTTTCGGTTTTACTTGGAACCATAACGTCCCTTTAACAACTTTTTTTCAATTAATGTCATTAGTGCAAGTAAACCACAACAATTCTTTTTTCACTGAATTTCATAGGTTTTTAATTTAACCATAATGACCCGTATACAAAGTTTTTCTGTGAATGTTATAGGTTTTTATGAGTGAAAATGTGTCATGATGTTACATCACTGAATATAAGTTATTAACAATTCCTCTTTTAACATACATGAAAGAACGGTGACCCTCCTTTAATAAACATTGCGTCATTATCAGCAGCGCACGCTGGGGATGCAAGTCATGGATGAATGGCCTAGGGCATGAGGCTCGACCATGACCCCAGCCCCACCAAACCTGCCCCGTTATCCACTGCACCTACCCTGCAACCTAGCTCAGTGTCCACTATACCCTCATAATTTCTCCACAATCCATGGGGCATGGGCTTTGGCCATGCCGCATTCACCAATATGCAAATCAATCAGAGTAGACATTTGTCCTTGGCAAGGGCCAGGTCCAATGCCCAGGCAGCAAAGTTATATCACTATTTTTTGTACTTACTTTTTGACACTTGAAAAAAAGAAAAACACAGAACAGATTTGCAAAAGCATGTTTTCAGGTCTTTGCTGATGCTCCTCGCCCAAGTTTGCTGCAATCCCGCTGCTGCAAGCAGAATTATTTTTCCCATTTAAACCTACGGCTTTGGCCATGGCGCATGCCCCAATAAGCACATTAGAGTAGACATTTGTCCTTGTTCAGGGCCAGGCCCACGGTCAGGAACCAAAGATATATCACTATTTGCTGTACTTACATTTCGGCACTTTGGAAAAAATATAACACAGGACAGATTTGCACAACCATGATTTGCTGTACTTGCGGATGCTCCTTGCGCAGGTTTGCTGCAATCCCATCCAGCACTTCAGGCTGTAGCCACAGGCAGCATGTTTTTTCCATTCAAGCCTACCCCGGTCTTGAAAAGTGATACCACATAGCCGGTCCCTGGTAGCCATGCCCACTTTAACCAAATTCCGGGTTCCTCATGGTAATAGCCAGTGGCCAGAATGTCTGGGCCATGGATGGCCACTGGCCATGGCCACAGGCTATACCTCTGTCACCAAAGGCATATCACTATTTGTTCTATCTACATTATGACACTTTTCAAAAAATAAAAGGCTGACACATTTGCAGAACCATGCTATAGGGTCCTTTCCAATGCTGCTTGCATGAGTTTGCTGCAAATACGTCCATGTTTTATATTTTGAAAAGTGTCAAATGTGTGTATAAAACATAGTCATAAATGAAAGAACGCTATCCGCTCACGCCCTGAAAGTAGCAAGATTGACATACACATACAGAGGTGCCCCCATACCAACCTGGAGACTCAGGGCAGAGGCATTGACAGATAAGGTCTTCCAAGAATATATGAGAGAGATGATAGAGGACTATTTTGACCATAATGTGGGGAGCTTGGATAGCACTAGCATGGTCTTGGGTGCATTCAAGGTGGTGGTCAGAGGAACAGCCATAGGTAAGGCTGGTCGACTCAGGGGATTCATTATGGCTGATCTGGGGGAAATAGAAAAGGAGATAGAATGGGCAGAAGCATGGGCGGGAGAGAAGGGCGAAAAACGGGAGGAGCTCACAGCACTGAGATTACGCAATCTGGGAAAGACTGGGAAGATTAGACTATGGGAAACATGTACAGAGGCTAGATGCTGAAGGGGACAAGCGTGGCAGGCTCCTAGCCTGGCTCACTAAACAAGAGAACAGGAATGAACCAATAACCGCAATTATGGATGAGCAAGGTGAGGAAGTGAGGACCCAAGACCGTATTAATGGAGCGTTCTCGCGGTTCTATGATGAACTGTATTCCAGGAAACAGGAACTGGAGGTGGAAGATATAACTACTGTTTTGCGGGAGATTCCCCTCCCAGGCTATCGGAGGAGCAGGTGCGGAAATTGGAGGAGCCCCTTACATTAGATGAGCTGACCGCTGTGATAGCCGAACTCCCAACAGGCAAATCCCTGGGACCGGATGGGTTACCCGGGGAATTCTATAAAAAATACAAAGACACCTTTGCCCACGGTTGCTTGAGATGTTTTGGGAGGTATATGAGGTGGGAAGGTTTCCGCAAAGGCTATCAGAATCCGTCATCATAGCCATATTGAAGCCACGGCAGCCCTAGCGAATCGGCTCAAGTGGGTCATATCCATGCTGGTGCACCCCAACCAGACTGGATATGTACCATGGAGAAACACGACATGGAATCTGCGCAGACGCCACCACGTTATTGAGAGCACAAACAGGGGGACTACATGGTGGTGTTGCTAGACACCATTAAGGCATTCGACTCAGTGAAGTGGGACTGGCTCCTGCGGGCTCTTGCCCATTTTGGGATAGGGGAAGGGTACCTCCATTGGATACGGCTTCTTTACAGTGATCCCAGAGCAAGGGTGAAAGCGGGCAGGCATATCTCAGAGGGGTGGCAGATTGGCACGGGTACAAAGCAGGGATGTCCTCTGTCCCTGATGCTATATATACTGGTCTTGGAGCCATTCGCTGTTTTCCTTAGGGCAGAGCACGGGAATGTGGGAATAGAAATAGACGGGGTGGCACATCTAATTTCGATATATGCACATGACATACTCCTCTATGTTGGGAACCCGAGGTACAACATGCAAGACCTACTAGAAGCACGGGGGCATTCGCTAGACTGTCGGGCATCACGATCAATAAAGAGAAATTCTCACTCTTCCCCCTGACCAGTTACTGAGTCTAGGGGTCACTTGGACACAAACCATTTTCCGCTACTTGGGAGTGGACATACACCACAACACCACAGCAACGCACATGGCTAATACACATGCGGACATAGCCAAAATAGAAAATGCTATGATGTTCTGTAAGACACTCCCACTTGGGATGATAGGAAGAGCAGCCCTATTGAAGATGACTTACCTGCCCCGCCTACTGCAGTACGTCACTAATATCATATATAACATCCTCAAGTCCTTCTTTAGACGGCTACACACACTGGCAAGAGAGCTCCAGTGGCGCGGGGGGAGGTACAGGATATCGCTGAATACACTACAGAGACATTATGAATAGGGAGGGATTAGGCTACCAGACTTTGAACGCTACTACCTGGCGGGACAACTCCAATTCATTGTAAAATGGATGGGGGATGACACATCCATAGAGACACTGCTTTTTTCAGCCTACAATACGTAACTATTGCCTGAGGGAACTCCCATGGATGGACAAAGCATTAACCAAACCACTCCCCACTATTGTTCAACTGGGCCTGACTCTGTGGAGGAGGGCGTGGAAGATACAAGAAGTGTGTGACCCCTACTCAAGACAGATTCCCCTTGCAGGACTAGTCGACATTCACATGGCATCCCTGACCACCTACCGCACGCAGTGGGAAGACAAGGGAGTTGCACAGACTGGAGACCTATGGAAAGAAGGACAGTGGGTGGATTTTCAGACCTTGATGGAAGAGCAGGGCATACATAGCAGACAATTCCTATTGTACAATAGTATGATACAGAGGATCAAGTAGAGGTGGAGGACGTTTCCGGGAGAAGACAGTGAGGGAGTAGTGGACGCGTGGTACGATGCATCGGAAAGAGAACACAATATATCCAGACTCTATGAAGAGCTCCTGCTCAGCAATAATGAGAGGGAGTTGCAAGCAAGAGCTAGATGGGAAGAGGAACTCCACAGGACCTTGACTGACGAGGAGTGGATCAGGACAATTAAGTATGCTAAAATAAAAGTCTCCAGAAAGGTGAGATTCAAGCAGATGCAGTTGTACCTCATGCACAGGGCATACCTCACACCCAAAAGAATGTCGCTCATGGGACACAAACAAACCCAGAGCTGCCCACGATGTACGACAGAAAAGGTGTATATGATACATATGTTCTGGTCCTGCCCGGTGATCCTTAACTTTTGGGACAGAGTAAAAACGAGGGCAGAGGCAGGAGTGAACCAAATGCAAGCATGGTCGCCATAATCTTATCTCCTGGGGCTGTTCCCGAGGGGTGGCAAACAGAACACATATAGCGAAAATGAAAGACCTAATATGTATTCTGGCAAAACGCTGCATAGAGATGGCATGGCACTCGAGCACAGGACCATCAGTGGAATGTGGTGGGCAGATCTGTAAAAATGGACAAAAGCGGAAACATCAGTGTGGACCAGAGCAATGCAGAGGGGAGAGGGGGAGAGTGAGCCAAACTACTTGCATGGAACTCTCTCATGCAGGACCTGTTTAAAAACATGGATGGGCAAGACACGACAGGCCCTAGTAGGCCGGAGGAGGATTGAACTTCTGGCGACACTGTGAGTGAGGGTACTTGGCAGGGGATGTGGTCATGCCACAAAGAGCCCAACACGGGAGCCAAGGAGGACCAAACACTGAACATCATAGATAAATAAGGAGAAAGCCAAGCCGATGCACCAAGGAGACAAAAGATAGAGTGCAGATCCCAACACGAAGTGCCAGTTCCAGAGCAAAGTTTGTTTTGTTGTTGTTGTTTGTTTGTTATGTGTTGGAAATTAATAAAGAGTTAAAAAAAAAAACTTAGTCCCCACTTGACAAAATGCATTCAAGGTTGTGTCTATAATCTTTCTGAAAACGTTTGTGCAGATTCTTCAAACATTAACACAGTTATATACAATCTAAATATGTTGAGATCCCCCTCTAATGTTGCCCCCTATTGACAAAATCCCACCATTCGTCAAACAGCACCAAATTTATAAGTATTTCAAATATGTTGGGGCCCCCGCTCTAATTTTGCGGAACAGCACCAGACTTTGCAGGCCCATTCAGGGCCAGGTCTAAAAGGATATTGCAAAATGGCGTGCAGTTTCATTGAGTGTCACCAAAGTTACAAGCCATCCAAAAACTGCTTTTCACCGACCCTATAAAGCAGGAATATTTATGGATGTCCCAAACATCTGAGATGTCCGCAAACATCGCAAGAAGATCCCTGAACATCTGAGATGTTCGCAGGCTTCATAGAAGAAAAAACACCCAATTTCTGGCTTTTTATGGCCATATCCCATCCCGTCCTCATCACCCCTGACCTCCCCAGAGATTGTTTCATTAGTTTGACAAGTGCAATGTTCTGTTTTTTAATATGGTTTTACTGCAATGTCCGTGGATAACAGGCACAGATCGCAAATCCAACATGGCCTCCATTTCAAAGGTTTTGAAGCGCCTCACATTTTTAAATGACCAAACAGCGGAAGCGTATGATGTCTGCAAATGTCACGCTGCTCGCTGATTGGTCCAGAGGCATTTGCAGACTCTGAATCAGAAATGAGGGCGTGGACCGGACCCAGATATCACAATTTCTTTCCCAACTTTTTGGCCATTTCAAAAAAAAAAACTACTTGATGGATTTACACCAAATTTGCAAAAACATGCTTCCGCACCATACCACAGCGCCTCACACAGGTTTAGTGCAAATCCAGCCATCGATTTGGGATGCAGGCACGAGCAAAACATGTTTTTCATTGTGTTTATGAGGATTTAAAAAATGTTGGGACACCCCTATAACTTTGTTCCCCCCCCCATATAAAACCACACCAAAGTTAGCAAAATCATTCTGAGGGAACCATATACTTTTCTTGCAAAGTTTGTCAAGGTTTCATCAAATGGCACCAAAGTTATAAGCCTCCCAAAAAGTGCTCTTTCTATGGGTTAAGCAAATTTACCATTACTACTGCAGGCCCTGTGATACACACACACGCATATATAGTAGTTATGGTTAAGTTACTGTTTCCATAGGAAGAGCACTTTTTGGGCGGCCTATAACTCTGCTCCCCCTGGACGAATCCTCATCAAACTTTGCAGAGAAAGTATATGGGCCACTCTGAATTTGTTTGCAAAGTTTGGTGAGGTTTGGTCCAGGGGGGAAAAGTTATAGGGGGGGTCCCAAAACGTCTTTTTTTCCCAGAGACATAATGGGGAAAACTTTTGCGCATGCCTACAGCCCAAACCGCTGGACGGATTTTCACCAAATTTGCGGCAGGAGCGGTGGCTTGGTCCCAAAAGCGTGCTTTTGTTAATTTGGTGTAAATCCATCCAGTGTTTTCTTTTTAAAATGACCAAAACATAAAGCAAAAAATTTGTGATATTTATGTCCGCTCTGCGGACACACTTCCCTGTTCGCTCCGCAGACAAGATAGCGATTGGCTAAGGGGCTGGTGGCCTGACCGCGGACACGTGATGTCTCTGCCGATTGGCTGCAGTGAGCCATGTTCTGCGTCAGATTGTTTGGATGCGCCCGACATCTTGGATCCGCCGACAGCGCAGCGACCACCAGCAGCAACATGCTATTTCGAAAACTATTTTGCTGTGTCTTGGGGAGGTTCAGACAGTAAGAGATGGGTGAAAAACTGTATTTGTTCAGGCGGTAGGTGTTAATGATGCATTCCCTATGCCCGCCTTCTTTGGGATGTTTGTAAGTACAGAAAATGAGGGGTCTCATAAGGGTAGTATTCCAGTCCGTGATGTGCGCAGGAAACTTGAAACTGTTCTAAGGACACGCGTGGTGTTAGCGAACATTGAAATTGAGTACATGCTGTAATTAAATTATTTTTTTCCTGTACGCCCTGGCCACTACCACCGCAGCATGTCACAGCAATGGATACACCTGTAGTATTTCTTATCGATCAGATGGTTGTGGGGAGTGTGTAGAGTCTTGGCCACTGGAGGTATAAGCCACGGCACACCCATACATTGTAATATCTATGGACATACAGATAGGAGTCTAGCCTCTGGCCACAACCACTGCAGCATACCACACCTATAGATACACCCGTACTACCGCACATCACTCAGGTGGTTGTGGGGAGGGCCTGCAGTCTTGGATGCATGGTGGTTGTGGGCAGGTTTCCTGCCACCAAATTCATATGGTAAAGTGGAAGTTGGTGCTCAATGTACAGCAAGCAATGCCTGCGTCTGTGTTGTAATGTTTTCAGATTAATATTGAAGTCGGACTGGCATCCTATGTTTTGAAATCTGAGGTGGCCACCTGGAGTGTTTGATGGGAACAGTGGTTTACGCGCCGTATGGGAGTAGCGGTTCTCATGATACGATGCTCATATGCTGTAGCAAAGTGAGAATGTATTTGCCTTCTGAGTGAAGGTCAGTTGATTTGCTTTTTTGGTTGCAAGCTCAGTAGGCCCACGCATTCAAGTGAATTCATAAGGGGCTATTGTTTTTTGACCTTGAGGGAAAGTGAAACTTTAAAAGCTACGCAAGGAATCAAAGTTTGGGAAAAAAATACTATTTGATAAGGTTATAGTTTAAAAACGCTTGTAAGGAACATGAAATATCAGTTCACGAATATTCTTTGATGCAAACAGTTTGCTGTCTGACTTTGCCAAAAAGTAATGGAGGCTGTGAAGGTGATGTAAGTTTAATTTTGACGACTGTACACTAATTGTGACAATGTAACTGAAGTATTATATTTTTGCGAAGTTGTAATTTTCCTCCAATACCACAGAGTGTGCATTGTTCGCGTTTGCTAGATAAGACTAGAGTCACCGTTGGTTAACGTCATTTCTTTTTCTTTGAAATGTTATGCTTGCCCACATAGCTTTGTGTATCAGTTTGCACATTCTTTTGGTCTTGTGTAATTTTACGACATGTAATTTTTTCTTGCTTGTCCATTCATGCAGCCTCCATAACTGAATTACCATGTCACTATGTAGTTGTCTTTTTTTTTAACCCTTACGGCGAGTGCTGTTTATCTGAGTTTGTAGGGTGTCATTATATGTCCCCATGGTGAACTCTAATACTTCTTTAAAATGTCATGTTTGGCCATTTACATTTGTGTAGTATTTTCCACAATCTTTGTGTCTGTTGTGGAAATTTTTCCTAATGGTTGGGTATTGACACAGATATTCTCTTACGTTTTTCGCCTAGATACATTTTGTCGTACTGTGCGTGCCACGATTTTCA
Organism: Ambystoma mexicanum; assembly: GCF_040938575.1. Lineage (NCBI taxonomy): Eukaryota > Metazoa > Chordata > Amphibia > Caudata > Ambystomatidae > Ambystoma > Ambystoma mexicanum. The sequence goes on from NC_090931.1 coordinate 27,661,115, forward strand.
GATACAGAGTGACGGCTTCTTTCCACGCCAGATGCAACTGCTGGTGACCGGGTGCCTGTCCATTATAATGCTATGGGATGACAGGCCAGGGCCGCTCTGTCCCTACGCTGAGCTAGCCACAAGGAGCAACTTAATATCCTTTATGGTGGAGTAAAGCAACGGTGATGCCACCGTGTTGGAAATACCTGTGCAAACAAATCGAGAGCTTCACCAGAAACGCATACTTTGTGTATGTGAAATTAACTGCATGTGTCTCTCCATGAACAACTTCAATGTTGTCCCTTGGAGTCATTGCTACAAATTATTTGCAAATGCAATTAGTTCGTTCATCTCTGACAGTTGTCTGTTAAATAAAAGTACTTTCCAAATTCTAAAATGTTACCGTTTTCTTTTAAAATCACGTGTATCATTTCGAAATGTAAAATACCACGTTATACGTTGCTGTATGTTTATTTACAGGTTCTGCATCACGGTATCTACTGTTGCTTTTTCTTTGCTATCATGGAAAGCGAAGAGGGGCTATGTATACAACAACCGCCTTTCCTTTCGATGGTGGCCATCTTGAAAAAGGATTTTGTTTAACCAGAAATCCTGTATTTCCGTAGCACACATTAATACTTTGTACATCTATACTCTTCCATATTCTAAAATGTTACCGTTTTCTTTTAAAATCACGTGTATCATTTCAAAATGTAATGTACCACGTTATACGTCGCTGTATGTTTATTTACAAGTTCTGCATCACGGTACATACTGTTGCTTTTTCCTTGCTGTCATGGACAGCAAAGAGGGGCTATGTATGGAACAACCGCCTTTCCATTCGATGGTGGCCATCTTGAAAAAGGATTTTGTTTAACCAGAAATCCTATTTTTCCATAGCACACGCTAATGCTTTGCACATCTATACTATTATTGTCAATTCTTATTGTGTCTATGGGCCTTATTACACGGATGGCGGTAGGGTTTTACCGGTACCGGTAAAATACCGGTACCGGTAAATCCCTACCGCCTTACTACGAGGTCCCTTAGCGGGTTGGTGCTTTAACGCCTGCTTTTTGCAGGCGTTAAAAACCAACCCGCTAAGGGACCTCGGAGCTAATTACGGCACCGCAAAATTGCGGTGCCGTAATTAGCGCCTTCCCCATTCCCATAGAGCCCTATGGGGCAGAAATGGGAATGGGGAAGGGCAATGGCGGAAAGGGGATTTACCGCCCCTCCAACCTTGGAATGGGGCGGTAAATCCCCTTTCCGCCAAGGCGGTGCTGGTATTTTACCGGCATGAGCCATGGCGCCAATAGCGCCATGGCTCACCGCCTACCGTGTAATGAGGCCCTATGTCTTGTACTGTGAAAGATGGTTCTTAACGCAAAATTTACTGTGTTAACGGATGGCTTTCTTTTTTGGTAGGACAGCTAATAAGGCCATTTGCGAACGGAAATTAGGAAAGACGTATCAAACAGTGATATGGGGGAGTGGGTGGCCGGTGCAAAAATATTGTGCGTTTGTTATTTTTAAGGTTGGGGCAGTGTTTGTGATGCTCCTTCATTACAGTAGTGTTGTTGTTTCTTGGGGAGGATGGATGGCCTTAGCTGATGTCATTTTCAGATAACTAAAACTTTTGTTGAAAGTATGCAATGTGCACTACATTATTAATGGATAACAGCCAATAAGTGTAGGCGCTGTGCAAGGCACATGTTGCAGGTGGACGTTCCTATATTAATATGAAATCTGTTTCCACATTGTTCACGACACAAACATCTTACTGTTAAGTGTTTACGGATTCTGGGATACGTTACCGTGCTGTACACCAGCATATTGTCAAGTGGTATTCTCTGCAAGGTGTTTAAATAAGTCAGAAATTGCTTTACATTATGGTTACGTATCACTACTGTAAACCGATCATCTTTAGCAAAAAAGCTTTGCAAGAGGGACGGTATGGTTAAGTTGCCCTACTAAAAACCTGTAAAATTCACTAAAAAAAAACTTCGTTAAGGGGACGTTATGGTTACGTTGCCCTACCAAAAACCTCTGCACTTCACTAAAAAAACTTTTCAAACGTGCCATTATGGTTCAAAGTAAAACCGAAAAACCCCTGAAATTCGCCAGTTATGGTAGGCTAAGCGACCATAACTGCCCGCACCACTGTGCTCTGCTAACACTAACACCCAGGACATGAAAGATCGCAGCACAAATGTCATTGAGGTAGAGAAGGAGAGGGGAGGGAGGGAGAGAGTGAAACAGCCCTGCATTCACAGAGGAAAGCAGCACGAGTGTACAAGTCCCCACTGACAGAGCTAAGTGACAGGGAGAGCGGGAGAGGGGGAGAGAGGGGAGAGAGACAGAGAGGGAGGGAGAGGGAGAGGGGAGAGAGAGAGGGAGAGAAGGGAGGGAGAGAGAGAGAAACAGCCCTGCATTCACAGAGGAAGTCAGCAGGAGTGTACACGTCCCCACTGACAGAGCTAAGCGACAGAGCGGGAGAGAGAGAGAGGAGAGAGAGGGACAGGGGAGAGAAAGAGGGAGAGAAGGAGAAGGGAAGGAGAGAGAAAGAGAAACAGCCCTGCATTCACAGAGGAAAGCAGTACGAGTGTACAAGTCCCCACTGACAGAGCTAAGCGACACAGAGATCAGGAGAGGGAGAGAAAGAGGAGAGAGAGAGAGACAGAGAGAGAGGGGAGAGCGAGGGAGAGGGACAGGGGAGGGAGAGAGAATGAGAGGGGAGGGAGCGAGAGAGAGAGAAACGGTCCCGCATTCACAGGGGAAGGCAGCACAAGTGTACAAGTCCCCACTGACAGAGCTAAGCGACACACAGAGCGGGAGAGGGGGATAGAGAGGAGAGAGAGAGAGAGAGAGAGAGAGAGAGAGATAGAGACAGATAGAGACAGAGAGAGAGGAAGAGGGACAGGGGGGAGGGGAGAGAGAGAGAGAGAGACAGAGTGAAAGAGAGAGGGAGCAAAAAAGAGAGAGAGAAAGAGAGAACAAGACAAAGAACGAGAAAGGGGCAGAAGGAGAGACAATATAAAGAGAGCAGAGGGAGAGATGGAGCTGGATTGGTGCATGACACGCCAGATACACTAATTATCATCTCAAGTACCTATATGTCAAAGGTAAAGACAGGAAATATTGCAACAATATTACAAAAAGTACTCCCTTTCATTGTCTCATGGTATAGTCAGTGTCCAAAGCCACTGTCCTTGTTGCCACAGATGTGTTTATTTCTGCTGAGTCATCTATTTTCTGCATCATTTTGCTCTGAGTTGAGAGTCTAACTAGAGCCAATAGCCTCTCATCCGCCAATAAAGACCATTAATATGTTTGAATCCATTTTAATTTACTTAAGCACCTCTCAACAATTGGCAACAACAAGGGTCACCTTGATCATCAGGTAATCAACACATTTAGAGCCAAGAAATCTTTCTTTCAATAGGGAATATGTAACCATAGAGAACATGTTTTTAATACCCATAAACCATCGCAGTCGGATGTGTCAGCGCTACAGGACAGCCCTGTAGACCTTAGGGTTTGCAACGTGTAGCACACACTTCCAAATGCATCACTTCTAGGGACTCCCAATTGTAGCGGCTAAGGCACAGTGAGATTACATGATGTGCCCATAATCACCCACTCTGGCTATGTGGCGCGTCCAGGATTCAAGCCCAGTCTGCAATATAAGCATGGGAGGATGTATTTTACCCGTTTCGTTTGGTGGAGCCATGTGTTCATGTTTGTCTTCCGTGGGCTCAAATAATATTCAGCTCAATTAAGATGAAAGATCACATAATAAACCAGCCTGATAAAATAGAACCCTTTATAGAAAGATTTTTTATGCTGGAGAGACTAGAAGACACACAAGAAAGGACAAGTGCCTTATAGTCATTGTTTCGCACAGAACAGTGCTTACTATGCCCCCTCCCATCTCTAATCACCCAGCATTTGCACTTCTTAGGGGGTAATCACTAATAAAAGCCGCTCCCGATCCCCCCCCCCCCCTCACAGCTGGGTCTGCAGCCATCCAATGGCAATCCCTTCATTTAAATATTCTCTTGATAACTGATAGATGCTCCATTTTTTCACTCTTTCAGGCTGACCTCGGAAGTTAATGTACCCGACCTTTCTTGGAATAGCTGACTCTGCACCCTCAAAATACCTGCGCTTGGGGAGGCACGTGCGTGGCCCGCCCCAGCTAATGGCTGTGCCCTCCAAGCTCTAGAGTCCAGGGAACACACGTGAGTTGCTGGGTGGTTAGAGTCTGGCGTCTGGTGTCATAGGTAATCATTAACACGCATGCTTTGCTAGCCTCAGAATTACACATTTTGGAGTGATCCCTCACACCCCAGGCCCACCTCTTTCCGCTTCTTCTTTGGATGGCATGTCCCATACCCTCCCTGACCTGGTGACCTCGGCTCATCATTCTCCCGATATTATTTTGGTCCTTACTTGAGGCTCCGATGTGAGGTGTAAAGGTCCCCGCTGGACAGCTCTGCTCCTGCTGTGCCCCAAAGGGGCAGAATGTACCCCTTCTGCATGGAATACCGGAAGTGGGGGATCCTGTGGATGGGGAGAAAAGGATCCACAAAAGGAGAGCAATCTGTGAGACACAGGGTTAAAGGTTATCCTGGACATATGACTATAAGACATGCATATGTTTTTCCTAACACATATTTAGTGTGGTATTGACCATCTCAACACAGGCAGACAAAGGGTGTCTGATATTAGTTTGAAATGCGTTTTTGAATATAATGTCAATATACGAATACCTACAATAATGGTATGCTATAATTGTCTATGTGTAAACACTGTCAGCATCGATACCGCTGAAGTAATATATACTCTAGTGAAAAAAGATAGATACCGTGACAAGAGAGGCGATCATTGAGGAGAAAGATACCCAGTGGAATATGAGAGGAGATAATCAAGAAGAAAGATAGCTAGTGGAATATGAGAGGAGATAATCGAGAAGACAGATAACTACCGGAATATGAGAGGAGATCATCTAGAAAAAGGTAGCGGGGGAAATATGAGAGGAGATACACAAAGAGAAACATAGCTAGTGGATCATGAGAGGAGATAATCGAGAAGGAGGATATCTAACGGAATATGAGAGGAGATCATCTAGGAAAAAGATAGCCAGTGGAGCATGAGAGGAGATAAACGAGAAGAAAGATAACTACAGGAATATGAGAGGAGATAATCAAGAAAAAACATAGCCGGTGGAATATGAGAGAAGAAAATCGAGAAGAAAGGTAAGCAAAATATGAGAGGAGATCATCGAGAAGACAGATAACTCCTGCAATATAAGAGGATATCATTGAGAAGAAAAATAGCCAGCAGACTATGAGAGGAGACAATTGAGAAGAAAGATAACAAATAGATTATGAGAGTAGATAATCGGGAAGAAAGATAGCTAGCGGAATATGAGAGGAGATCATCGAGAAAAGAAAGAGAAGCGGAATATGAAAGGAGATAATCGAGAAGAAAGATATCCATTGCACTATGAGAAGAGATAATCGAGAAGAAAGATATCCATTGCAATATGAGAGGAGATCATCGAGAAAAAAGATAAGCCAGTAGAATATGAGAGGAGATATTTGAAAGAAAGATAGACAGTAGAATTTGAGGGGAGATAATCGAGAACAGATACTCATGTGAAAGGAAACAGGGAATCGAACTAGAAAAGGACCATTGAATTCCATGACACTGGGGCACAATACCGCTCCCTGCCCCACTTCTGGAGCAGGGAGGTTTGTCTAGATAACATGATTATCAGCATGAGAGCGAATATTAGGAGGACCTTACCATGGTTAGCTACAATTATTGGAATATTCAAAGACCACTGGTCTTCTAACATCTACAAAGTGAACCTAATATAGCAAAATAAGCACAGAATCATAACGCCAACCTCTCCCCAACATGCTGGAGACCAGTGTGGTGTGGTAGCCCCAGCAGTGGTGCTGAGAGGCAAGTGGCACACCACTAGAGCCGGAGTCTAGAACCCACCTTCATGGCAGGACAGCCCTTCTGAGCATGGGCGGCAGCCCTCCCGGCGAGCCTGCCCCCGCTGGTCATTGTATGTCCCTGCGGGGCAAGGGTGAGAAAAAGGGTCTCCGGTGCCCAAAGGGCAATAGAATCCTTCGGGACAGAGGGATTCCAATCCAGGTCTCCTCACGCTCCCTTCAAAGCAATAATGACCTGGAAGAAAACAGGACAAGTGGCACTAGAAGTAAAAGAGTTGCATTGTGTCACCCCCGCCCAGCCCCTCATATGCCCGCTCCATCAGAAAGCTGTGTCCTGGCTACCTAGCAGGGGAGCTCCCTGCTCTGATTGCCCCCCTATAATCTCCTCTTCTGCTGCCCAAGGGTCTCCAAACGTCATCCCATTACGCATCTCCTCTGAACCCTCGAGCCTCCTCGCAAGTTCACTTGTATTTTCCAGACCCTATCACACCCACAGTCGATCAAGCAAAACACATTGCTTCCCTCAGGTTTACAAAGCCCCGTCCCCTCTCTAGTTAAACATCTGCTTCATCTGTCCTTTGATCCTTCAAACTCATCACACCTCTTCTCTGATCCCCTAAACCCACCACCCTCTTCCTTCAAAACCCATCACACCTTTTTATACTCTATCAAAAATCATCACATCACACTTCTCCTCTGATTCCCCAAACCCACCTCCCCGCTCCGTTGGACATTCATAGACTTCACCCGGCTCCTCTGATCCTTCAACCTTAATCACACCTCTTTTCTCATCACACTGAGAACTCTGCGTCGTCCCTGATCTCTAAAGTTATTCACATGTTGCTTCCCGCTTTAACTTCTGTACGCCTGTTATTATCCCCTCACTTATATCAAGCACATCGCTGGCCAATCAGGATGCTCGGAATGCAGACTGTACATCAGGCACGCGCCTGTGTTCAGAGCAGCCTCAGTGCTACTCTGCCCACATCCTCTTCTGCTTTCATTTGAGAGATCCAATGCAGTTGCCATCACACCATCCCTTAGCACACCCGGGTGCTAAGGGGTTTTCGAAAAAAAAAAAATTAACTGGGTTCAGCCGAAACTTTTCAAGTTGTTTTTCCTTGTTGGTGATGTCATGGTAATCAACATAAATATAATACTTAATGTATAACTCACTTAATACCAACAAGTGGTTTCTAAGCGCGGGCGTTGCACTGAGTTGTTTTGCTTCCAAGGCAAATGCGTTGCCCCTGAGCTATCCTTCCTCCCCCATGGAACATGGCATATGGACTTCATACATACACTTGCACATCTGGGATCCATCAATCACGTTTGTTTTTTCTTTTTTTTCACCCTTCTGTTTTTGTGGGTGCTAATAGTGATATGTTGTGGCCCAGCAGGCTTTGCTTTGGGCCTTAACCTGGGCAGTGGACCGTTACCCTCAATGTTGGCCAACCAGCCCACGTAATGCCGCTTCATTATAACATTGGAATCTAGGCAAGCCATGAGGCCATGACCACTGTTAGAAAGCTTGGTGTTTCTCTCGCAGTGTAAGAATGTGTTTGCAGAGGCCATGACCTCAGTTACAAAGCTTGCTGTTTCTCTCGCAGTGTAAGAATGTGTTTGCAGAGGCCATGACCACTGTTACAAAGCTTGCTGTTTCTCTCGCAGTGTAAGAATGTGTTTGCATAGGCCATGACATCTGCTACAGAGCTTGGTGTTTCTCTCGCAGTGTGAGAATGTGTTTGCATAGGCCATGACCTCTGTTTCAAAGCTTGCTGTTTGTCTCGCAGTGTAAGAATGTGTTTGCATAGGCCATGACCACTGTTACAAAGCTTGGTGTTTCTCTCGCAGTGTAAGAATGTGTTTGCAGAGTCCATGACCTCAGTTACAAAGCTTGCTGTTTCTCTCGCAGTGTAAGAATGTGTTTGCATAGGCCATGACCTCTGCTACAGAGCTTGGTGTTTCTCTCGCAGTGTAAGAATGTGTTTGCATAGGCCATGACCTCTGTTACAGAGCTTGGTGTTTCTCTTGGAGTGTAAGAATGTGTTTGCAGAGGCCATGGCCTCTGTTACAAAGCTTGGTGTTTCTCTCACAGTGTAAGAATGTGTTTGCAGAGGCCATGGCCTGTGCTACAAAGCTTGGTGTTTGCCTCGCAGTGTAAGAATGTGTTTGCAGAGGCCATGTGGCCATGGTCTATGTTACTGAGCTTGGTGTTTTTCTTGCAGTGTAAGAAAGTGCTTACAGAGGCCATGACCTCTGTTACAAAGCTTGGTATTTCTCTCACAGTGGTCTGCTTCAGTGCTGAGAGTCTTACTTTGCCATCATTCCACCAAGGCATTGCTGACCAGACTCTGAGATGCTCTTTAAATAGATCCTATTGTTACCAACCTATTGGTGTCCTATTGCTGTGATTTTGCCATACTAAAATGAGTTTGCGGTCCTTGGTGAGAGGGTGGTAACGGGTGGTATCTTTCCTTACCACTGTTATGTTCCCTCTGCTTCCCCTCAAGACCTACAACTCAGGTGGCGGTTGATACTGCACATTAAAGCCCTCTCTGCTTGGTCTGTAATAGCTCATCACACCGCACTCTTAACACAATCACAGCCCTGGCCACTCGTTTATGAATCCTCATTGCACATCACACCTCTGTTCTAATTTCTAAAGAACCGTCACACATGTGCCTACTCTATCAAGGATAGTCCATCCTGTGTGTTAAAGTATATTTCGCATAATACCGCTTGATAACGAACATTGGCCTAAGCGCATTCACATCGCACTGAAAATCCATTTGAATCAACCTGACAAAGGCTGAGTACGCCACCATTTTAGAATCATCCGCCATTTTGATTAACTCCTGTTTCTGTCTCATGTTAAACTTTGTGTTTTCAACTCCAGGCGAGCAAAATTAACTTTGTGCTGAGTCAACATAGATAAACATGATGAGGCTGCTGAAAGTGGATTGTTTGTCCTGCAATAAGAAATGTTGGAGCTAAACTAGAGTTGAACTGAATAGTAATTTAAATGTTGTCTGTATCAATAGCGTCATCCTCGTTCAAACAGTGGAACATAATGTTGAATAGCTGAAACCGTGTGCCTTCGCAGAAATCTTTGTGTTCCTTCCTTGAAACTGGATTAACTTTAAGCTTGAAAACAAATGTTCCCATTGCATTGTATGTTCAGGAAAACTTGTCTGGTGTTTGAGGGAAAATTGCACGATGTATAGTTATTTGAATCTGTATTATTATGTGAACTGGCTACAAACCCTGAAATGAATGAGTAACATGAAGAGTGGTTGGACGATGTAACCAGGACTGTGGCAAAATGAATAGAAACCTGTGTCTTTGTAATGTCCAGCACCCTCTCCCCTCACGGTGTCTGTTGGTACACACTGTGAGGCATTGAGAGCCAGATAGCTATCTGTCCAATAAACTGTACATGTGCTTTTGACTTGTGAGTGGCGTATTTAATTTTTGGTGGTATTAAGTCTCGATATTTCTTTTGATCTTTCATGTGTGCCTTTCACTCTATGTCTGCTCGGCCATTTAACTGAGCCCTGAAACCCACTAGCCTCTGTGTTTTCATGTGTGAAAACTATTAGTATTTATTTTTGTCGTGTACCTTGCTCGTGTTCCCCTAATCCAGTGTTTTAAGTGGGTGAGACATCGAGGGGGGCTGTAATGAGGGTGTGTGGCCTAAATGATGGGAGTGGCCGAAATTATGGCACTGGGCTATTCAAAGGCGCAGGAACCTTTTTTCTTTCATTCAATAGACTGTTTGAAACATGAAGCCGGTCACGTCAAGCAGTCTATTGAATAAAACAAAAGAGATTCCAGCCACTCTGAAATAGCATTCCCCGACTGTGGCACTCAACAAAAAAGTGTCTTGTCTCTGGTGGGGATGGAGCCCCAGCTCGACCAGAGTCTTGGGAGACTGCTGGGACTCGTCCCAGCTAGACCAGGCCCACTTCAAGCCCTGCCCTAAGCCCTTTCTCACCTAGGTCCAGAATTCTCAATGCCCCCACGTGTTGCTTCCTGTCTCTCAATGCCGTGACGCCTGCCCTTACATCCCTCGTATCGCAAAACGGCCCCCTTTTCACCCCGATGTGCCTCAGCTTTTCCCATAACTTCCACATATTTGCCTCAACTGAAAAACCGCAATATGAATGTTCACACCCAGCGGTGGTCCGAGAGTTCCCGCTGCTTCTCTGCTCCAGGAGCCTCATTTCTGGGTTACCCGGGGGTACTACTCCTCCTGCCCTCTCTTCCATGAGCCCTGTCCATGTCCTCACAATTGTATTTCAAATAAAGAATTTGCTATAAATCAACCAACAAATGTATTCCTCATTCTTGTAATCGATATTTTTTTTGTTATTTTTGTGTTTAAAAACGTTGTAATCCCGATATAAAGAGAAACAAAAAAGCGCTCTTCACGCTGGCGTCGGGGCTCGAACCCGTGCTTCTCAATCTAATTGTAGTCTTGTTCCAAGCGAAGAGCGTGTTTCTCCTGAGTTATCCTATCGGGTTTTCGGAGTGCTAAAACCGTGTAATAACGGACCACTTTAAAACATATTCCTAAAGTCTCTTCCGGGTCCTAGTCTACCCTTATTCCTACTCCTGAACCCCAAAACATCACTGCCCATTTCACTCAAATCTACAAAGACTGTCAGAGATAAACTCATACACATCCCTGCACCATTCCACGTGACACGAGAACTCCTAAAATGCACACAAACTCGTAGAATTATCTCGCAGGGAACCATGCCCCCCAACACCTGCAGACACTGCAGCCCACGGGGAAGGCTGGCAGTGCCCGTGGACGGGCCCTTCACACCCCATCATGTCCCTGGCACATACCTGCGGGGCACGGCGAGCACTCACTGGAAGTGGCCATCCTCTCCTTCATCCCAAAGGTGCCAGCTGGGCAGGGGCTGGCAACGACGCCATCCGCGCAGAAGTGGCCTGCAACGATACAGAGCGAGTGGGCATTAGGGTAGAATGGGTAGAATGCACAGCGCCCCCCACTGGCAACGTGTGTATATGAAATAGCCCACATTATCTAATCTAAAAAAATAAAACGTGTCCAAAAGCGCGGTGAAGAGAAGTTGGAATGTGGGTTAGTGGGGACTGGATGCGCTGAACAAGGAACAAGGACACCCCACGAACATACGGGTATTGCTTTAAAGGTGCAGGTTCTTTAGTGTGGAGGAAGGGAGGGAAGGAAGGAAGGAAGGAAGGAAGGAAGGAAGGAAGGAAGGAAGGAAGGAAGGAAGGAAGGAAGGAAGGAAGGAAGGAAGGAAGGAAGGAAGGAAGGAAGGAAGGAAGGAAGGAAGGAAGGAAGGAAGGAAGGAAGGAAGGAAGGAAGGAAGGAAGGAAGGAAGGAAGGAAGGAAGGAAGGAAGGAAGGAAGGAAGGAAGGAAGGAAGGAAGGAAGGAAGGGAGGGAGGGAGGGAGGGAGGGAGGGAGGGAGGGAGGGAGGGAGGGAGGGAGGGAGGGAGGGAGGGAGGGAGGGAGGGAGGGAGGGAGGGAGGGAGGGAGGGAGGGAGGGAGGGAGGGAGGGAGGGAGGGAGGGAGGGAGGGAGGGAGGGAGGGAACATTATTCTGGGGCAAGATTATCAAAGATTTGCACTGGTGCTAAAATGTGAGCAAATGCTTTGATAATACAAAATGTAGCTAACAGATTTGTCACAATCCATATTTAAAAACGTTTGCACGGGGGCAAAATGAATCAGGCTGTTTTTTGTGCTATGATTGCTGCATAACATACAACAAAAGGTGTCTGCTACATGTCTTCCTATGTTACGCTGCGCACATCATAAGTAAAAGAGCCTGCTCCAATTTCCCCAGGTAGAGCCATTTTAGACAATAGCGGCAGGGCCTAAGCCTTTTGCGCCATTCTCTATTATCAAAGCAGCAACATTGGCGCTAAATTAATTTTCTCTGCTTTTTTGCAGAAGTGCAAATCTTTGCTAATCTGTCCCCTGTTGCTTCCATTCAGCATCGTAGCGCCTCTTTGAGCCCTCCTGCTCCAAGCACTGCGTTTTATTGCTTATTTCATGTTATATTTTTGAGCTGTCTAGGCTTTTTGCGTCCACACTCTAGAGGTGGGTGAGTCAAAGAATTCATGCCTGGTGCCGAGCCAGGAGCTGCACGCGAGCCGTGCCGGGTGAAGCATCGTTTCAGCTGTGAGGGGCAGACAGTAGCGGAGAAAGCCACCATTATTGTAGGGGTGGGTCCTAGAGGACATTTATAGGGTCATGTCTGTAAGCATCAGCTTTCCCGGTTTCACTTAGTGCCCTCATGTAGCCCTCGCCCACATTCCCACGTGCCACCGCAAATGCCGGGGTCATTTTGCAATAATGCTCTCATGTTTTGCTGCACATGAGTGATCTGCGTGTTAAGCAACATTACACACCGTCTAAAGGCCACATCTAAAGGCCATGAACGCACTTTCACCTAATATCACTAGAGACAGCTGGTGGGGCAGCAGCTGGTGATGAAGCAGCTGGCGATGCAGCAGCTGTGGTGAAGCAGCTGGCGGTGCAGCAGCTGGTGATGCAGCCGCCGGCGATGCAGCCACTGGTGATGCAGCAGCTGGTGACGAAGCATCTGACAATGCAGCAGCTGGTGATGAAGCAGCTGGCGATGCAGCAGCTGGCGATGCAGCCGCTGGTGATGCAGCAGCTGGTGACGAAGCACCTGGCAATGCAGCATCTGGTGACGAAGCAGCTGGTGATGAAGCAGCTGGCAATGCAGCAGCTGTGATGAAGCAGCTGGTGATGCAGCCGCCGGCGATGCAGCCACTGGTGATGCAGCAGCTGGTGATGAAGCAGCTGGCAATGCAGCCGCTGGTAATGCCGCAGCTGGCGATGCAGCCGCTGGCGATTCAGCTGCTGGTGATGCAGCCGCTGGTGATGAAGCAGCTGGCGATGCAGCAGCTGGTGATGAAGCAGCTGGCAATGCAGCAGCTGGCGATGCAGCTGCTGGCGATGCAGCCACTGGTGATGAAGCAGCTGGTGATGAAGCATCTGGTGATGCAGCTGCTGGTGGTGCAGCTGCTGGTGATGCAGCAGCTGGTGATGCAGCAGCTGGAGATGCAGCAGCTGGAGATGCAGCTGCAAGTGATGCAGCAGCTGGTGATGCAGCCGCTGGCAATGCAGCCGCTGGTGATGCTGCCGCTGATGATGACGTATCTGGTGATGCAGCAGCTGGTGATGAAGCAGCTAGTGATGAAGCATCTGGTGATGCAGCCGCTGGTGATGCTGCAGCTGGTGATGCAGCCGCTGGCAATGCAGCTGCTGGTGATGCAGGGTGATGCAGCAGCAGGTGATGAAGCAGATGGTGATGAAGCATCTGGTGCTGCAGCCGCTGGCAATGCCGCCGCTGGCAATGCCGCCGCTGGTGATGCAGCCACTGGCGATGCAGCCGCTGGTGATGCAGCAGCTGGTGATGCAGCCGCCGATGATGCTGCAGCTGGTGATGCAGCAGCTGGTGATGCAGCCACTGGTGATGCAGCTACTTGTAATGCAGCAGCTGGTGATGAAGCATCTGGTGATGCAGCAGCTGGTGATGCCGCAGCTGACGATGCAGCCGCTGGTGATGCAGCCGCTGGTGATGCAGCAGCTGGTGATGAAGCAGCTGGTGATGCAGCAGCTGGTGATGCCGTAGCTGACGATGCAGCCACTTGTGATGCAGCCGCTGGTGATGCAGCAGCTGGTGATGAAGCAGCTGGTGATGCAGCAGCTGGCAGGAAAGTGCACAGGTCTGTACTTTCGGCCATGTGTGCCACTGTTCCTTCTTGATGCTGTCGCTGGCCCCTCAGTTTAAACCAGCAACAAAAACAACATGTTTTAAGCCCTCCTTCACCCCCAGCCAGGGGCGTTGCTAGGGGGGGTTCTAAGGGGGCTATAGCCCCTGATCTTTTGGTTGTAGCCCCGGATAGAATCTCAGGCGCTACAGCCAAAAGACGAGCTAGCCCCTAGTTCTGACAGTTCCGACATCAGTGTAGCCCCGGGTCTTTTCCATACCTAGAAACTCCCCTGCCCCCAGCGCTCCAGTCTGGCACACCAGTGTCTCTGGAGTAATCATCACACGTTGTCCAATGTGGTGGGATAGCGCGAAGGATGTTTCCTTGCACAGAGAGATGCTACATTTTGGGAGATGAGAACCACCTAAAGGCTGAGCAGAGCAGTTAAGCATTTGCCCTCAGCATGGGGGTAGATATGAGGAGGGCAAGCTTCTGTCTTCTGCCTCTGGCTGCTGCCTGTTAATCATTGTTAAAACGCAATACACATTCGCCCCCGGGGAAGACAGTTTAGCCAATCAGGTAGCTGCGACAGTGGGCTAGAATACAAATTCTCTGCCCACTGTTCCAGCCGCTCAAGGCTCTTCCCCTGGTGGCACCATTTATTGTTTGTATGTGTAAGGCAACAGGGAACCCCTCCGTGTTGTCTCTGTGCTGACCCAAAATAACCCCAACCCCTTCCGCATAGAGGTGGCCGAGCCTGGCAAGGCTGGCCGGGGCTCATACGAGGGCTCCAGCCCGACCCTCGTTTCAGGCCGGTACCCCCGACGACACGGGCGGGCCCCACCATGGCTGCCCACTATAAGTGCGACTGTGCGCACACGATTGCGACAAGGAAAGACAAAGCAGCCTAGCCTACGCTGCTTGCAGGTCCAGCCCGCCACACAACACCCTCGAGCCATGACTTCCTGCCCCGCCGCAATACAAGACGATTGGCTGGGGGCAGAACAGGGTGTCACTCGGTGCAGGAGAGACAGCCGTGCAGCAGCGCGCAGCCACTACAATGCATTAAATTAAGATCCAGCAAAATGGAAAGAAATATCCGAATATGAATTTTTTAAAAATTCTGGCCTGATGCAGGCTCGGGCCAAGAGGGCACCAGGGACGCTTTCTTTTTTGTCATATTTGTGCATTTCTTTACATTTTGCCTGCGCCGAGTGGGCAAAATGGAGAGAGATGCCCAAATATGAAACACAAATGAAGGGCTGCATTTATTTCACTTAATTTTTCTGGGGGACACGGAGATTTCATGGGCTCGGCCTGTGGTGGGGTCCTAGAGCCCGGCCTGACCCCCCAGGCTAGACCCTGGCTCAGCCCTAGTCATGACACTTATCTGCTGGAACAGAGCTTTGTGCTCTGCTCCCAGCGCTCCTTGAATCTCACGGCTGCATGGTAGAAATTGAAAAGGGACTTAGTCCCATTTCCCTATGGTGGCGGCCATCATGTTTTCATTCTTTTTTTCCCTGGGGAGATTGGCTGTGGAAGTAGCACGAATCTCCAAAGGCAAAACAAAAAGACATTCACATACTGGTTAAACTCCGGGGTGCGAATGGCTTTCACCCCCACTGTGGGGTTCAGCCAAGACCGGTAGCGGCCCACAGCCCTCACCGAAGCCAGAGCAAAGTTACCTGCCATGGCTGCCCTCCACTGCAGGGGTAAAAGACATAGGGCCTCATTGCGACTTTGGAGGTAGCTATGCCCTTATTAAGGGCATGGCTGCCTCCAAAATCTTGTCCGGGTTCCCTGAATGGGTAAATACCGGGCCATTCCGAGTATGGAGAGCCTGGTATTTCCTCCTTCAGGGAACCCGGGCCCGGTCCTTCCCCATGCCCATTCGAGCTCTCATAGGGCTCAATGGGAATGGGGAGGGAGCTAACAACAGGCCTATTACGAACAGGCCCGTTGTTAGCTCTCTGGTACCCTCGCGGGACCCGCTCTGGACGTCTGGAAAAACCAGACGTCCAGCACGGGTCCCGCAAGGCGACCTCGTAATAGTGCAGAGTGGGTTTAACGTCGCCGGCACCATTACCAGCGTCATTAAACCCATTCCGCACAAGTTATAATGAGGCCCCTAGTCTCACCCCGCCCCAGTCATAGATTGCACTGGGTGTCCCTGTACTGCCAGCTCACATGACACCCCGACCCATCACCTGCCCCTAGAAACAGCCCTGATCTCAGGGCTGCAGAGAAGACCCTACTCTTCACATTGCCGAAAGAAATTTCTTTCACATGCGTGTTACATGAAGATCAGTCAATGATTGCATGGCGCGCATGCCCAGAGTGGCGCTGTATGTGGTTGTCTCAGCACCAGACTGCACACAGGGCACAGCTTCAAATCCTGTTCATAGGTCTGGGAGCATATGTTTATTTGTGTTTCTTTGTTTATTGACAGTGGTCGAGTCTTTTTGACCCTGCAGCTTAACTTTCTAATTTTTTCCAGCAGTTGCATCTCTGGTCTAGGCCTGTATTTTCGCCATTCACTGGCTCTAAACTCGAGTCGAGCTAGAGCCTCGCTGTTGGCCTGAGCCCTGAGCTGGTTTGAACCTGTCCTTGCTCCCCAGCGGTAACAGTACCTGTGCCCACCAGATCTCCCATGGACTTCCCTGGCAATCCTTCTACTCCAATGCCATCTCAACACTGAGCCATGTGACTGTTTTCCAGAAGCTTATTGGGACAGGAGCAGTGGTCGAAATGGGCGGGAGCGGTCAGGAGCGCTGATCCTCTACTTCTTTTAATTACGTTTTATCGTTCCTATACTTTTATTTAAAAAAGAAACCGTTCCGGAAGGGTTTCGTTTTAAAATACAAGTGTAGGAAGAAATTGAAACTTGCACTTTCAGTGCACTGCACAGGACGTTTCCTTAAAGAGCAGGTGCATGTGTTTTGGTTTTTTTATTGTGCGTGGGAGTGGGCGTGGCGATGGGGTCTGTGGGGCGCGGTGGAGGACAGTAGGGAACATAGTTCCACTACTTCTTTTCGTACACTTCGAGGAGGACATTTTCAGAAAAGCCAGGATGGTCCCCGCAACACAGCCGACCAGCATCAACACTACTTAGAAGCAGGACCAACATGGGCTGAAGGCAACGTCGAAGTGGATAGAGTGTGCGGGGGCGTAAGGTCAGTCCTGCCTGGGGGGGATGAGAGTGACAGTGAGGAGGTTACGTCATCAATGTTCTCATCTACAGACAGTGCATGTTATTGCAGGTTCGCAGGGCAGGGCCAGGGGGCATGCAAGGCTGAGACACTTTCTGGGGCTGCGCCAAGGGGGGAGGCAGTGTTTGAGCACAATACCTGCAGGGCAGGACTTACAAGCTGATTGTTCCTTGGAACGGAAATATCCTGGAAAGCAGCTGAGACACAGAGTGCGGTTCCGGTTTGGCTTCTGTCCAGCCTGGCACAGCTGAGGGAGACAATACAAATGAGGGAGACAATACAAAGTGTAATGTAATCATTGTAATGTAACACACTGCAACCGCACCCTGGTACACCCAAAGCTGATACAGCACCACAAGACTGCAGTCACACTCGAGTACAGCTGCACACTCTCAAGATCACCCGGAGCAGTTGTTAAACGGTAATTATATAGTGTCCCCTTAGTAGTTATATTGGCCTAAACCTATTCGCTCTACACGGAAAACCGTGTTGCAAAGTTCCGATTTTTGGGTTAACTTCGATGCCATTTTAAGATTCATCCGCCATTTTGATTTCCACTCATGTGTTCTTCATTCCAAAATGGTGGACTATGTTTTCAACTTGCAACCAAGCCTTCCGACCTTTGAGTTCTGTTATTGTTTAGGCTGTCGAGAGCCGACTGTTTAGACTAGGCAAAGAGACCTTGCGCTCCACATGAACTATCATCTAAGTGTTGTCTGCGCTCACAAGCTTCATCCTTGTATAAACGTTGGGACAATGAAGAACAAACCCCGAATGTATGTTTTGACTAAACTGCATTGTAAAGGAATGTGGAACAAGGCTTACCGCGGGATCCAAGAACATACACCACCATTGTGCCTTCATGGAAATGCAAACCTATATAATCCTTTGCATAATATTGTATAATCTGTATGTGAACTAGGCATGCACTCTAGACCACGAATTATTAACAAGTAGGGAGGCTGGACAATATTACACGGAATTGTATAAAAGCACGAATGTTTAGATGTCCAGCACTCTCTCACCTCTCCTTGTCAGCTGGTACACACTGCGAGGTGTTGGGAGCCAGATAGCTATCTGTTTTGCTTTGTAAACTGTACAGTAATAAAAGATCTGCAAATCTTTTAGCCCGTGATTGGTGTATTTCCTTTGTGGTACTCAGCCTCGATATTTCTTTGTTTTTCAGATGGCGCCCAAATAGGGACCCACAAGATTGATGCCACCTCTTTGAAGAGTTGACTCGGCTATCAGACCGGGATCAGACGGTGAGAAAAGGGGGCCCCTTTTTAGATGAGACGCAACACCTCAACAGTACTGCACGATGCGATCCCTGGATGGTGAGCACGCAGTCCGAGACAGCATCTTGACGAGGGTCCATATATGGAGGTGGGCCGTTTTGCTGAAATCACCAACCACGAGGGTCCTTTGTCCTTTGTAATCTGATCAGACCTCCCTTTGTCCTTTGAATCAGGTGAGTCGTGCCCCGATTCCTGAGTATCCTGATATTTGGTTGTAGTATTGTACTCGCGAGCACAATCAGTGCCAGGTAACACCAGTAATCTGAAATGCCTGGGAAATTGTCTGTCTGTTTCAGGGTGTTATTCTGCAGAGACAGACAATCTTTGGAATTTGGCCGTCCGGCACCACAGGAGGTTTCACCAGCATGTACTATGTACTGTAAGTACGGCATTGGTAGTATAGTATTCAACAATATTTAGCACAGACAAACTAAACATGCTCCCGAACTTCAGTGGCCAGTCAATGGTAGTTTTGAGATTGCCCGAACAGAGTATTTAGAATCCATATTGTTAAAGAAAAAAGCTAGACCTGCATCATTTGATGTAATACAAAATTGGAAAAAGGAAGCTATGCAGCAACTTAAGAATAAAGAGAAGCATGCACGTCGTCACATGTCAAATTCAGAAAAGGCATTATTGTATGATCAAAAAAAACATGTCAGAGTCTGTTAGAAACATGGATAGGGCTTTTCAACTTGGTATACAGAAAATATATCCGTCTCAAGATTTTCATACCTCAGATGAGCTAATTGATAAACTCTTAAATGAACGTAGGCCTGGGGCCACTACCCCACCTCCTTATGTACTTATTCCTGCTGTCTTACCTCTTCCCGCTGTCACTCCTCCTCCCTTAGCAATTCCTGTCCTTCCTGTTTCTCCTCTGCCACCAGTTATTACTCCCCTTCCTATTATTGTTCCTCTGCCTGTACCGCCACCTTTACCGACTGTTACTGTTCCAGTAAATCCATTTTTGTTGCCAGTAGTAGTGCCTCCACTACCTGTTGTACATGATTTATCTACTCTCTCTTTTCCAAGCGGTTCTGCTCCGCTTGTAGCTGATAAAGGGGCAAGTGCTGAATCAAAAATTGTAACACAGAACACAGTTTCCAAAAACAAGAGGAGACATTTGAGTGAATGGGCTAAGCAATGTATAGAGAAAGGTGAACAATCTGCTGCCTTAGCTATACTCCTTAATTTAGAAAGAATTCCCGATCAGAATGTCATTATTGAGGGGGTGGGGATACATTTCGCTGTAATGTGGAATAGATTGACAGACACAGATGTCCCAAAAGGGCTGAGAGACTTGAATGTTTTAGCTTATTCAAGGGATACTGCGGAGAAAGTACATGAGCATGTTGAGAGGGTTTTTGAGTTCAGATGGGAGTTGGAACGGTTACAGAATTATGAAATAGATGGTGAAAGTTTGGACACTTTTTATGTGCCGAAACAGTTCCTTCCTCCTTGTAAGTCAATGAGTGAAGGGATAAGCAAGTGTTGTGAGCACAAGTGTTTCCTCAATTTTTTAAGGGGGCTGTGGTATGGGAGGAGAGATACAGCAGAAAAAAACGTACATATACCACTAGCTACCCACCTCTAACACACCGAAAGGTGGCTACTTGTCAGAAATTTACCTCACAGTAGGAATTTCATAGGATTATATCTCCCACCATAGACAAAGAAATGTGTTTAGCATATTTTAATTTTTATATCAAACAACATGGTAAAACAACATGAAAAACCTATTTCCAGCGTTCGTTATTTGTAGAAACACAAATGGGCAGAAGAAGCAGACACCAAAACATTTGCAATGTACAATTTGCGTGATGTAAGTAATGGTGTATTTTGATCGCATTTTCAATTATACAACAACATGGTATAATAGCGTCTATTTTTTTACCATGTTGTTTGATATAATAATTAAAATATGCTAAACACATTTCTTTGTCTATGGTGGGAGATAGAGTCAATGAGTGAAGAAACCCGAATTTGCACAAGGGATGCACTTAGATGGATTTCAAATATGTCAATATCTCCCATAGAAGTATATGATACGTATAGTCAGTACACTCCAGAAATGCAGAGGAAAGTGTTACAGGTAATGGTAGAATACTTGCAGAATGAATGTATAAAGAAAAAGGTTTGTTGTCCCGCAGAATTATTAAATATTTATAAAAGAGCTTTTGCATCCGATACTAGTTCCACCACTTTAGTGCTCGATTTGGCTCTGTTGCTTAGTAAACATTCGGAGTTGCCTACTTCTCAGCTGCCTATGAGATTCCTCCAACATTCGTTCCCAAAGGTGAGATTCCAGCTAATGTTGCAACAGGTGCGGCAGCCATCGATATTGAAGCTTATTATGTATCAGAGTTTGTTCACGTCCCGTTCTCAAGACAGGAAGTGAATACTATTAGACCATCTATTCCAGACATTAGGAAGAATCCAACAGGGTTATACAAAGAAATAGAATCTGTCCTGCATTCGTCAGTTTTTACTTTGGGTGATATAGATTTGTTGTTCCCTGTGATCCTACCTGCTGATTTATGGAAACAGATCAGGACAATAGATGATGAGTAAGGTGACACGTGAGTTAACTTGGTTAGGTTAGATGGAGAAAGGAAAGCGAGTGAAAGACCACCGCAAGTGCTACTGACTTTGCCAGATAGAATAGTTACAAAATTAAAGACTTTGATTCCAGAAAGGATTGTTTGGGCCAAACTCACTGCTTGTACCCAAGGAAAATCTGAGGGTGCTACCGAATTCTTTAATCGGTTTGAACAAGTGTTCTCAGATTTTAGCAGACAAGATTTGAGCACCGAGTCAGGGAAAAGATTGTTTGTGGATTGCCTGATATCCAGTCACAAATTATGACTTCTGAGAGTGCTTGGCAAGTAAAATCATAGTCTGAAGTATTGCATATAGCTCAGTACTATGAGAATAGAGTCAATAATGAAAAAGAAAGGAATAAAAAGAAAAAGGGAGATCTAAAAACTAAGGTATTATTGCAACAGATGGTCAGAGGGCCTAGAGGTGGAAATACACAGTTTCGAGGTCAATTCGTTCCACAAAGTAATACGCTGTTGGGTCCTGTACACGCGAACCAATGTGCTTATTGCAATCAAGAGGGTCATTGGCGAGCACAATGCCCGATCCTCCAGCAAAGGTCGAATAACACTTATGGGGTCATGGGTAGACGATCCAGAGGCCGCCCTGGGGTAGGGGGTCCTGGTAGGAACCAGTTCGCTCAAAATTCTCAGTCTTTCTTGCAAGATAATAAGCACCCTAGTGTAGATAGCAGAAATATTTTTGATATTCCTTCTGCTATCTATCTCTCTGAAGATCTTGTTTTCGATGATATATTGTTCCGTTAGGACAGCCCGAAGCAGGGTCTCGAACCGACGCCTATTCCCGTTAATCAGAAAGGGCCCTACATTAAGATGATGATGGGGAATAGGAAGCATCTAATTTTGATAGACACAGGAGCACAGAAGTGTTCCATTGATCATTCACGGGTTCCAGACAATCCACTGTCAGGGCAGAATAACGTTTCTGTAAAGTTTTCTGGTACGCCAGTGGTTAGTCCGGTTTCTCTGCCGGTACCGATTTCACTGGGTCTATTCACAGATCACTGTCCGTTTCTTATGACAACGAACTGTGGAGAGAATTTGTTGGAGTTGAATCTGTTGAAGGAATTAAATGCGGTAATTCATTGTTCTTCGGATGGAGTGCGTTTGACGATTTCACCTCAGCAATTTTCTGCCTCACAGTTTCTGACTAGACCTTTGCCGCCAGAATTTAGTGCAGTTCCGGCGTGTTTATGGGTGGTTGATGACAATGATGTTGGTATTTTACAAATTGAGCCTGTTAAAATTGTTTTGAAACCAGGAGTTAAGTTGCCACAAATTCCACAATATAAGATTTCAGTTGATGGTGAGCAAGCCTTGAAGTGTATAGTTTCTGACTTTGTACATCATGGGGTAGTTGAAGAAATTGCAGGAAGTTTGTGCAATAGCCCGATTTTACTGGTATATAAAAAAGGGGATAATGCGATTCCTTTCTGTTTCATCATCGATGTGCGCGCTATCAATAAGATTGTTGCTCCACAATTTCCAATTGTGCCTGATGTAACGACGATACTAACAATGATTCCAGCTTCTGCTACTCATTTCAGTGTGGTGGATCTTAAGAATGCCTTCTTTAGCATTCCCATACATGTGGATAGTAGATATTTGTTCACGTTCACCCTAGGGGGATAATTGTTTACATTCACCCATGCACCGCAAGGGTACACGGAGAGTCTGAGCATTTATAGTAGGGCTTTGAAAGAGCAGCTCAATACACTTGAGTTAGCATCTACTTGTACATTGTTACAGTACGTGGACGACCTTCTCTTAGCTGCAAACTCAGAAAGTGCTTGCAAGTAAGGCACTATTTTATTGCTTATTCATCTAGCACAACATGGGCATAAAGCTTAATTGAAGAAGTTTTAGTATTGTCGACAGGAGGTCGTCTATTTAGGCTATCTCCTGTCACAGGAGGGAAGATTGACACCTGAACAAATTAAGAGCATTTCTGGCATGTCTGTCCCAAATACACAGAAGAAAGTCAGAGCCTTGATAGGAATGGCTTCTTACTATATGCAGTGGATCCCTAACTTCTCACTAGTGATAAAACCAATGTTGGCATTGACAAAGAAGGGCATTTTTTTGCCACTACCGTGGAACTTGGAACACCAGAACGCTTTTGATCTGCTCAAGACTGCACTCTGTTCAGCACCAGTTAGGGCCCACCAAATTATGATAAATCCATTGTGTTGTATGTGCATGAACGTGATGGATGTTCTTTGGCTGTGTTAACGCAGGAACATGGGGGGAAGAATAGACAGGGTGGTTATTTTTCCTCCACACTTGATCATGTTGCCTGCGCTTTGCTGAGATGTTTGAGAGCTGTCGCTGCTGCTGTTGGTCTGTAAAGCAAAGTGAGGGAATGGTTCTAGGCCATACTTTAACCATCATGTTACCTCACTCTGTAGATGTTCTATTAAATAGAACGCAAACGCAACACCTTACGTCTGCATGATTAACAAGATATGAACTGATCCTATTTACACTGCATATTCAAATTAAAAGGTGTTGCTTATTGAATCCGGCTGAATTGTTACCGCTTCCACAAGATATTGCTTGCAGTGCCGTAATGTCACATGACCACCTTTATACCACAGAGTAAGAAACTAAAGGCAGTATTGATTTGAAAGATACACCTCTGAATGATCCACAAGAGGAGCTGTTTTTTGATGGCTCCTGCTTCAAACTTGCGGATGGTACATCCACTGCTGCTTATGCCATCACTACATTAAGCACGATGGTGGAAACCAAGAGAATTTTGCATAACTCTACGCAGGCTGCAGAGATTATTGCATTAATTTGAGCTTGTGAACTTTCAGAAGGGCTTAGAGTGAATATATTTACCGACAGCCAGTATGCCTTTGGCATGGTTCACAACTTCGGTAGACTTTGGGCAGAAAGAAGTTTCTTGACCTCACATGGAACAAAATTCCAATATGGCACCTTAATAGTTCAGCTACTCTCAGCACTTGCGCTTCCTACTCAACAAGCAATCATGAAGTGCATCGCACATTAGAAAGTAGTAGATTATGTATGGACAGGAAATGCTTTTGCTGACAGGATAGGTAAACAGACTGCTACTGACCTATATTCAGAATTGTATGTTACTAAGGAAGCCACACATACTTGCACAGTAGATGAAGGATCGACTCGATAAGGAATATTCAAGCTGATGCCACTTTAGATGAGCTTAAACACTGGGCTGAGGGTTTGGCAAGATTGGATGACGAAGGGAGTTGGGTAGATAGTTCAAAGGGAAGATTGATGCTACCTGATGCATATATCACCTCCATGATCACAATGGCTCATGGTCCCACTCACATATGTGCTAGGAAAATCCGTAAAATGATAGAATCTGTCTGGGTGAATGTCAACATCTCAAAAACTGCTGAGCGTTTTGTCCAGAGTTGTATGGTTTGCCTACAGCATAAGTCTAGCAGGCCGAATGGCCTAATGGAGTTGATAATCCGAAGATAATTTTGAATGTTTATGAATTTCTTTATATTCAAAATACAGAAGATTTAGGAAAAACACATTCAATAGACAATTAGTGATCATCAACAGTAAATTCTGTTATTTATTTGTGTTTTCAAGTGCCCAACGCGTTTCGAGTCGAAAAAACTCTTCATCAGGGGCGACATATTCATCAAACAATTTCTACAAAAGGAAAATTATATACAATATATTAGTGCTTTAGATAGACTTAATAGTGAACAAAATATAACAACAAAATCACATTTGTTATGAAGACAGTAATTAGCTAAACATTTTTGCTGTATTGGTGAGTAACACATTCTATTGAAAAAAAGCCCTACATTACCCCAGTCTTTCCACATTCACCAAGTTAGTGTGATTATGCCACATGTGTGTCTATATAAATTGTGGGTAGCTGACCCTATATTTTGCCCTTGGCGCAGTGAATTTTGGGGGATAATTTATTACTAAGGAGTGCAAATTATTTTGCTCGGTTGATGCAAAATGAGCTCTTACCTTGAGTTATGCTTATAACCAGCAAAGACTCAGAGGGTAGTCGATTGTGTATTGTCCACTAGGCTCACGGAATCTAGTTCTTTTAAGTCTGTTCCCAATGGGGACCGAAGGCAGAAGCGATTCTCTCAAGCCTAGAGAGAAGAAGAGATATTTTATAAAAATGTATATGAAAAGCTTTCTAAAAGGCAAAAACAGGCTTAGAGCCCAGAATTAAGTGCGTTTGCTAAGTAGTTTTAAAGTCCGGTCTAAATACTCACTTCGATTCACACCAGCAATGTAGGAGGAGTTCAGGAGCCGTGGGAGCCGGCAGTTGAATGAGCCTCTCTCACATTTTACGTGTTTTTATAATGTTAAGTGTTATGACGTCACTCGCGCATGCGTTGGCGTCGTCACGCTGACGCATGACGTCACCCGCGCATGCGCGAAGTGATGTAAACAATCCCCCATGTTGTGTATGAGTTAAAATGCAGCATTCTACCATAGGCGATCAATAAAAAGAAGCAATGATATCAATTTTTAATTATATGGCGTCACTTAATAAAAGTGATGGCCGTAAATGTGTATTTCTAATCTAGAATTTGATATAGCGGTAATCCATGGACCTCGATATGGGCAAGAGTAGATCAAACGGGCTAATGATTAGGCTTTTGTACTAGGGCAACTGAAGAGAGTAGGTTACTCTCTGAATTGTGATGTTATGTAATTATAATTTGTGTATATGTCATCAACAATACTGTCATGGAAACTTTGTTTTAGACATTTAGCATTTTTCAGACCCTTATAAACATTTCTTAGTTAATCAATGGAACATAAGGAAAACACACATTTCATTTATAGAATCCAATCACATTGACATAACAGAATACAAAAAAGGATAAGGTTTTGAATGTAAAGAATTAAACCGAAAATAGCTTCTAAATGACATGTAATTTGTTCAGAAGGTTATATGTAGTGTAAGGTTGACCTATGTGAGTGAGACTAAGATGGCTACCTCCTTGTAGTGGGAGTTCATAGGAATGGCCCTAGAAAATAGTCCTCATTAATTCCCAGGGGTGTCATAGCATCCAATTTGTTAATCCAGAAAAGTTCTCTTTGTGCAAGCTTTTTAGGAAGATTTCCACCTCTACTTGATGGTCGTAGGACCTCCAAAACCACAAATCTCAATTGTGAGATATTGTGTTTTTTCTCTTCAAAATGTCTATAGACTGGGGATTTGCAATTTTTGGTCCTGATGCAGGATTTATGCTCCGTCCATCGGTCTTTAACTTTCCTGTTTGTTCTCCCAACGTAGTATATACCGCATGGGCAACGTATAGCATAAATTACATTCTTGGTATCGCATGTTGCAAATTGTTTTAACAAGATTTTTTTGCCGTTGTAGGGGTGTCTGATATGGTCTCCTTTTATTACATTATTGCAATGTTGGCAATGTAGACATGCAAACGTACCAAGTTTTTGTTTACTGAGAGTTGTCTGTAATGGTTGTTTTGGTTTCTCTGCCTTAATCAGTTGATCTTTCAAATTTTGCCCTCTTTTGTAAGCCATCATAGGTGGATCCGGGAAAAGCTGAGCAAGCGTATTGTCTGATTTTATAATGTCCCAGTTTTTGTGTATAATTCTTTTAATCTGAAAGCTTTGGCTTGAGTATTTTAGTATATGGATTAGTCCTTTCTCGTTCTTCTTTGGGTGGCCTTCCAATAGTGTATTTCTTTCCTGGGTTTCTGTGCGTATTATGGCTCTTTCTACCACTTCCGATGGGAATCCTCTATCCAGAAATCTTTGCTTCATAGTGTTATATTCTCCCTGGAGTGTATCTGTTTCTGAAGTGATTCTTTTGAGCCGTAATAATTGGCTGTAGGGTAAATTGTCTTTCAGATGCTTTGGATGGTGGCTTGTGTGGTGGAGACAACTATTCACATCCGTAGGTTTTCTGTATAATTTAGTTTTAAGTGAGGTCCTTGTTAATTCAACAGTGACGTCAAGAAAGTTCACATGTGGTTTGCCGATTTCCATAGTGAAACCTATTCTTGTATTACAGGTATTTAGAAAATTCCAAAATTCTTGTAGTTCTGTTTCTGTGCCTTTCCATATCCCGAAGACGTCATCTATATACCTCTGCCAGCATTTGATCTTATTCGTCCAGGTTGGATTGTCCAATACATATTGTTTTTCAAAATGATACATGAAGATATTGGCATAGGATGGGGCCACGGAGGACCCCATTGAGGTACCAGAAATTTGTAGGTAGAACTGACCATTGTATCGAAAGTAGTTATTGTAAAGTATGATGTTAATTAACTCCAGTGCCAGAATCTTGTGGATTTTTACTTGTCGATTAGATAATAAAAACCATTCTAGAGCTTCAATTCCCTCGGAGTGTGGAATAGAGGTATATAAACTGTTCACATCCATGGTAAATAGTATCAGGTTGTCTTCTGTTAGTTGTAATGTTTGTAAAATTTTCAAAAAACGAGTTGTATCCTTAAGATAAGTCGATGTTGCTTGAACCAATGGTTGTAGGGCTGTATCTAAATAGATAGCAAGAGGTTGAAATATACTTTCTGTCCCGGCCACAATTGGACGAAATGGTGGATCTCGAAGGTTTTTGTGTATTTTAGGCAGTCCATAAAAGACCGGTGTTATGGGGTATTTCTGTATCAGAAAGTCAGCTGTTTTTTCTGTTATCCAGTCCATCATGAGAGCCTTCTCCACAGTTGTATTGATAATGTTAGTTATCCCAAGTATTGGGTCACTATCCAGTGGTGTGTAAGTCCTGGTATCTTGTAAGAGTTTGGTACAGCCTAGATCATAGAGGGTTGTGTCCATTAGTACCAGAGCTCCACCTTTGTCTGCTTGTTTGAGAGTCAAGCTGCTGTCCTCTGCCAGTTGTTTAATTAGTTTCAGTTGGTGTTAAATAGATGAATCAGTGGGTGATTGACCCTCATCTATTTAAACAAAAAACCATAA
Source organism: Ambystoma mexicanum (assembly GCF_040938575.1). Taxonomy (NCBI): domain Eukaryota; kingdom Metazoa; phylum Chordata; class Amphibia; order Caudata; family Ambystomatidae; genus Ambystoma; species Ambystoma mexicanum. Next base: position 27,688,897 of record NC_090931.1, read on the forward strand.
AAGACCTTAAAAGATTGAAGTACACCCAGCCTAAAAAACAGAACATCCGCAAACACCAACTGAAACTAATTAAACAACTGGCAGAGGACAGCAGCTTGACTCTCAAACAAGCAGACAAAGGTGGAGCTCTGGTACTAATGGACACAACCCTCTATGATCTAGGCTGTACCAAACTCTTACAAGATACCAGGACTTACACACCACTGGATAGTGACCCTATACTTGGGATAACTAACATTATCAATACAACTGTGGAGAAGGCTCTCATGATGGACTGGATAACAGAAAAAACAGCTGACTTTCTGATACAGAAATACCCCATAACACCGGTCTTTTATGGACTGCCTAAAATACACAAAAACCTTTGAGATCCACCATTTCGTCCAATTGTGGCCGGGACAGAAAGTATATTTCAACCTCTTGCTATCTATTTAGATACAGCCCTACAACCATTGGTTCAAGCAACATCGACTTATCTTAAGGATACAACTCATTTTTTGAAAATTTTACAAACATTACAACTAACAGAAGACAACCTGATACTATTTACCATGGATGTGAACAGTTTATATACCTCTATTCCACACTCCGAGGGAATTGAAGCTCTAGAATGGTTTTTATTATCTAATCGACAAGTAAAAATCCACAAGATTCTGGCACTGGAGTTAATTAACATCATACTTTACAATAACTACTTTCGATACAATGGTCAGTTCTACCTACAAATTTCTGGTACCTCAATGGGGTCCTCCGTGGCCCCATCCTATGCCAATATCTTCATGTATCATTTTGAAAAACAATATGTATTGGACAATCCAACCTGGACGAATAAGATCAAATGCTGGCAGAGGTATATAGATGACGTCTTCGGGATATGGAAAGGCACAGAAACAGAACTACAAGAATTTTGGAATTTTCTAAATACCTGTAATACAAGAATAGGTTTCACTATGGAAATCGGCAAACCACATGTGAACTTTCTTGACGTCACTGTTGAATTAACAAGGACCTCACTTAAAACTAAATTATACAGAAAACCTACGGATGTGAATAGTTGTCTCCACCACACAAGCCACCATCCAAAGCATCTGAAAGACAATTTACCCTACAGCCAATTATTACGGCTCAAAAGAATCACTTCAGAAACAGATACACTCCATGGAGAATATAACACTATGAAGCAAAGATTTCTGGATAGAGGATTCCCATCGGAAGTGGTAGAAAGAGCCATAATACGCACAGAAACCCAGGAAAGAAATACACTATTGGAAGGCCACCCAAAGAAGAACGAGAAAGGACTAATCCATATACTAAAATACTCAAGCCAAAGCTTTCAGATTAAAAGAATTATACACAAAAACTGGGACATTATCAAATCAGACAATACGCTTGCTCAGCTTTTCCCGGATCCACCTATGATGGCTTACAAAAGAGGGCAAAATTTGAAAGATCAACTGATTAAGGCAGAGAAACCAAAACAACCATTACAGACAACTCTCAGTAAACAAAAACTTGGTACGTTTGCATGTCTACATTGCCAACATTGCAATAATGTAATAAAAGGAGACCATATCAGACACCCCTACAACGGCAAAAAAATCTTGTTAAAACAATTTGCAACATGCGATACCAAGAATGTAATTTATGCTATACGTTGCCCATGCGGTATATACTACGTTGGGAGAACAAACAGGAAAGTTAAAGACCGATGGACGGAGCATAAATCCTGCATCAGGACCAAAAATTGCAAATCCCCAGTCTATAGACATTTTGAAGAGAAAAAACACAATATCTCACAATTGAGATTTGTGGTTTTGGAGGTCCTACGACCATCAAGTAGAGGTGGAAATCTTCCTAAAAAGCTTGCACAAAGAGAACTTTTCTGGATTAACAAATTGGATGCTATGACACCCCTGGGAATTAATGAGGACTATTTTCTAGGGCCATTCCTATGAACTCCCACTACAAGGAGGTAGCCATCTTAGTCTCACTCACATAGGTCAACCTTACACTACATATAACCTTCTGAACAAATTACATGTCATTTAGAAGCTATTTTCGGTTTAATTCTTTACATTCAAAACCTTATCCTTTTTTGTATTCTGTTATGTCAATGTGATTGGATTCTATAAATGAAATGTGTGTTTTCCTTATGTTCCATTGATTAACTAAGAAATGTTTATAAGGGTCTGAAAAATGCTAAATGTCTAAAACAAAGTTTCCATGACAGTATTGTTGATGACATATACACAAATTATAATTACATAACATCACAATTCAGAGAGTAACCTACTCTCTTCAGTTGCCCTAGTACAAAAGCCTAATCATTAGCCCGTTTGATCTACTCTTGCCCATATCGAGGTCCATGGATTACCGCTATATCAAATTCTAGATTAGAAATACACATTTACGGCCATCACTTTTATTAAGTGACGCCATATAATTAAAAATTGATATCATTGCTTCTTTTTATTGATCGCCTATGGTAGAATGCTGCATTTTAACTCATACACAACATGGGGGATTGTTTACATCACTTCGCGCATGCGCGGGTGACGTCATGCGTCAGCGTGACGACGCCAACGCATGCGCGAGTGACGTCATAACACTTAACATTATAAAAACACGTAAAATGTGAGAGAGGCTCATTCAACTGCCGGCTCCCACGGCTCCTGAACTCCTCCTACATTGCTGGTGTGAATCGAAGTGAGTATTTAGACCGGACTTTAAAACTACTTAGCAAACGCACTTAATTCTGGGCTCTAAGCCTGTTTTTGCCTTTTAGAAAGCTTTTCACATACATTTTTATAAAATATCTCTTCTTCTCTCTAGGCTTGAGAGAATCGCTTCTGCCTTCGGTCCCCATTGGGAACAGACTTAAAAGAACTAGATTCCGTGAGCCTAGTGGACAATACACAATCGACTACCCTCTGAGTCTTTGCTGGTTATAAGCATAACTCAAGGTAAGAGCTCATTTTGCATCAACCGAGCAAAATAATTTGCACTCCTTAGTAATAAATTATCCCCCAAAATTCACTGCGCCAAGGGCAAAATATAGGGTCAGCTACCCACAATTTATATAGACACACATGTGGCATAATCACACTAACTTGGTGAATGTGGAAAGACTGGGATAATGTAGGGCTTTTTTTCAATAGAATGTGTTACTCACCAATACAGCAAAAATGTTTAGCTAATTACTGTCTTCATAACAAATGTGATTTTGTTGTTATATTTTGTTCACTATTAAGTCTATCTAAAGCACTAATATATTGTATATAATTTTCCTTTTGTAGAAATTGTTTGATGAATATGTCGCCCCTGATGAAGAGTTTTTTCGACTCGAAACGCGTTGGGCACTTGAAAACACAAATAAATAACAGAATTTACTGTTGATGATCACTAATTGTCTATTGAATGTGTTTTTCCTAAATCTTCTGTATTTTGAATATAAAGAAATTCATAAACATTCAAAATTATCTTCGGATTATCAACTCCATTAGGCCATTCGGCCTGCTAGACAGTGTGCAGGGGACGCGGCTATCCCTATCGGATTGCTCTCTCTTTTTTGCATATGTTCCCAGCCTAGATACCAAGGCTGTGTATTTTCTCCCCTGCACCTTGAACTCTGTAATCATTATTTTGAACAGTCCTCACTTTACAATTTGAATAGTTATTAACTTGGTGTGCAAGTGTATTTACCAGTTTGTGTTGCCTACAGCATAATGCGGGGAAGGGTACGACAACACCTAGGGGTAGTTTTGGTCCCCCCTCTGTGCCTTTTGAAGTGATTCATTTCGACTTCATCGAGATGGAGCGCTGTAATAACTACAAATATGTCTTGGTAGTCAATTGTGCCTTTAGCAAGTGGTTTGCAGCCTTCCCCGTGAAAGATGCGACAGCTATGACAACGGCGAAGACCATGCTTATGGAATATTTTCCTAGGTTTGGGTTGCCAAGGGTCATCTGGTCGGATAATGGTCCACATTTTATCGCTGCTGTTATTCTGCAAGCATGCGCGGGATTACAGATCGATAAACAGTTCCATTTGGTTAGACACGCTCAGAGCGCTGGACTTGTAGAAAGTCATTATGGTATTTTGAAAAACAAGATTCCCAAGGTCTGTGCCAGCAGTAATCTGAAATGACCAGACGCCTTACCTATAGAACTGCTGTCCATGCGGACAACCCCGCAGACTAGAACTGGGCTCTCCCCATATGAAATAATAATGGGGAGGCCAGCTAAAATTTGGAACTTACCTAAAACTAAAAAATTGAGAGACATGGAGCATTTACTTTTATCCGAATACTGTGACCAGTTAACTCAAAACTTGTATTTGATTTACCAACAGATCGAGAAGCCCTCCCTTTCAAATATGAGGGGCCAGGTCACAGAATTCGACCCGGTGACTGGGTGCTCATGACATCATTTGAGAGAGCATCCAGCCTTGCACCATGCTGGAGAGGACCATTTCAGGTCCTCTTAGCCACACTGCTGTACGAGTAGCTGGCCGATGACACTGGATACATGCTATACACAGCAAGAGGATACTTTTCCCTTTGCCGTACGACGGTGAAGATAAAAAGGAAACTACTTGTTCTGGTTCAGGTGATCAATCGGTCTTAAACAACATCAAGGGTATTTCAGAGACTCTTCCTGAGCCCGTGGGGCCTGGGGAGACTATTGCTTTGTCTCTGAATTCTTCTTCAGATCTTTCTGTACCCTTGAACAACCTTGCCTCTGTTTCATCACTTCCATCATGAAGCAACAACACACTGTTCGCAGATCACGCAGTGCCTGGTGTCTTAAGGTACGATCTGCATCCATGGCACTAGAATTACAGCAAAGCATGGCTGTGCCCACAGGAAATGACTGTTGAGCTCGTCCTTTGCCACTTTTGCGTTGGAAACATAAGTAAGTGGCTGGGACCAGTAAAAGTTATCTTCAATCAAGATCACGTGGCCAGGAGATCACCAGCAAGCAAACTACGTTGTCTATCGCAGAAACATTTTGGGAAAGAGCTTTGAGGAACACTGCCTGTCCCTATCTCTACTCATACAGAGCAACCAATCGATTGTGTGGCTAACAAAGACATTGGACAGAAAAATACATGGTCTTTGAGGACGTATTGTTTTCTTGTAATTATGTTAACTGGTCTAACAGTAGTAATTGCTCTTGAGTTTTGGTTTATTGAAGGGGTGTGTCAACTTGAAACTTTTATACCCACTGAGAGTGTTCCCACTATGTCTTCTCCTTTCGTGCATCTGCACACTCTATCTCCTAGGGATTCCCAACACAGGCAGAGTTATCACAACAATACATTTTGTTAATTATGAATGTGACTCATGCGATCTTAAACAGAACTATTTGCTGGTTCTGTTCCCATCCGCCACAACACGGGGAAAAGGGTTGGGCTGGTACATTCATCCTTTGCCTCTAACTACTGCATGCTATGCCTCTCTAAGGGCATTATTCTTTGGTCATTGGAATTAAAGCATCTCCGGGAATTTTGACGGGACTAATTTGAATGAATTTGAAAAGCGAGTCCTGATGTCTCTGGGATGCTCTCCTTTCGTGAATAGGAGCAATCTGAATGTTGCTTCTATTAGGCCTTCCGATAAACTTTCTAGGCCTTTCCAATCGTTAATTTCTTTCAAGATGGCTCCCGTAAGCAACCGGGATGCCACACATCCTTCTTATACTATTAATCACAGCCCCAGCTCTGTTTCCTTCTGCATACAAAGGAATGGTTCTCAGTCAATGGGTACTTTTGCGGGTTGCACCAATATTGCAAACTTGACTAGTGAGGACAGACCTCTGTATGTAGGCGATCCTGTCTATTTTATTTGTGGCAATGAAGCTTATCCTTGGTTACCTAGAAGATTAGCAGGGTACTTGTTATTTGGGTATCTTTCTACCAGGGGTATATGTAGCTAGCACCTCTGAGGTCTCTAGGGCTCGTCCAAGGCGGGACGAGAACGGTGATACTCCTTCACAAGTCATGGGTGATGTAGCAAAATCCTTTGTGACATTTTGGGGACAGATTATGAATTCCGAGGATATTAGGAGACTAGATAGAGTATTGGAGAGAACCATCAACCGTACCACCAACATACTCTACAATATGATGTTAGAACAGAAAGCGATTAGATTAGTGTCTCTACAGAACCGGATGGTGTTAGACGTCATCCTGGCTGAGCATGGTGGAGTATGTAAATTGGTGGGATCTGCTTGCTGCGTTTTAATACCTGACTCCTCCCCTACCATATTTAAGGGAATACAAAATCTGCAAGTCCTAAGAACAGAAGTACATGTTCCTGAGGGAAACTGGGATCTTAGTGCTTGGTTCTGGGACTTTTTACCGTCTTGGGGATGGAAACTCTTTTCAGTCTTAATGGTAATCCTTGGTGTTCTGTTGTTGTTGCATACATTGTCTTCTTGCCATATGTTCTATGTTAGGGGGATGTTGTGCACAAACTGTAGGAACATTAGAACCGAAAATACATGCACCTGAGAAGATGACTAATGTATTTGTAATAGAGGATATTACTGTCAAAGATTTGATGACAATTGATAAATCTGTTGGCTGTGATCCAGGATGTACGGACATTGAAACGTGGAGTTGCAAGTAATGCAAATATTTTTAAGGCTTTTGGGTTAGGCCAAAAGGAGGATTTGTTAAACGGTAATTATATAGTGCCTTCTTAGTAGTTATATTGGCCTAACCCTATTCGCGCTACACGGAAAACCGTGTTGCAAAGTTCTGATTTTTGGGTTAATTTCACCGCCATTTTAAGATTTATCCGCCATTTTGATTTCCACTGATGTGTTCTTCGTTCTAAAATGGTGGAGTATGTTTTCAACTTGCAACCAAGCCTCCGACCTTTGACTTCTGTTAATGTTTAGGCAGTCCGAGAGACGACTGTTTAAGCAAGGAGACCTTGCGCTCCATATGAACTGTCATCTAAGTGTTGTCTGCGCTCACAAGCCTCACCCTTGAATAAACATTGGGACAATGAAGAACAAACCTCGAACGTATGTTTTGACTAAACTGCATTGTAAAGGAATGTGGAACAAGGCCTACCGCGGGATCCGAGAACATACATCATCATTGTGCCTTCATTTAACAAATATACCTAACACTAATAATTTGAGAAGACTAAGACATAACCACAAAGACTCACCAGAAGATTTCTTGGGTAGTTCGTGGAGAGTTTCCCAAAGGGTAAGTAGAAAGTAAAAGCCTCCCCGAGTCCCTTCCTCCACTTCCTATAGCAAAGGCTTAGAAGAGAAGAAGGACCTCAGGGAAACCCTCTGGGGAAGAAAACCCTGTGTCGTCTGCTGGACTGAAGTCTTCAGATGGGAAGAGCAGCAAACGGTCGTGTTATTGATTGTAGAAAGGCGTCTGATCAGACAGTGAGAGAGAGAAAGCGGTAAGTAATTTGTAATGAAGAATGCATAGAAAACAAAGAAATGGGACGGATTTATAGTACCCTTATAAAGGACGTGGGTGATTACTGTCTTAAAAGGGGGATCTCTGGCGTATTCCTGAATATGTGAAGAGTTTTGTTAGAATAGTGAAAGTAATAGAAATCAGGTAAATTAAGGTAGACAGGATCTTTAACTGAGAAAGTGGAAAGTAATGGCAACAGGAGGCTTATAGCGGTCTTGTCAGCAGAACGGAGGGATAAGGCTGTAGATCAGTCAATTCCCTTCTAAGTGACAACAAGAAGAACTCTGTCAACTGACTGTTTCGATCGTGGCATCTGTCAATAAATATCCCACTAAACTCCATTCCTCGTACCTGGCTATCGGAGAGGGATGAGCTGTGATGTCCGCTCAATAAACTCTCAACTGAAAGTTGTGGGAGTGCGTGTGTTCGGAAAAGGGATCACGCCGCCTTCACGAGGAAGGATTCGATCTTAGAGGTGGAGCCTAGATATAATCACACATGGAATTGTAGTTAGGAGAAGAAATATAGAGTAAAGTAAGGAAACTATCGAAGAAGCGTAATATATATTCGAACTTACAAAGCGCTGTAAACTTGGAGTAGCAACGCGTCCGTGCTTTGATGCCAGAGACAGATATGCCGGAAACCAACCAAGAGGGCGTGGCCTGCTCCACACTCGAAACAGCATCCACTAGACCAATGCCTTCTAGGGCACCCGACTTCCTGGGATGAGTCTGAAAGAACCGGCGAATCAGAGCCGGGGCATGAACCGCCGAGGCAGGCTCCAATGAGCGTTCTGCATGCGAGTAACAGCGCCAATCGATCAGGTACTGCAGCCAACCCCAGAAAAAGCGAGAGTCGCAAATGCCAGCAACCTCGTATTCAGGGCCCAATGGAGTAGACACTGGAGGATGACGAGTATTCCGCAGTCTAGAGAAACGGTCCTTCACATCCTTAAGTTGAGAAATGTGGAATACCGGGTGAATCCGGGACCAGGATGCAGGAAGTTTGAGGCGGAAGGCCGCCTCACCCAGACATCTCAGGATTGAAAACGGGCCGAAATATCTAGGAGACAATTTGGAAGGTACCAGATGCTGGGGCAAGAATCGAGATGCCAGCCACACCAGGTCACCAGGTGCGAGTTGAGGTGCCGGAGTACGACTCATATTCGCAAACAATTTCACCCGTTTCTGTGAGTTCAGAAGGGAAGACTTAGCAGTCCGATGTCCAGCTTGAATGCCCTTGAGGAGACTGTCCACATCAGGGAATCATGAAGGTGAAATAATGCCCGCAGGGAAGCAGATCAGATGAAAACCGTATGTGCAGAAAAGGGACTGGAACGTATGGCGGAATGATGAGAGTTATTATATGCGAATTCTGATAATGATAGTAGAGCACACAAATTGTCCGGAGATGCAGAAATGTAGTAGCACAAGTAACCCTCCAGCATCTGGTTGAGAAGTTCTGTCTGGCCATTGGCTTGAGGATGAAACCCCAAACTCAATGCCCGGGAGATGTTCAGGCTTTTACAAACTTGACGCCAATATTTCAAAGTATATTGTGATCCACAGTCCGATACAATAGTCGCAGGGAGACCATGAAGCGTGAAAATCTGCGAGATAAAAATACGAGCCATTTGGGCCACTGTAGGAACCTGCGGAAGAGGAATGAAATGGGCCATCTTTGTAAAGTAGTCAATGGTAACCATGATCACGGTACAACTTTCGGAGATAGGTAATGCAACAAAGAAATCTGTAGAAATCATTTGCCAAGGGCGGTCTGGGACAGGCATCGTAGACAGGAGACCCAGGGGGGCCGAACGAGAAGATTTGGTCTGCAAACACATGGAACACACAGATACATAATCCTGAATGTCGTGGGCCATCTCAGGCCACCAAAAATGACATTGGACCAACACCCTGGTGTTTGTAATGCCTCTATGACCGGCCATTAGAGAGTCATGGCATAGTTGCAGGACCGATTTCCTTAACTCTGTGGAAGGGTTGAATAATTGTTTAAGTCTGTAAAGACACCCTTGTGAGGGTGTAAGCTTCCATGTGTCTATCATCTTCGGATGAAGCTGTAGGAATTGTGAGGTTGCTTCCGCTACCAATTGGAGGAAGGTAGTGACTACTTGTAGAAATTTCGCTCTCGGAAAAAAGATACAGATCAGAAGGGGGTAGAAGAGTTGTAATTTTTTCTTGATAGTGCATCAGATTTAAGCTTTGCACGCCCAGGAATGAAAGTGAAAACAATCTCATAGGGGGAGAAGAAGTGAGCCCAACAGGCCTGTCTGCTATGCCGGGTCTGTGAGTATTGCAATGCTCGGAAATTGTTGTGGTCCGTCCGGACTTAAATATCATGCCTAGCTCCCAATAACAGATGCCTCCATTCCTCAAAGGTGCGTTTGATTGCTAGTAACTCCTTTTCGAGGACTGTATAGTTCATTTCAGAAGGTGAGAGTGTCTTTGACATATAGGCTACTGGACATTCTATTCCCAAATCATTCTCCTGAAGCAGTACGGCCCCTAAAGCATGATGAGAAGTATCAGTTTCCACTATAAATCTTTTTGTCTGATCTTGGATAAGTAGTATGGGTCCGGAAATGAAGCATCTTTTGATCTGTTCGAAGGCCTGATGGGCTTTCTCCGACCAATGAAATCTTGCCTCTTTCTTGAGTAGAGCTGTCATCGGTAGGATCTCTTCTGAGTAATTGGGAATTAATCGTCTATAGAAGTTGGCAAATCCTAAAAATCTCTGGAGATCTTTTACACATATTGGAGCAGGTCATTCGGTTATAGCCAAGACCTTTCTCGGACCCATGGCAATGCCCTGGGCTGATAATATATACCCTAAATATGCCAACTTGTTCTTGTGGAATTCACATTTGCCTAACTTGCAATAGAGATGGTTGTCTGACAGTCTTTGCAGTACTTCTTTAACATGATGAATATGGTCGGTAAGTGAAGTAGAAAAGACCAAAATATCATCTAAATAGACGATGACTGTATGCAAGAGAATATCTGAGAAAATGTGGTCCATAAAATGCTGGAAGACGGCCGGGGCATTAGACAACCCAAAGGGCATCACTCTATATTCGTAGTGCCCAAAGGGAGTACGAAAGGCCATCTTCCACTCATCTCCAGCTCGGATTCGGATCAGATGATATGCTCCCCGGAGGTCTAATTTCGTGAAAATGGTAGCCCTTTTTACTGCCTCGAGGATGTCTGGGATCAAGGGCATTTGATACCGATCTGGAATCGTAATCTTATTCAGCCCCTGATAGTCTATACTTGGTTGGAGTTCTGTTGTATCCTTCTTGGGGCTGAAGAATAATGAAGCCCCTGCTGGAGATGTAGACTCTGTGATAAGACCATTTCGTAAGTTCTTTTGGAGATATTCTTGCAGAACATCTCGTTCTTGTGAGGACAAAGCATACATGCGACCAAAAGGAATAGGGGAATCGGGAACCAACTCCAGGGAGCAATCATCTCTCTGATGTGGGGCTAGCTCCACATACTCTGAATCCGAAAATATGGCCTGAAAAGATCGATAGTCATACGGAATCTCTAAGACGTTATTCAGTATAGCTGCTTTAGAGCTATTCTCCGGAATTGAGGTTCCAGACCGGAATCCTAGGGCTCCGTCCATAAGACAGTTCTCAAGGATAATGTTCGGAACCCAGAAATAAAGTTCCAGCTGTCCAATTGATATAAGGATTATGGGTTCGAAGCCAAGGTAATCCTAGTATCAAAGGATAATGAGCTGTGCGGATGATGTCAAAAGTGATTATCTCTTGGTGGGATGCAATATTCATCTGAAGGGGCTTAGTCTGTTCCTTGATGGGGCCCGAAACTAAGGGACTGCCATCAACCGACTCCACAGGAATCCCCAAAGGTTTGACAGAACAGGGTATACTTTGATTTGTTTTCCAGTGGGTATCCATAAAATTTCCCACAGCCCCGCAATCAATCAAGGCAGGAAATTTGATTGAGTCGTAAGAACCCTACTTTAGAGTGACCTGCAAGATGACCATAGGGAGGTCTGGAATATCTGTTAATTGAGAGGATATTGGTAATGTTGAGGAACCTTTCACTGATCCCCTAGCCGCGGTTCCCCGAGCAGTTGGGAGGGAGTGTGTCCCTGTCTTTTAGTTGGTGCGATAGGACAATCTTGTACGGCATGATCTTTAGCACCGCAATACATGCACAAGTCTTGCATGCGTCGTCAGTTGCGTTCTTCAGGAGTTAATCTACCTCTTGTCATTCCTATCTGCATTGGCTCATCATTCAGCATCTTAATGGAAGTTGAAGAATGAGTAGTTGCATATCTAGTAGGTCGAATTCGACGTCGTTCTCGATGCCGTTTCTGCAACCAATTATCCACCTGCATAACCATAGAGATTAGTTCTGCTAGATTCGGAGGACGCGGTACTCTGGACACCTCATCTTTTATCTCCTCATTCAACCCTCGGCGGAACAATGTTATCAGGGCATCATCTGCCAAAGAAGTTCCCGCTGCCAGTTGTTTGAATGTGGTAATATATGACAATAAATCTTGTGATCCTTGCCTAAAGTCGAACAATTGTTCCTGGGCTGATACTGTGATCTCTTGTCTGCCAAACATTGTTCTAAGGCTATTTAAGAAGGCAGGATAGGGATACAAGAGGGGGTTGCTTGTGGTGACTAAGGGTGTCACCCAGGCTAAAGAAGGCCCGGTTAAGTTAGATATCATATGCCCTACGTTATCTCGATCGTTATGAAAAAAGGCAGTTTTAAATAAAAACTGGACGGTACATGCCTCTATGAAGGCCTTGAGCTTATGAGGATTTCCATCATATTATCCATCCGGAATAGGTCCAAGGGGTAATTCGGAGCAGCTAGGACCCCTTCCTACCCGTTGACGCAGGATAGCATTCTCCTGTTTAAGTGACTGTACTTCTGCAGTCAAAGATTGGACAGTCGTTAATAGCTGTTGCTGTTGAGCCAGATCCATGACCCTAGTAAAGAGGTGTTATTCGAGTAAGTACTTGTGGTGCCCTCTCAGTCTGCCCTCTTGGTCTCTCTCGGAATACAATTCCTGGCCCGTCTTTTGGGCGTTGCTAACTGTAACAAATATACCTAACACTAATAATTTGAGAAGACTAAGAGATAACCACAAGGACTCACCAGATTTCTTGGGTTGTTCGTGGAGAGTTTCCCAAAGGGTAAGTATAAAGTAAGAGCCTCCCCGAGTCCCTTCCTCCACTTCCTATAGTAAAGGATTAGAAGAGAAGAAGGACCTCAGGGAAACCCTCTGGGGAAGAAAACCCTGTGTCGTCTGCTGGACTGAAGTCTTCAGATGGGAAGAGCAGCAAACGTTTGTGTTGTTGATTGTAGAAAGGCGTCTGATCAAACGGTGAGAGAGAGAGAGAGAAAGCGGTAAGTAATTTGTAATGAAGAATGCATAGAAAAGACAGAAATGGGACGGATGAATAGTTACCCTTATAAAGGACGTGGGTGATTACTGTCTTAAAAGAGGGCTCTCTGGCGTATTCCTGAATATGTGAAGAGTTTTGTTAGAACAGTGAAAGTAATAGAAATCAGGTAGAGTAAGGCAGCCAGGATCTTTACCTGAGAAAGTGGAAAGTAATGGCAACGGGAGGCTTATAGAGGTCTTGTCAGCAGAACGGAGGGATAAGGCTGTAGATCCGTCAGTTCCCTTCTAAGTGACAACAAGAAGAACTCTGTCAAATGACTGTTTCGATTGTGGCATCTGTCAATAAATATCCTACTAAACTCTGTTCCTCGTACCTGGCTATCGTAGAGGGATGAGCTGTGATGTCCGCTCAATAAACTCTCGACTGAAAGTTGTGGGAGTGTGTGTATACGGAAAAGGCACCGCGCCGCCTTCACGGGGAAGGATTCGATCTTAGAGGTGGAGCCTAGATATAATCACACATGGAATTGTAGTTAGGAGAAGAAATATGGAGTAAAGTAAGGAAAGTATCGAAGAAGCGTAATATATTCGAACTCACGAAGTGCTGTAAACTTGGAGTAGCAACACGTCCGCGTGTTGGTGTCAGAGACTGATATGCCAGAAACCAACCAAGAGGTTGTGGCCTGCTCCATACTCGAAACAGCATCCACTAGACCAATGCCTTTAGAAACGGCCGCCATCTTGGAAGGAAAAATGGATAATACCCCTCCAATGGACCAATGATGCAAAAAGGACCAATGTTTTCGGAAGGGTGTGACACTTCATGCAAATGCAAACCTATGTAATCCTTTGATGAGTATTGCATAATCTGTATGTGAACTAGGCACAAACTCTAGACCACGAATTATTAACATGAAGAGAGGCTGGACAATATTACACAGAATTGTATAAAAGCACAAATGTTTAGATGTACAGCATTCTATCACCTCTCCTTGTTGGCTGGTATAGACTGCTAGGTGTTGGGAGCCAGATAGCTATAGGTTTTGCTTTGTAAACTGTACGGTAATAAAAGATCTGTGAATCTTTTAGCCCGTGATTGGTGTATTTCCTTTGTGGTACTCAGCCTCGATATTTCTTTGTTCTTTTAGATGGCGCCCGAATAGGGACCCTCAAGATTGATGCCACCTCGTTGAAGAGTTGACGCGGCTATCGGACCGGGATCGGACGGTGAGAAAAGGGGGCCCCTTTTTGGATGAGACGCGACACCTCAACAGTACTGCACGATCCGATCCCTGGATGGTGAGACGCGGTCCGAGACGGCATCTTGACGAGGGTCCATATATCGAGGCGGGCAGTTTTGCCGAAATCATCAACCATGAAGGTCCTTTGTCCTTTGTAATCTGATCGCACCTCCCTTTGTCCTTTGAATCACGTGAGTCGTGCCCCGATTCCTAAGTATCCTGATATTTGGTTGTAGTATTGTACTCGCAAGCACAATCGGTGCCAGGTAACACCAGTAATCTGACATGCCTGGCAAATTGTCTGCCTGTTTCAGGGCGTTATTCTGCAGAAACAGACAATCTTTGGAATTTGGCCATCCGGCACCACCGGAGGGGTCCCCGGCATGTACTATGTACTGTAAGTACGGCATTGGTAGTATAGTATTCAACGATATTTGGCACAGACAAACTAAACATGCTCCCGAACTTCAGTGGCCAGTCAATGGTAGTTTTGAGATTGCCCAAATAGAGTATTTAGAATCCATATTGTTAAAGAAAAAAGCTAGACCTGCAGCTTTTGATGTAATACAAAATTGAAAAAAGGAAGCTATGCAGCAACTTAAGAGTAAAAAGATATTTCTTTGTTCTTTCACAGTCACATAGAACTACTGCTACACCCCAATGCAGATGCATGCCGCTACAAATATGCAATGTTGTGGATGTTGCTCTGCAGCCTCCTGGTGTCATGGCCAAGCTCTAGTTCAGTCCCACACAGTGCTCCAGTAGCACCCTTCCAATGTCTCTGCAGAGAAACTAACACACCCCAGCACAACACGCTGACACATTCACAACCATAGAAAGGAGTACACTCCAGCAGCAACACCCTGACACAGTCAAAACCGAAGAAATGAGTACACTCCAGCAGCAACACCGTGACACAGTCACAAAAGAAGACACAAATACACTCCAGCAGCAACACAGTGACACAGTCACAACACGAGAAACTAGTACACTTCAGCAGCACCAGTGTGACACAGTCACAAAAGAAGACACAAATACACTCCAGCAGCAACACCCTGACACAGTCACAACCGGAGACACAAATGCACTCCAGCAGCAACACCCTGACACAGTCACAACCGAAGAAATGAGTACACTCCAGCAGCAACACCGTGACACAGTCACAACACGAGAAACTAGTACACTTCAGCAGCACCAGTGTGACACAGTCACAAAAGAAGACACAAATACACTCCAGCAGCAACACCCTGACACAGTCACAACCGGAGACACAAATGCACTCCAGCAGCAACACCCTGACACAGTCACAACCGAAGAAATGTGTACACTCCAGCAGCAACACCGTGACACAGTCACAACACGAGAAACTAGTACACTTCAGCAGCACCAGTGTGACACAGTCACAAAAGAAGACACAAATACACTCCAGCAGCAACACCCTGACACAGTTACAAACAGAGAAACAAATAAACTCCAGCAGCAACACATTGACGCAGTCACAACCAGAGACACTAATATACTCCAGCTGCAACATCCTGACAGTCACAACCAAAGACACACATACACTCCAGAAGCAACATCCTGGCACAGTCACAACCAGACAAACTGAAACACTCCAGCTGCAACAACCTGACACAGTCACAACCAAAGACACACATACACACCAGCAGCAACACCCTGACACAGTCAACTCCAGAGAAACAAACAGGACACTTCAATAACAAGCAGCACACCTCTGCAGTAACGTCATGTCCCAGTTCCTACCCAGTAAACTAGCACATGGCAGCAGAAGCACCCTGGCCCCATCACATCCTGGGAAGAGAACACACCACTTCAGTGACACCCTAGCACAACCACTGCGCAGTAACTAACACACTGCTACAGTAACACCAGTCACACTGACATACCAAAGAAGGACCGCCCACGCACAGGGAACTAACACGCGGGCACAGTCCTATCATGGTAGGTACATTAACACATTTCACAGCAACCCTCTGACTCGTCCACACCCTAGGGGGCAATACGAGTAAGCCTAAATACCCAGGAGTGATCGCTGCGTGCGAAGTGAACACACCAATGCAGTACAACCTTGGCACAGCCACACCCCGGAACTGAGTTCAATAATGCGAAGAACAGATTGCTTGTGCGTGTGACACCTTTCAACAAACACACACTTTCAGCAGACTTGCATAGGCAACTGAATACATAAACAGGCAAAGCCTCACAGAATGGCGCTGGCTGCCAGACTGGTATATATGCCCTGCAATGTAGAGACCTTGCTTTCTTACGGGGGCGGGGGTATTGTGACCAATGAAACCTGCACAGCCCAACTTCCATTATGCGCTCAAAAGGCTTTCTTACTGATTCACAATAAGACATGTTCAAATTTAAAATTCTGGACATACGTATGTTCCCATAATGCTCTTTGCTTTTATGCAAATTCTCAGGATGGGATTCTATTAAAAGATACTGTAAAACGAGACCATTCCAATCAGATGAAAGCAAAGCGACACTTCAAGTATCAGTATGATGCAGAGAGGATGCGGGCCTCTTTGAATCAGTGTGATGCAGAGAGGATGCTGGCCTCTTTGAATCAGTGTGACGCAGAGAGGGTGCGGGCCTCTTTGAATCAGTGTGATGCAGAGAGGATGCGGGCCTCTTTGAATAAGTGTGACGTAGAGGATGCGTGCCTCTTTGAATCAGTGTGACGTAGAGAGGATGCGCGCCTCTTTGAATAAGTGTGACGTAGAGAGGATGCACGCCTCTTTGAATCAGTGTGATGCAGAGAGGATGCGGGCCTCTTTGAATCAGTGTGACGTAGAGAGGATGCGCGCCTCTTTGAATAAGTGTGACGTAGAGAGGATGCAGGCCTCTTTGAATCAGTGTGAAGTAGAGAGGATGCGTGCCTCTTTGAATCAGTGTGACGTAGAGGATGCGCGCCTCTTTGAATCAATGTGACGTAGAGAGGATGCGCGCCTCTTTGAATCAGTGTGACTTAGAGAGGATGCAGGCCTCTTTGAATCAGTGTGACGTAGAGAGAATGTGCGCCACTTTGAAGCAGTGTGACTTAGAGAGGATGCAGGCCTCTTTGAATCAGTGTCACGTAGAGAGGATGCTGGCCTCTTTGAATCAGTGTCACGTAGAGAGGATGCGTGCCTCTTTGAATCAGTGTGACGCAGTAAGGATGCGAGCCTCTTTGAATCCGTGTGACGCAGAGAGGATGCGGACCTCTTTGAATCACTGTGACGCAGAGAGGATGCGGGCCTCTTTGAATCAGTGTGAGGCAGAGAGGATGCGTGCCTCTTTGAATCAGTGTGACGCAGAGAGGATGCGGGCCTCTTTGAATCAGTGTGACGCAGAGAGGATGCGGGCCTCTTTGAATCAGTGTGACGCAGAGAGGATGCAGGCCTCTTTGAATCAGTGTGACGCAGAGAGGATGCGGGCCTCTTTGAATCAGTGTGACATAGAGAGGATGTAGGCCTCTTTGAATCTTTGTGGCGCAGAGAGGATGCAGGCCTGTTTGAATCAGTGTGATGCAGAGAGGATGCGGGCCTCTTTGAATCAGTGTGACTTAGAGAGGATGCAGGCCTCTTTGAATCAGTGTGACGTAGAGAGGATGCGGGCCTCTTTGAATCAGTGTGACGTAGAGAGGATGCGCGCCTCTTTGAATAAGTGTGACGTAGAGAGGATGCAGGCCTCTTTGAATCAGTGTGAAGTAGAGAGGATGCGTGCCTCTTTGAATCAGTGTGACGTAGAGGATGCGCGCCTCTTTGAATCAATGTGACGTAGAGAGGATGCGCGCCTCTTTGAATCAGTGTCACGTAGAGAGGATGCTGGCCTCTTTGAATCAGTGTCACGTAGAGAGGATGCGTGCCTCTTTGAATCAGTGTGACGCAGTAAGGATTCGAGCCTCTTTGAATCAGTGTGACGCAGAGAGGATGCGGACCTCTTTGAATCACTGTGACGCAGAGAGGATGCGGGCCTCTTTGAATCAGTGTGAGGCAGAGAGGATGCGTGCCTCTTTGAATCAGTGTGACGCAGAGAGGATGCGGGCCTCTTTGAATCAGTGTGACGCAGAGAGGATGCGGGCCTCTTTGAATCAGTGTGACGCAGAGAGTATGCAGGCCTCTTTGAATCAGTGTGACGCAGAGAGGATGCGGGCCTCTTTGAATCAGTGTGACATAGACAGGATGTAGGCCTCTTTGAATCATTGTGGCGCAGAGAGGATGCAGGCCTGTTTGAATCAGTGTGATGCAGAGAGGATGCGGGCCTCTTTGAATCAGTGTGATGCAGAGAGGATGCAGGCCTGTTTGAATCAGTGTGACGTAGAGAGGATGTGGGCCTCTTTGAATCAGTGTGATGAAGAGAGGATGCGGGGCTCTTTGAATCAGTGTGACACAGAGAGGATGCAGGCCTCTTTGAATCAGTGTGACATAGAGAGGATGCAGGCCTCTTTATATAAGTGTGACGCAGAGAGGATGCGGGCCTCTTTGAATCAGTGTGACGCAGAGAGGATGCGGGCCTCTTTGAATCAGTGTGACGCACAGAGGATGCGGGCCTCTCTGAATCAGTGTGACGCAGAGAGGATGCGGGCCTCTTTGAATCAGTGTGATGTCGAGGATGCGCGCCTCTTTGAATCAATGTGACGTAGAGAGGATGCGCGCCTCTTTGAATCAGTGTGACTTAGAGAGGATGCAGGCCTCTTTGAATC
Source organism: Ambystoma mexicanum (assembly GCF_040938575.1). Lineage (NCBI taxonomy): Eukaryota > Metazoa > Chordata > Amphibia > Caudata > Ambystomatidae > Ambystoma > Ambystoma mexicanum. The sequence continues at coordinate 27,707,717 of NC_090931.1, forward strand.
AGTGTGACGTAGAGAGGATGCGAACCTCTTTGAATCAGTGTGACTTAGAGAGGATGCAGGCCTCTTTGAATCAGTGTCACGTAGAGAGGATGCTGGCCTCTTTGAATCAGTGTCACGTAGAGAGGATGCGTGCCTCTTTGAATCAGTGTGACGCAGTGAGGATGCAAGCCTCTTTGAATCAGTGTGACACAGAGAGGATGCAGGCCTCTTTGAATCAGTGTGACGCAGAGAGGATGCGGGCCTCTTTGAATCAGTGTGAGGCAGAGAGTATGCGTGCCTCTTTGAATCAGTGTGACTCAGAGAGGATGCAGGCCTCTTTGAATCAGTGTGACGCAGAGAGGATGTGTGTCTCTTTGAATCAGTGTGATGCAGAGAGGTTGCGGGCCTCTTTGAATCAGTGTGACGTAGAGGATGCGCGCCTCTTTGAATCAATGTGACGTAGAGAGGATGCGCGCCTCTTTGAATCAGTGTGACTTAGAGAGGATGCAGGCCTCTTTGAATCAGTGTGACGGAGAGAGGATGCGCGCCTCTTTGAATCAGTGTGACTTAGAGAGGATGCAGGCCTCGTTGAATCAGTGTCACGTAGAGAGGATGCTGGCCACTTAGAATCAGTGTCACGTAGAGAGGATGCGTGCCTCTTTGAATCAGTGTGACGCAGTGAGGATGCAAGCCTCTTTGAATCAGTGTGACGCAGAGAGGATGCGGGCCTCTTTGAATCAGTGTGACGCAGAGAGGATGCGGGCCTCTTTGAATCAGTGTGATGCACAGAGGATGCGGGCCTCTTTGAATCGGTGTGACGCAGAGAGGATGCGGGCCTCTTTGAATCAGTGTGACGTAGAGGATGCGCGCCTCTTTGAATCAATGTGACGTAGAGAGGATGCGCGCCTCTTTGAATCAGTGTGACTTAGAGAGGATGAAGGCCTCTTTGAATCAGTGTGACATAGAGAGGATGCGCGCCTCTTTGAATCAGTGTGACGCAGAGAGGATGCGGGCCTCTTTGAATCAGTGTGACGTAGAGAGGATGTAGGCCTCTTTGAATCATTGTGGCGCAGAGAGGATGCAGTCCTGTTTGAATCAGTGTGATGCAGAGAGGATGCGGGCCTCTTTGAATCATTATGACGGAGAGAGGATGCGGGCCTATTTGAATCAGTGTGACGTAGAGAGGATGTGGGCCTCTTTGAATCAGTGTGATGAAGAGAGGATGCGGGGCTCTTTGAATCAGTGTGACACAGAGAGGATGCAGGCCTCTTTGAATCAGTGTGACATAGAGAGGATGCGGGCCTCTTTATATAAGTGTGACGCAGAGAGGATGCGGGCCTCTTTGAATCAGTGTGATGCAGAGAGGTGTGGGCCTCTTTGAATCAGTGTGACGCAGAGAGGATGCGGGTCTCTTTGAATCAGTGTGACGCACAGAGGATGCGGGCCTCTTTGAATCAGTGTGACGCAGAGAGGATGCAGGCCTCTTTGAATCAGTGTGACATCGAGGATGCGCGCCTCTTTGAATCAATGTGACGTAGAGAGGATGCGCGCCTCTTTGAATCAGTGTGACTTAGAGAGGACGCAGGCCTCTTTGAATCAGTGTGACGTAGAGAGGATGCGCGCCTCTTTGAATCAGTGTGACTTAGAGAGGATGCAGGCCTCTTTGAATCAGTGTCACGTAGAGAGGATGCTGGCCTCTTTGAATCAGGGTCACATAGAGAGGATGCGTGCCTCTTTGAATCAGTGTGACGCAGTGAGAATGCAAGCCTCTTTGAATCAGTGTGATGCAGAGAGGATGCGGGCCTCTTTGAATCAGTGTGACGCAGAGAGGATGCGGGCCTCTTTGAATCAGTGTGAGGCAGAGAGGATGCGTGCCTCTTTGAATCAGTGTGACTTAGAGAGGATGCAGGCCTCTTTGAATCAGTGTGACGTAGAGAGGATGCGCGCCTCTTTGAATCAGTGTGACTTAGAGAGGATGCAGGCCTCTTTGAATCAGTGTCACGTAGAGAGGATGCGTGCCTCTTTGAATCAGTGTGATGCAGTGAGGATGCAAGCCTCTTTGAATCAGTGTGATGCAGAGAGGATGCGGGCCTCTTTGAATCAGTGTGACGCAGAGAGGATGCGGGCCTCTTTGAATCAGTGTGACGCAGAGAGGATGCGGGCCTCTTTTAATCAGTGTGATGCACAGAGGATGCGGGCCTCTTTGAATCAGTGTGACGCAGAGAGGATGCCGGCCTCTTTGAATCAGTGTGACGTAGAGGATGCGCACCTCTTTGAATCAATGTGACGTAGAGAGGATGCATGCCTCTTTGAATCAGTGTGACTTAGAGAGGATGCAGGCCTCTTTGAATCAGTGTGACGTAGAGAGGATGCGCGCCTCTTTGACTCATTGTGACGCAGAGAGGATGCGGGCCTCTTTGAATCAGTGTGACGTAGAGAGGATGTAGGCCTCTTTGAATCATTGTGGCGCAGAGAGGATGCAGGCCTGTTTGAATCAGTGTGATGCAGAGAGGATGCGGGCCTCTTTGAATCAGTGTGACGCAGAGAGGATGCGGGCCTGTTTGAATCAGTGTGATGCAGAGAGGATGCGGCCTCTTTGAATCAGTTTGACGCAGAGAGGATGCGGGCCTGTTTGAATCAGTGTGACGTAGAGAGGATGTGGGCCTCTTTGAATCAGTGTGATGAAGAGAGGATGCGGGGCTCTTTGAATCAGTGTGACACAGAGAGGATGCAGGCCTCTTTGAATCAGTGTGACATAGAGAGGATGCGGGCCTCTTTATATAAGTGTGACACAGAGAGGATGCGGGCCTCTTTGAATCAGTGTGATGCAGAGAGGTGTGGGCCTCTTTGAATCAGTGTGACGCAGAGAGGATGCGGGCCTCTTTGAATCAGTGTGACGCACAGAGGATGCGGGCCTCTTTGAATCAGTGTAACGCAGAGAGGATGCGGGCCTCTTTGAATCAGTGTGACTTCGAGGATGCGCGCCTCTTTGAATCAATGTGACGTAGAGAGGATGCACGCCTCTTTGAATCAGTGTCACGTAGAGAGGATGCTGGCCTCTTTGAATCAGTGTCACGTAGAGAGGATGCGTGCCTCTTTGAATCAGTGTGACGCAGTGAGGATGCAAGCCTCTTTGAATCAGTGTGACGGAGAGAGGATGCGAGCCTCTTTGAATCAGTGTGACGCAGAGAGGATGCGGGCCTCTTTGAATCAGTGTGAGGCAGAGAGGATGTGTGCCTCTTTGAATCAGTGTGACGCAGAAAGGATGCAGGCCTCTTTGAATCAGTGTGACGCAGAGAGGATGTGTGCCTCTTTGAATCAGTGTGATGCAGAGAGGATGCGGGCCTCTTTGAATCAGTGTGACGTAGATGATGCGCGCATCTTTGAATCAATGTGACGTAGAGAGGATGCGCGCCTCTTTGAATCAGTGTGACTTAGAGAGGATGCAGGCCTCTTTGAATCAGTGTAACGTAGAGAGGATGAGCGCCTCTTTGAATCAGTGTGACTTAGAGAGGATGCAGGCCTCTTTGAATCAGTGTCACGTAGAGAGGATGCTGGCCTCTTTGAATCAGTGTCACGTAGAGAGGATGCATGCCTCTTTGAATCAGTGTGACGCAGAGAGGATGCGGGCCTCTTTGAATCAGTGTGACTTAGAGAGGACGCAGGCCTCTTTGAATCAGTGTGACGTAGAGAGGATGCGCGCCTCTTTGAATCAGTGTGACTTAGAGAGGATGCAGGCCTCTTTGAATCAGTGTCACGTAGAGAGGATGCTGGCCTCTTTGAATCAGGGTCACATAGAGAGGATGCGTGCCTCTTTGAATCAGTGTGACGCAGTGAGAATGCAAGCCTCTTTGAATCAGTGTGATGCAGAGAGGATGCGGGCCTCTTTGAATCAGTGTGACGCAGAGAGGATGCGGGCCTCTTTGAATCAGTGTGAGGCAGAGAGGATGCGTGCCTCTTTGAATCAGTGTGACTTAGAGAGGATGCAGGCCTCTTTGAATCAGTGTGACGTAGAGAGGATGCGCGCCTCTTTGAATCAGTGTGACTTAGAGAGGATGCAGGCCTCTTTGAATCAGTGTCACGTAGAGAGGATGCGTGCCTCTTTGAATCAGTGTGATGCAGTGAGGATGCAAGCCTCTTTGAATCAGTGTGATGCAGAGAGGATGCGGGCCTCTTTGAATCAGTGTGACGCAGAGAGGATGCGGGCCTCTTTGAATCAGTGTGACGCAGAGAGGATGCGGGCCTCTTTTAATCAGTGTGATGCACAGAGGATGCGGGCCTCTTTGAATCAGTGTGACGCAGAGAGGATGCCGGCCTCTTTGAATCAGTGTGACGTAGAGGATGCGCACCTCTTTGAATCAATGTGACGTAGAGAGGATGCGCGCCTCTTTGAATCAGTGTGACTTAGAGAGGATGCAGGCCTCTTTGAATCAGTGTGACGTAGAGAGGATGCGCGCCTCTTTGAATCATTGTGACGCAGAGAGGATGCGGGCCTCTTTGAATCAGTGTGACGTAGAGAGGATGCGGGCCTCTTTGAATCAGTGTGACGCAGAGAGGATGCGGGCCTGTTTGAATCAGTGTGATGCAGAGAGGATGCGGCCTCTTTGAATCAGTTTGACGCAGAGAGGATGCGGGCCTGTTTGAATCAGTGTGACGTAGAGAGGATGTGGGCCTCTTTGAATCAGTGTGATGAAGAGAGGATGCGGGGCTCTTTGAATCAGTGTGACACAGAGAGGATGCAGGCCTCTTTGAATCAGTGTGACATAGAGAGGATGCGGGCCTCTTTATAGAAGTGTGACACAGAGAGGATGCGGGCCTCTTTGAATCAGTGTGATGCAGAGAGGTGTGGGCCTCTTTGAATCAGTGTGACGCAGAGAGGATGCGGGCCTCTTTGAATCAGTGTGACGCACAGAGGATGCGGGCCTCTTTGAATCAGTGTAACGCAGAGAGGATGCGGGCCTCTTTGAATCAGTGTGACGTCGAGGATGCCGCCTCTTTGAATCAATGTGACGTAGAGAGGATGCACGCCTCTTTGAATCAGTGTGACTTAGAGAGGATGCAGGCCTCTTTGAATCAGTGTGACGTAGAGAGGATGCGCGCCTCTTTGAATCAGTGTGACTTAGAGAGGATGCAGGCCTCTTTGAATCAGTGTCACGTAGAGAGGATGCTGGCCTCTTTGAATCAGTGTCACGTAGAGAGGATGCGTGCCTCTTTGAATCAGTGTGACGCAGTGAGGATGCAAGCCTCTTTGAATCAGTGTGACGGAGAGAGGATGCGAGCCTCTTTGAATCAGTGTGACGCAGAGAGGATGCGGGCCTCTTTGAATCAGTGTGAGGCAGAGAGGATGTGTGCCTCTTTGAATCAGTGTGACGCAGAAAGGATGCAGGCCTCTTTGAATCAGTGTGACGCAGAGAGGATGTGTGCCTCTTTGAATCAGTGTGATGCAGAGAGGATGCGGGCCTCTTTGAATCAGTGTGACGTAGATGATGCGCGCATCTTTGAATCAATGTGACGTAGAGAGGATGCGCGCCTCTTTGAATCAGTGTGACTTAGAGAGGATGCAGGCCTCTTTGAATCAGTGTAACGTAGAGAGGATGAGCGCCTCTTTGAATCAGTGTGACTTAGAGAGGATGCAGGCCTCTTTGAATCAGTGTCACGTAGAGAGGATGCTGGCCTCTTTGAATCAGTGTCACGTAGAGAGGATGCATGCCTCTTTGAATCAGTGTGACGCAGAGAGGATGCGGGCCTCTTTGAATCAGTGTGACGCAGAGAGGATGCGGGCCTCTTTGAATCAGTGTGACGCAGAGAGGATGCGGGCCTCTTTGAATCAGTGTGATGCACAGAGGATGCGGGCCTCTTTGAATCAGTGTGACGCAGAGAGGATGCCGGCCTCTTTGAATCAGTGTCATGTAGAGAGGATGCTGGCCTCTTTGAATCAGTGTGACGTAGAGGATGCGCGCCTCTTTGAATCAGTGTGACGCAAAGAGGATACGGGCCTCTTTGAATCAGTGTACCGTAGAGAGGATGCGCGCCTCTTTGAATCAGTGTGACTTAGAGAGGATGCAGGCCTCTTTGAATCAGTGTCATGTAGAGAGGATGCTGGCCTCTTTGAATCAGTGTGACGCAGTGAGGATGCAAGCCTCTTTGAATCAGTGTGACGCAGAGAGGATGCGGGCCTCTTTGAATCAGTGTGACGCAGAGAGGATGCGGGCCTCTTTGAATCAGTGTGATGCACAGAGGATGCCGGCCTCTTTGAATCAGTGTGACGCAGAGAGGATGCCGGCCTCTTTGAATCAGTGTGACATAGAGGATGCGCGCCTCTTTGAATCAATGTGACGTAGAGAGGATGCGCGCCTCTTTGAATCAGTGTGACTTAGAGAGGATGCAGGCCTCTTTGAATCAGTGTGACGTAGAGAGGATGCGCGCCTCTTTGAATCAGTGTGACTTAGAGAGGATGCAGGCATCTTTGAATCAGTGTCACGTAGAGAGGATGCTGGCCTCTTTGAATCAGTGTCACGTAGAGAGGATGCGTGCCTCTTTGAATCAGTGTGATGCAGTGAGGAAGCAAGCCTCTTTGAATCAGTGTGACGCAGAGAGGATGCGGGCCTCTTTGAATCAGTGTGACGCAGAGAGGATGCGGGCCTCTTTGAATCAGTGTGAGGCAGAGAGGATGTGTGCCTCTTTGAATCAGTGTGATGCAGAGAGGATGCAGGCCTCTTTGAATCAGTGTGACGTAGAGAGGATGCAGGCCTCTTTGAATGAGTGTGACGTAGAGAGGATGCGCGCCTCTTTGAATCAGTGTGACTTAGAGAGGATGCAGGCCTCTTTGAATCAGTATCACGTAGAGAGGATGCTGGCCTCTTTGAATCAGTGTCACGTAGAGAGGATGCGTGCCTCTTTGAATCAGTGTGACACAGTGAGGATGCAAGCCTCTTTGAATCAGTGTGACGCAGAGAGGATGCGGGCCTCTTTGAATCAGTGTGACACAGAGAGGATGCGGGCCTCTTTGAATCAGTGTGAGGCAGAGAGGATGCGTGCCTCTTTGAACCAGTGTGACGCCGAGAGGATGCAGGCCTATTTGAATCAGTGTGATGCAGAGAGGATGCGTGCCTCTTGGAATCAGTGTGATGCAGAGAGGATGCGGGCCTCTTTGAATCAGTGTGACGCAGAGAGGATGTGGGCCTCTTTGAATCAGTGTGACGCAGAGAGGATGCAGGCCTCTTTGAATCAGTGTGACGTAGAGAGGATGCGGGCCTCTTTGAATCATTGTGGCGCAGAGAGGATGCGGGCGTATTTGAATCAGTGTGACACAGAGAGGATGCAGGCCTCTTTGAATCAGTGTGACACAGAGAGGATGCGGGCCTCTTTGAATCAGTGTGACGCAGAGAGGATGCAGGCCTCTTTGAATCAGTGTGATGAAGAGAGGATGCGGGGCTCTTTGAATCAGTGTGACACAGAGAGGATGCAGGCCTCTTTGAATCAGCGTGACATAGAGAGGATGCGGGCCTCTTTATATAAGTGTGACGCAGAGAGGATGCGGGCCTCTTTGAATCAGTGTGACGAAGAGAGGTGTGGGACTCTTTGAATCAGTGTGACGCAGAGAAGATGCTGGCCTCTTTGAATCAGTGTGACATAGAGAGGATGCAGGTCTCTCTGAATCAGTGTGATGCAGAGAGGATGCAGGCCTCTTTGAATCAGTGTGATGCAGAGAGGATGTGGTCCTCTTTGAATCAGTGTGACGCAAAGAGGATACGGGCCTCTTTGAATCAGATTGACATAGAGAGGATGGAGGTCTCTTTGAATCAGTGTGACGCAGAGAGGATGCAGGCCTCTTTGAATCAGTGTGATGCACAGAGGAGGCGGGCCTCTTTGAATCAGTGTGACGCACAGAGGATGCAGGCCTCTTTGAATCAGTGTGACGCAGAGAGAATGCAGGCCTCTTTGAATCAGTGTGACGTAGAGAGGATGCGGGCCTCTTTGAATCTGTGTGACGTAGAGAGGATGTGGGCCTCATTGAATCAGTGTGATGCAGAGAGGATGCAGGCCTTTTTGAATCAGTGTGATGCAGAGAGGATGCATGCCTCTTTGAATCAGTGTGACATAGAGAGGATGCCGGGCCTGTTTGAAACAGTGTGACGTAGACAGGATGCGGGACTCTTTGAATCAGTGTGACACAGAGAGGATGCGGGCCTCTTTGAATCAGTGTGATGTAGAGAGGATGCAGGCCTCTTTGAATCAGTGTGATGCAGAGAGGATGTGGTCCTCTTTGAATCAGTGTCACATAGAGAGGATGCACGCCTCTTTGAATCAGTGTGACATAGAGAGGATGCGGGCCTCTTTGAATCAGTATGACGCAGAGAGGATGCATGCCTCTTTGAATCAGTGTGACGCAGAGAGGATGCGGGCCTCTTTGAATCAGTGTGACGTAGAGAGAATGCGGGCCCCTTTGAATCAGTGTGAGGCAGAGAGGATGAGTGCCTCCTTGAATCAGTGTGAGGCAGAGAGGATGCGTGCCTCTTTGAATCAGTGTGACGTAGAGAGGATGCGGGCCTCTTTGAATCACTGTGACGCAGAGAGGATGCGTGCCTCTTTGAATCAGTGTGAGGCAGAGAGGATGTGTGCCTCTTTGAATCAGTGTGACATAGAGAGGATGCGGACCTCCTTGAATCAGTGTGACGCAGAGAGGATGCAGGCCTGTTGGAAACAGTGTGATGCAGAGAGGATGCGGGCCTCTTTGAATCAGTGTGACGTAGAGAGGATTCGGGCCTGTTTGAATCAGTGTGATGCAGAGAGGATGCGGGCCTCTTTGAATCAGTGTGACGTAGAGAGGATGTGGGCCTCTTTGAATCAGTGTGACACAGAGAGGATGCGGGCCTATTTGAATCAGTGTGATGCAGATTGGATGCAGGCCTCTTTGAATCAGTGTGATGCACAGAACATGTGGCCTCTTTGAATCAGTGTTACTCAGAGAGGATGTGGGCCTTGTTGAATCAGAGTGACGCAGAGAGGATGCGGGCCTGTTTGAATCAGTGTGATGCAGAGAGGATGCAGGCCTCTTTGAATCAGTGTGACGTAGAGAGGATGCGGGCCTCTGTGAATCAGTGTGACAAAGAGAGGATGCAGGCCTCTTTGAATCCGAGTGACGGAGAGAGGATGCGGGCCTCTTTGAATCAGTGTGACGCAGAGAGGATGCGGGACTGTTTGAATCAGTGTGACGAAGAAAGGATGCGGGCCTCTTTGAATCAGTGTGATGCAGAGAGGATGCTGGCCTCTTTGAATCAGTGTGACATAGAGAGGATGCAGGTCTCTTTGAATCAGTGTGACGCAGAGAGGATGCAGGCCTCTTTGAATCAGTGTGATGCAGGGAGGATGTGGTCCTCTTTGAATCAGTGTGACGTAGAGAGGATACGGGCCTCTTTGAATCAGTGTGATGCAGAGAGGATGTGGGCCTCTTTGAATCAGTGTAACACAGAGAGGATTTGGGCCTCTTTGAATCAGTGTGATGCACAGAGGATGCGGGCCTCTTTGAATCAGTGTGACGCACAGAGGATGCAGGCCTCTTTGAATCAGTGTGACGCAGAGAGGATGCAGGCCTCTTTGAATCAGTGTGACGTAGAGAGGATGCGGGCCTCTTTGAATCAGTGTGACGTAGAGAGGATGCGGGCCTCTTTGAATCAGTGTGATGCAGAGAGGATGCAGGCCTTTTTGAATCAGTGTGATGCAGAGAGGATGCATGCCTCTTTGAATCAGTGTGACATAGAGAGGATGCCGGGCCTGTTTGAAACAGTATGACGTAGACAGGATGCGGGCCTCTTTGAATCAGTGTGACGCAGAGAGGATGCGGGTCTCTTTGAATCAGCGTGACGTAGAGAGGATGCAGGCCTCTTTGAATCAGTGTGATGCAGAGAGGATGTGGTCCTCTTTGAATCAGTGTCACGTAGAGAGGATGCACGCCTCTTTGAATCAGTATGACGCAGAGAGGATGCGGGCCTCTTTGAATCAGTGTGACGCAGAGAGGATGAAGGCCTCTTTGAATCAGTGTGAGGCAGAGAGGATGAGTGCCTCTTTGAATCAGTGTGAGGCAGAGAGGATGCGTGCCTCTTTGAATCACTGTGACGTAGAGAGGATGCGGGCCTCTTTGAATCACTGTGACGCAGAGAGCATGCGTGCCTCTTTGAATGAGTGTGACATAGAGAGGAAGCTGACCTCTTTGAATCAGTGTGATGCAGAGAGGATGCTGACCTCTTTGAATCAGTGTGACGCAGAGAGGATGCAGGCCTCTTTGAATCAGAGTGACGTAGAGAGGATGCGGGCCTCTTTGAATCAGTGTGATGCAGAGAGGATGCAGGCCTGTTGGAATCAGTGAGATGCAGAGAGGATGCGGGCCTCTTTGAATCAGTGTGAGGTAGAGAGGATGCGGGCCTGTTTGAATCTGTGTGACGCAGAGAGGATGCGGGCCTCTTTGAATCAGTGTGACGTAGAGAGGATGTGGGCTTCTTTGAATCAGTGTTACACAGAGAGGATGCGGGCCTATTTGAATCAGTGTGATGCAGATTGGATTGGGCCTCTTTGAATCAGTGTGACGCACAGAAGATGCGGCCTCTTTGAATCAGTGTGACTCAGAGAGGATGTGGGCCTCTTTGAATCAGTGTGACGCAGAGAGGATGCGGGCCTGTTTGAATCAGTGTGATGCAGAGAGGATGCAGGCCTCTTTGAATCAGTGTGACGTAGAGAGGATGCTGGCCTCTGTGAATCAGTGTGACACAGAGAGGATGCGGGCCTCTTTGAATCGGTGTGATGCACAGAGGATGCGGGCCTCTTTGAATCAGTGTGATGCAGAGAGGTTGCGGGCCTCTTTGAATCAATGTGACGCAGAGAGGATGCGGGCCTCTTTGAATCAGTGTGACGCAGAGAGGATGCGGGCCTCTTTGAATCAGTGTGATGCACAGAGGATGCACGCCTCTCTGAATCAGCGTGACGCAGAGAGGATGTGGGCCTCTTTGAATCAGTGTGACACACAGTGGATGCGGGCCTCTTTGAATCAGTGTGACGCAGAGAGGATGCGGGCCTCTTTGAATCAGTGTGACGTAGAGAGGATGCAGGCCTCTATGAATCAGTATGACGTATAGAGGATGCGGGCCTCTTTGAATAAGTGTCACATAGAGAGGATGCGGGCCTCTTTGAATCAGTGTGACATAGAGAGGATGCGGGCCTCTTTGAATCAGTGTGACGCAGAGAGAATGCAGGCCTTTTTGAATCAGTGTGATGTAGAGAGGATGCAGGTCTCTTTCAATCAGTGTCACGTAGAGAGGATGCTGGCCTCTTTGAATCAGCATGATGTAGAGAGGATGTGTGCCTCTTTGAATCAGTGTGATGCAGTGATGATGCGGGCCTCTTTGAATCAGCGTGACGCCGAGAGGATGCGGGCCTCTTTGAACCAGCATGACACAGAGAGGATGCGGGCCTCTTTGAATCAGTGTGAGGCAGAGAGGATGCGTGCCTCTTTGAATCAGTGTGATGTAGAGAGGATGCGGGCCTCTTTGAATCAGCGTGATGCAGAGAGGATGCATGCCTCTTTGAATCAGCGTGACGCAGAGAGGATGCTGGCCTCTTTGAATCAGTGTGACGCAGAGCGGATGCAGGCCTCTTTGAATCAGTGTGATGCAGAGAGGATGCGGTCCTCTTTGAATCAGCGTGATGCACAGAGGATGCGGGCCTCTTTGAATCAGTGTGACGCAGAGCGGATGCGGGCCTCTTTGAATCACTGTGACGCAGAGAGGATGCGGTCCTCTTTGAATCAGTGTGATGCACAGAGGATGCGGGCCTCTTTGAATCAGTGTGATGCAGAGAGGATGCGGGCCTCTTTGAATCAGTGTGATGCACAGAGGATGCGGGCCTGTTTGAATCAGTGTGATGCAGAGAGTATGCGTTCCTCTTTGAATCAGTGTGACGCAGAGAGGATGTGGGCCTGTTTGAATCAGTGTGACGAAGAGAGGATGTGGGCCTCTTTGAATCAGTGTGATGCAGAGAGGATGCTGGCCTCTTTGAATCAGTGTGACATAGAGAGGGTGCGGGCCTCTTTGAATCAGTGTGATGCAGGGAGGATGCGGGCCTCTTTGAATCAGTGTGATGCAGAGAGGATGTGGGTCTCTTTGAATCAGTGTGACGCAAAGAGGATGCGGGCCTCTTTGAATCAGTGTGACACACAGAGAATGCGGGCCTCTTTGAATCAGTGTGACGCACAGAGGATGCTAGCCTCTTTGAATCAGTGTGACGCACAGAGAATGCGGGCCTCTTTGAATCAGTGTGATGCAGAGAGGATGCGGGCCTCTTTAAATCAGTGTGACGTAGAGAGGATGCGGTGAGGCTGAGAGGATGTGGGCCTCTTTGAATCAGTGTGAGGCAGAGTGGATGTGTGCCTCTTTGAATCAGTGTGACGCAGAGAGGATGCGGCCTCTTTGAATCAGTGTGACGCAGGGAGGATGCAGGCCTCTTTGAATCAGTGTGACGCAGAGAGGATGTGTGCCTCTTTGAATCAGTGTGACGCAGAGAGGATGCAGCCTCTTTGAATCAGTGTGACGCAGAGAGGATGCGGGCCTCTTTGAATCAGTGTGACGCAGAGAGGATGTGCGCCTCTTTGAATCAGTGTGACGCACAGAGGATGCGGGCCTCTTTGAATCAGTGTGACGCAGAGAGGATGTGTGCCTCTTTGAATCAGTGTGACGCAGAGAGGATGCGGCCTCTTTGAATCAGTGTGACGCAGAGAGGATGCGGCCTCTTTGAATCAGTGTGACGCAGAGAGGATGTGCGCCTCTTTGAATCAGTGTGACGGAGAGACGATGTGCGCCTCTTTAAATCAGTATGACACAGAGAGGATGCGCGCCTCTTTGAATCAGTGTGACGCAGAGAGGATGTGCACCTCCTTGAATCAATGTGACGCAGAGAGGATGTGCACCTCTTTGAATCAGTGTGACGCAGAGAGGATGCGGCCTCTTTGAATCAGTGTGACGCAGAGAGGATGCGGCCTCTTTGAATCAGTGTGACGCAGAGAGGATGTGCGCCTCTTTGAATCAGTGTGACGCACAGAGGATGCGGGCCTCTTTGAATCAGTGTGACGCACAGAGAATGCGGGCCTCTTTGAATCAGTGTGACGAGGAGAGGATGCGGGCCTCTTTAAATCAGTGTGATGTAGAGAGGATGCGGTGACGCTGAGAGGATGTGGGCCTCTTTGAATCAGTGTGAGGCAGAGTGGATGCGGGCCTCTTTAAATCAGTATGACGTAGATAGGATGCAGGCCTCTTTGAATCAGTGTGATGCAGGGAGGATGTGGGCCTCTTTGAATCAGTATGACACAGAGAGAATGCGCGCCTCTTTGAATCAGTGTGACGTAGAGAGGATGCGGGCCTCTTTGAATCAGTGTTACGCAGAGAGGATGTGCGCCTCTTTGAATCAGTGTGATGCACAGAGGATGCGGGCCTCTTTGAATCAGTGTGACGCAGAGAGGGTGTGTGCCTCTTTGAATCAGTGTGACGCAGAGAGGATGCAGCCTCTTTAAATCAGTGTGACGCAGAGAGGATGCGGGCCTCTTTGAATCAGTGTGACACACAGAGAATGCGGGCCTCTTTGAATCAGTGTGACGCACAGAGGATGCTAGCCTCTTTGAATCAGTGTGACGCACAGAGAATGCGGGCCTCTTTGAATCAGTGTGACGCAGAGAGGATGCGGGCCTCTTTAAATCAGTGTGACGTAGAGAGGATGCGGTGAGGCTGAGAGGATGTGGGCCTCTTTGAATCAGTGTGAGGCAGAGTGGATGCGGGCCTCTTTAAATCAGTATGACGTAGATAGGATGCAGGCCTCTTTGAATCAGTGTGATGCAGGGAGGATGTGGGCCTCTTTGAATCAGTATGACACAGAGAGGATGCGCGCCTCTTTGAATCAGTGTGACGTAGAGAGGATGCGGGCCTCTTTGAATCAGTGTTACGCAGAGAGGATGTGCGCCTCTTTGAATCAGTGTGACGCACAGAGGATGCGGGCCTCTTTGAATCAGTGTGACGCAGAGAGGATGTGTGCCTCTTTGAATCAGTGTGACGCAGAGAGGATGCGGCCTCTTTGAATCAGTGTGACGCAGAGAGGATGCAGGCCTCTTTGAATCAGTGTGACGCAGAGAGGATGTGTGCCTCTTTGAATCAGTGTGACGCAGAGAGGATGCGGCCTCTTTGAATCAGTGTGACGCAGAGAGGATGCGGGCCTCTTTGAATCAGTGTGACGCAGAGAGGATGTGCGCCTCTTTGAATCAGTGTGACGCACAGAGGATGCGGGGCCTCTTTGAATCAGTGTGACGCAGAGAGGATGTGTGCCTCTTTGAATCAGTGTGACGCAGAGAGGATGCGGCCTCTTTGAATCAGTGTGACGCAGAGAGGATGCAGCCTCTTTGAATCAGTGTGACACAGAGATGATGTGCGCCTCTTTGAATCAGTGTGACGCACAGAGGATGCGGGCCTCTTTGAATCAGTGTGACGCACAGAGAATGCGGGCCTCTTTGAATCAGTGTGACGAGGAGAGGATGCGGGCCTCTTTAAATCAGTGTGATGTAGAGAGGATGCGGTGACGCTGAGAGGATGTGGGCCTCTTTGAATCAGTGTGAGGCAGAGTGGATGCGGGCCTCTTTAAATCAGTATGACGTAGATAGGATGCAGGCCTCTTTGAATCAGTGTGATGCAGGGAGGATGTGGGCCTCTTTGAATCAGTATGACACAGAGAGAATGCGCGCCTCTTTGAATCAGTGTGACGTAGAGAGGATGCGGGCCTCTTTGAATCAGTGTTACGCAGAGAGGATGTGCGCCTCTTTGAATCAGTGTGATGCACAGAGGATGCGGGCCTCTTTGAATCAGTGTGACGCAGAGAGGGTGTGTGCCTCTTTGAATCAGTGTGACGCAGAGAGGATGCAGCCTCTTTGAATCAGTGTGACGCAGAGAGGATGCGGGCCTCTTTGAATCAGTGTGACACACAGAGAATGCGGGCCTCTTTGAATCAGTGTGACGCACAGAGGATGCTAGCCTCTTTGAATCAGTGTGACGCACAGAGAATGCGGGCCTCTTTGAATCAGTGTGACGCAGAGAGGATGCGGGCCTCTTTAAATCAGTGTGACGTAGAGAGGATGCGGTGAGGCTGAGAGGATGTGGGCCTCTTTGAATCAGTGTGAGGCAGAGTGGATGCGGGCCTCTTTAAATCAGTATGACGTAGATAGGATGCAGGCCTCTTTGAATCAGTGTGATGCAGGGAGGATGTGGGCCTCTTTGAATCAGTATGACACAGAGAGGATGCGCGCCTCTTTGAATCAGTGTGACGTAGAGAGGATGCGGGCCTCTTTGAATCAGTGTTACGCAGAGAGGATGTGCGCCTCTTTGAATCAGTGTGACGCACAGAGGATGCGGGCCTCTTTGAATCAGTGTGACGCAGAGAGGATGTGTGCCTCTTTGAATCAG